>NC_062561.1:228941375-229287625 GCF_022837055.1 Prionailurus viverrinus | reverse complement strand
ATGTATGTGCATTTTCCAATTCTGGTCATAATTAGTATATTTTAAGGGATCCTTTGACATCTCTTTGCTCATTTCTAAAGAGAACTCTGAAAGATCCTGTGTTGATAGTGAAGGATACCAAAAAGAGAAGTCCCCCGAAGATGGTGGTTCCGGTTGACGTTGACGGGCAGAGGCAGTGGTGAACCTTACCCCGCAGCAGCACGCTCACGGTGCTGCCTGAAGCCCTGCCGGGGGGGCTCCTGCGAGCCGAACAGTCCGTGGGGGGTCGTGGGCACAGTCCGCACCCTCAGACTGGGCCGACTCCTGCTCCCACGCCCGCCAACCTTGTCCTCTGGGCCTCGTGACTGCCCCGCGGGCCCCATTTCCTTACCTGCGGCAGGGGCTGTGGTTGGGCTCACACCCGAGGTGCAGCAAGGGCTCAGGACAGTGGCTCGTGGAGAGCTGGGAGAGCTGGTGTTCAGCCTGTGCTGATGACGACAGAACAGACTGCTTTCAGTTAGTTTTTATTGTCAAGGTTAAATTCCCTGTAGATGCTGCTTGTGGCCTGTGTGGGGTGGGGCGTTGCACCCCCACCCTGATGCCAGGGGAACCCCTCCCTCTGTTTCTGTGCGTCAGCGTCCTCCTTACTGAGACCATCTCATACTTACCATGCTGCATTTATAGCTGCTTTCAATGTTTTTTCAACTTGCAGGAACATCGGACAGATAGCACAGAGAACGTAACTCTCCTTGAACTGCTGACTTTAGCGTCCTTTTCCCACCAAGGAAGGACGCTGTTCTGTGCACCCACATATCACTGTCAGAATCAGGAGGCTAGCACTGCGACGTGCCTACCTTCTAACCCTCAGCCCCGGCATGTCCTTACGGCTGAAGGACCCGGTGCACAATCACCGGTGGCATCAAGTGGTCGCATTTCCAAGGTCCTTGTGTTGGTAGCACCTCCTTGGTCGTGCCTAAACTTTTCTGACCGTTGGAGGATTTCAGGCCCATTATTTTGGAGAATGCTCCTCCCTTTGGGTTTGCCTGATGCTTCCTCATGATTAGACTCCAGTTATATGTCTTCGGCTGGGTGTGTCCTAGACACGCTGCCGTGTCCTTGGGCGACACCCGGTTTTCATTTGTCCCACTACCTGTGGTCCTCGTGTTGACTTCTGGGTTGAAGTGGTGTCTGCCAGGCTTCTCCACTGTGGGATGAGTCTCTCCTCCTCGGTAATTAACAAGCACTTAGTGGGGAGCTCCTTTGAAATTCTATAAATATCCTGTTCCTCGTCTAGTTTTATTTATTTACTTATGTCCGTATGGACTCGTGCTTTCCTTTGCATTGGTGGCTTATACTCTGTTAGTCTCACTGTTTACTCTCAGATCGTCCCTGATTTGGCCAGTGGGAGCCCCCTCAAGCTAACCTCTGTGGCCTGACCTACCCACATTGTTCTCAAGCATCTCCTTCCTTCTGGATACAGTAAGATATTTCAGGCTCATCTTGTGCTTTGTCCCATCCCAACCTTGAGTCAGCCATATCTCCAAGAGCCCTGGTTCCTTGTAGAGGAGAATCGCCATTCCAGGTAGAAATCTGGGTACTAGGAATGCTTAACTGCTGTTGGGCCGTGGCTACTCCTGGGCCTTCTCATTGGAGGAGGGAAAGAGGAGTGTCTGTGTGTGTGTGTGTGTGTGTGTGTGTGTGTGTGTATGTACAAACGCAAACGTTCCCACATGTGTCTGTAGAACCATGTATCACACGCATCCATCTAATTCCAACCTGGTACTATAGGGCTAGCTCAGCTTTTCTCCTTTTCCACATCTGTAACTCCCTTTTCTGAACTAAGGACACTGCCCCTCCTTATCCTTAATGTGTTGTTTCAGTAGATGGATGTCCCCTAGTGGGAGGCTGCCCATGCAGGGGCGCCCTCATCTTTCCCAGGTGCAGGCTTTCTGCAGGGACACTGCCCCACACTCTGTCCACTTAGGAGACGCTGCCCCTGCTCAGCTGAAGGACTGACATGTTCGAGAAGGACAGAGGACACAGCCTGTTTCTAAAAGGGACCTCAGCCTGCTCTACGGGCCTTCCCTCTGTTCTTGCACGTTGCTGAAGCCCTCCCACTCTTGGCTGCCCCCAGCCCCTGCCGGCCTGCCTTCTCTCCAGCATTTCCATGAGCAGGGGCGGCTCTCTGGTACACCTCTTTATTTGGGGAACCCATTTGCAGCCTTTCATTTATCATGGATCAAAATGGAGTAATTCTCAGGGTATTTTAGATACCTATTTACACATAACTTTAAGCTCTCTAAAACTCTAGCTAGTTTGTATAAGCCATTATGGTTATTTCCTTTTTCTCAAAAAAGTATGTGTTCTTAAGTAGAAGAGAGAGAAGCACAGAATTACCGGTAAGTAGAAACATGTTAAAGAAGACAGCAACTTGTACTTGGAACCCAGTCTTTCCACTTGCACTTGGGGAATTATAAAACCGTATGTCATACTGAAAGACAAAACTGGAACTCTGCACTCCGTCATGAGACTGGAAGGGAAAGTGAAGTGGGCATTTGTGCTGTGTGCTATCTTCTGGATGTGCAGCAGCACAAAGCCGAAAGCCCTCTGTGAGTCATGGGACAGCCACAGCCGCCTGTAGATACCCTGTCTCCGCTTCAGAGGGAAGGCTCAGAGTTTAACAATCTAGAACAGTAATGGAAAAGGCTGCTGATAGAGGTATACTGAACTCCTTAACTCATCTCTTCCCTTCATATTTTTTCTGTTTAATTTGCAGCAATGATCTGGAGTGTTCCAAAGTGACTCAGTTGCCATGTGTGATGGCCAGCTGGGTTTTTTCTAATTCACCTTCTATTTCTCTGGATTTTCTCTTGTGCAGAACACATATACCAACGCGGATAAATTACTGGAAGCAGCAGAACAGCTGGCGCAGACCGGGGAATGTGACCCAGAAGAGATTTATCAGGCTGCCCATCAGCTTGAAGACCGGATACAAGATTTTGTTCGGCGTGTCGAGCAGCGGAAGATCCTGCTGGACATGTCAGTCTCGTTTCACAGCCATGTCAAGGAGGTAAGGCATCGGGACGCATGATGGAGCCTGGCTCTGAAAGGCCCTTTGAATCCCTTGGGAAGAGTGTGGACTGGTTGTGATGTGAGACAGTGGACCGGAGGTGGTGAGCCATGAGACAAAGGCTTTCGACCTGAGTGGGTCGGCATGCACGGGGGACTGTGCTCTAGGCTGCTGGCTCCTTGCTTGTCTTCGCCAGCGTGGAAGCCTGCGTGTCTGTCAGGAGTGGACCCGTGAGGCCTGGGCTGGCCAGGGAAGGGTGTGGAGTAGGAGGTGAGCAGGGAAGCCTAGAGCTGGTAGAGGGGTCTTTAACTTGGAGAGAGGACAGAGCGTGTCCATCTTAGCTGTGACTGTGGTCACAGCTTGGTTTCCTTTCCGTGGGTAAGGCTGTCATGTGGCCAGTGTCATGGTTGACATGATTTTATCGGACTGTGTGACCACTCTCAGATCATGATAAAAGTGAATTCTACGTAATATTGAACTTAAATGTGCCAAACCCAACATGGCCATCGGGATACTAGTGCTGACTTCATAGGTATGCTCTTGTCATTGTAAAAGATCATGTTATTTGGTACATGAAAATAGGTGGATACTAATTATACCTTGTGTACGTGTATGTTATTCTTAGGAGAAATCCTACAAAATTACAATTAAGCTTACGTAGCTTTTTAGGAGAAAAAAGACGTAATCTAAAGTTTTCGGTAGGACTACAAATTGACTAAAGATGTCAACTTTTACTGCATCTTCTTGTGAAGGGAAAAAAAACCTCTCTACTTCACAGCTCTTTGTAAATTGGAGATGAGGAGCCCTTCCAGGTGATCTGAGATTGAGCACATGAAAGCTTATAGACGCAGGCTGGGAAGAAGGATCTGGAAAGCGTAGGGCTGCCCGAGAACCGCGGGAGGGGCGTCAGAGACCAGGAAGCGGGAGCTGTGCTCAAAGGGAAGGAACCTCACCGCCAGTTCTGGAACTTGGGCAGTTAGTTGTCGCCCAGGCCATTCATCACTTAAAGGCTTGGCTCCCAGAAACCCATACTTCCCTCTTACTCTGAAACTCTGCGAGCCTGTGTGGCAGCCTGGAGACAGACCCTGAGACCTTGGCCCACCCAGGCTGGTGATGGGCTCTGCCGTCCTCTGCTGTGCAGGCAGCCCTTTCTGCAGCAGCCGGCGCTGTGTGGGCCTGGGGAGGCTCTCAGAGCAGAACACCACTGCCTCCAGCTTCTCTGCCTGCCCTTAATAATGCCATAACTAAAAAAGACTTCACGGTATTTACGAAGAAACTGCTTTTTTTTTAATGCTTGTTTATTTTTGAGAGAGAGAGACAGACAGACAGAGACGGAGAGCAAGCCGGGAGGGGCAGAGAAAGGGAGACAGAGAATCCCAAGCAGGCTCTTCACTTACAGTGAAGCCCGACTCAAGGCTTGAACTCACCAGTTGTGAGATCGGGACCTGAGCCGAAACCAAGAGTCGGACATTTATCTGAGTGAGCCAGCCAGGTGCCCCAAAAGAAGGTTTTTGGTTTTTTTCCGAGGACACATGGTAATTCTGAGGAGACTTACCAATGGTACGATTGTCCGCAGCGGTTTCTGGTCACGGGTGCAGCCAGCTGTGAGTTCTTCCCTCAGCTCGGGTCAGGCCGTAGCCACCAGTGGGTGTCCCTGCCTCTGGCCGCTCTCGCTCCAGCCTCCTGCAACACTGCTACAGAAATAGAAATTTGATCGGGTCATAGCCTTACTTTTGAACCGTCAGTGATTCCTTATGTACGTGGGGCACTGGCCTGAAACCTCTCTGCATCCTAACGGTCCGGTCTCCACTTTGCCTGCAGCCCGTCACACTCAGCAGTGTCCCCAAACCTGTGACACTCGGGCGCCCCTGAAACTTGGGTATATAGCTTCCCTTCACTGCTCCAGGCAGGGTCAGCTGTTTCCCCTGCGCCTTCTGGAACTTTCTTTATGCCCACCTGTTGCAGTACAGTTGTGTGTTTCTCTCTCTTTCCCTTCAATGTTGATGTCAGCAACTCTTTACCTCATGCATTTGGACACCCAGGCCGAGAGGGAGAAGGTGATGTGTGTGAAAAAGCAGACTGTGCCTTCGCTCTTCCAGGTGCGGCAGACAGACAGACGGCAGCAAATAGCTCCGAGCACCCCCCTCCTAGGGAAGCACGGTGGCTGGGGGGTGAAGCTTGTCACTTGAGCCGCAGGGGGCGCCGTGGCCTCGGGTAGCCTGTGCCTCTGGAGACAGAGGAAGGTCTGCCACCACGTGTCCCTAATCTGCTGTTTGTCTCTGTGACGTGCCAAGGAATGTTCTCAAGCAGGATTTGTAAAGATTTAGCTTGACTTTAGGATGGAGAAGACTTTGTGAAGCAGTATATATGATTTACATCACCTTTTCAGCTTGGTTACAGTTTTCAGAAAGCAGACACTAAAGGAAACTAGAAGGAAAGCGTTTTGCAAGAGCTGTTCCCCAGAGACTGGGTCTCAGTTCACTGGCTTTAATAACATAAGTAGCATTTTTAAGAAAAAGAATCTTATAATAAAAACATTACAGTTAGCAAACAATAGAATCTGTCTTGTTACCAGACTTGGGAATTTATTTAAAAGTGAAAACACATTTTGTTTTCATTGACTTACACCGTAGGAACTTCTAGAATTGATGAAGTTGGTAGACCAAGGAGACCTCAAATCTGTTTTAAAGGTTAAGTGGTTCCCTTTACAACTGGAGAATTTTCAGTGTGTTCATTCCTGTTATATGGAAAACTATCACAGTGGCAGAGAAACTAGCGTGTGTACCCTGACTGGGTTCTTCTTAAATGTGTGCCCTAAAGTGACCTGAGGCCGAGGAAGGGTGCCCCAGCTGACCAGTTGGGGGAGTGCCTAGCGGTCCCAGGCAGCCGGGAGTTCAGATGCTGTGAAGCTGGCCACACAGGCATGGAGTGCTGCTCGATTCTTCCCTCCGATGTGCTTGGCCTTCGTCTTTAGCCCCGGCCATTTTTATAGTAGATTCATTTGTTACTGACCAGCTCCAGAATTTTCCTCAGTCTCCTTTCTCTGTGCTGCATCTAGGCCTTAACGTCTACAGGGGTACTTGGTAGGTTTTTTTGGGAAGGAATGATTTCTTCTGTCACTGTGTTGTGAAACTGGGTATTTAATGAAAATTCAGATTCGTTTAATGAAAATTCAGATTTGTTTAGAACAAATTTAATTAGTTTAAAATGAGATTAAAAGTGACAGAAGGGCCAAATAAAGGAAGTCATGCTAATTAAATACGTGTTTGCATAAAGTTACTAAACAGTTTAACATATCAGAGGAATGAAAGGTTGCTAAAAAATTTATGCTGTCTAAATTAATTTTTCTCAAGCAGATCATACAATTAAAATTTTTCTTTTAGGGTTTATTTCTTTTTGAGAGAGAGACAGAGTGTGAACAGGGGAGGGGCAGAGAGAGAGGGAAACACGGAATCCTAAGCAGGCTCCAGGTTCTGAGCTGTCAGCACAGAGCCCGACGCGTGGCTTGAACCCATGAACTGTGAGATCATGACCGGAGCTGAAGTTGGACACCCAACCAACTGAGCCACCCAGGCACCCCTGCAATTTAAAATTACATAGAGGAAGATAGAAAAGGCGGGTTGTCTTTTTTATTTAGGCAAATACATGAAGCTTTTTGGAAGCTAGCTTTCAAAGGCTCTCCTGGTGTGCAGGTGGACTTCTCACTCCAGACGCGTGGTGGTGGTGATCTCTCGCTTTACGTGGAGCACAGCTGTTGGCCTGTCTCTTTTGTGGCACATTTCTGGCTCACTGATGAGCACGTAATCGAAGGTGGCATCATTAACCACTAAGTTTAAAGGTGCTGGATTGGGAATTCTTCTTAAGAACCCCACCTGGGAGAGACTCAAGGGTTGTGCGTTGTGGCCGACCGAGCGCTTAGGTTCTGAGCGAGACCTCGGGACGCCTTGCTCTCTTAATCCCAGAAGATGCAATACAGAATACCCATTCCTGGGAAGAGAGAAGAGAGGAAATATCTTCCACCTTGAGGTGGGATGCAGAAAGTGGTTGATGGAGTTTCACCCCAGATCTGGAAGCATCCTGGGACCCTTCCTGCATTTTTTTTCCTCCTCTGAAAGCAAGTCATGAGATGTTTTACCCCTCCTTTCAGAAGGCGTGATGACTGATACTCCCTGGTTTCTTGTTTAAAATGTTTTTAAAGTAGTATTTAAGAGAATGCCGACGAGCCTAACATGAAGTTTCCTCCTCCTGCCTTTGCCTTCTACCTCTCAGTCTCTCTGCTCTCCTTTGGCACGTTGTTCACACCGCTTCTGACTATAACTCTCCCAGTATTGCCTGTCTTCCTGTCCTCCTGGATGCTTTTTCCCACTGTTGATTCATTTGTTCACTCATCCCCACGGGCCTCCCAGGCCAGCTGTCATGTGCCAGGACAAAGATGAAGGACCAGCAGAGAGACCTATGTTTGCTTTTGTGTGTATTGTGTGTGTGTCGGTCGTTTGTTGGTTTTTCACGGTGGATGCGAAGTTCCTTGAAGACCAAAACGATATATCCCTTACCTTTATATCTCACTAGTGAGCCTGCCTTCCAGACTTAGCATATCCTCTGTCAGCTTGTGGAATAAATAATGTCTATTTCTAGCACACCATTCTGAGATTTAATGATAGAGGGACATATTTCCATTTCCAAATATAGCACAAGCATAGTTATTTTCATCCATTCGTCCTTCATTCTCGAAATTAGGTCCTGAGTTAATTGATAATTACCTTTGATATTTGTGGGTTATTTGAGGCAACCAGGTGGTGGTACTGAGTTCTTGGCCGGAGTTTATTTCTGGATTTGATTCAGTGGCCTTGAGTTGGTTTTGTTCACTTGATTTCTGAAAGCCATGGTTTCCCAGCCATGGTTTCCCAGGGAAGACCATTCCCATTTGAATCGGGCTGTGATTCTTGCTGGGTTTAAGTAAAGAAGCCTTTTGGGTTCTGTTTCTGCAGACTTACACGCTGAACTGGGGCAAGTTTTTGTTTGGGGTAATGCCTGGGAAAAGAGGATTTACTCAGAAGTCAAAAATAAAGGCCTCCTGACCACCTGGTGATTTTTTTTTTTTTTTTTGTCCCAGCATACCCGTCTGGCTTCATTTTTATGCCTGCGGGTAAGCTGGCTTCTTTCTTTATGCTCTGGCTAGTGCTCCCTTGCCCTGGGGAGCAGGGACAGAGCCCTTGGGGACTCTGCACCCTGGTCACCCCGGTTGGGGAGGGTTTCCAGGAAGCGGGTGCTGCATAGCTCCTTGGAGTATGGAGTTCTCAGGCCGCCTCTCCTCCAGCCCTCACCTAGTTCGCTCCAGGAGTATTGTTGAAAACGAACCCAGTGCTTTCTCAGTCAGCCCTGCCTAAAGGGCCCAGATTTCCTTTCTCTCCTTTCCCTGGCGGAGCTGGAGAATGAATTGGGCATCTGGTGGTTAACCTCATTCAGGAAAATTGATTGACGGTGCGTGCTGCTCCTTGGGTAGACCAGCTGCCCTCTGCTGAATTCTTGTCATCGGTGGTTTGTAGTGCAGAGCCCGTTCCTTAGGCCTGACTTTCCAGAGAGGGCCTGTTTCTGTTCCATGCAGGGACCTGTCAGCTCTCTGAGCGAGCCTGGCCTCTTGAGCTCCAGCATCCTCCAGATCTCTCACACCTCCCGTGCTAAGTTCTCTAGTTTGAGCCCAAGCTTCCAAGCCTTTCGTTTTGGCCTTCACAGCCATGCTTTTGCTGATGACTCCTGCATCTGTGTTCTCTAAAATGATTTATTTGCTTGTTTCCATTACTATTTCCACCCCACGTATATACCTCCAAAGATCTATGTGATCCCTCTAAACATACTCCCAGCTTTCTTTTTTAACTTTCAATCTGAAATAATTACAGGTTCACAGGAAGTTGGCCAAAAAAGAAATGGACAAGGAGGTCTGTACCCCCTTCTCCCAGCCTCCCCCAGTGTCACGTCCTGGGTAGCCCCCGTGCACTATGCAAGCAGGAAAGTGACTCTGCTATGCTCCACAAGCCTCTTTCGGTGTGGCACGTGTGCATGTGCTCGTGGGTGGTTGCTCTGTGCTGTTGTATCCTGTGCGGATTCACGTAACCACTTTGAACTTACAGAATCATCCCATCACCCAGGTGATACACCTCCTGTTCATACCCAACCCCAACTGCGTCTCTAACCCCTGGCAGCCACTCATCTGTTATTCTCCATGTATATAATTTGTGATTCAAAATGTTGTGTAAGGGGATCATACGCTGTGTAACTTTCTTACTTGGCGTCATTCCCTTGAGATCCATCAGTAGTTCTTTCCTCTTCCTTCCTGAGTAGTGTTTCCTGGTACGGATATGCCCTAGTTTGTTAGCCACCTACCCATTAAGGGACAGTGGGTTCTCTTCAGGTTTTGGCAATTTCAGAAAGAGACACTGGACTGTCATGCACAGGTTTTCACATGGACTGAAGCTTTTATTCCTGTGGGCCAAATGGCCGAGAGTGCGATTGCTGGGTGCTCTGGTTAAGCTCCTGTTGTTCTGAAAGAGACCACCGACTGTTTTCCAGAACGGCTGTTTCATTTGCACTCCCCTCAGCAATGGTGAGTGATCTTTGCGACTTCTCAAAAGGCCAGGATGGCTTCGATACATTTGTCAGAGGGGAAGGTTAAGACCTTAGGATGTTTAGTTGATCACCTCTCAGTAATTCATGTTCGGTATTCGGTACCTTAGCTGACCTCTCTCCTTGTACTCGTGAATATTTGATTCCTTTGATTTAACTAATCTGATGCAGATGCAAATGGGCAATTAAACGGCCTCAAGCCAAAGAAAGCAAGAGGAAGCAAAGAGCCTAGAACAGTCCTTGCATGACTCAACGTTAGATTTGGTTTGGGGCATTTAGTTGCTACCAACAGGTTTAGCACTTTGTCTTCTTATGCTCTGTAGTGTCTGGCGTTTAAAAAAGTAGATGGTCTTGCTGTAGGGGTGTGTGTGTGTGTGTGTGTGTGTGTGTGAATCTAGTCATTGATGCTTTCTTTCTGTAAAAGTATAACCTTTATTAAATTAATTAACAAAGCATATCCAAGTGGAACCTGTCCCTTTAACTGCCTGAGTGACGTGGGCCAGACTTGAATGCCTCTGCTTCCCCTACTACAGGATGGGAACACGAGGGTCTCTCGGGCGTGGGGACAGCTGAGTGAAACTCTGTCAGCACTTACCATAGTGCCTGTCTTGGAGCAGCTGCCAGTAAATGTTCCTTTTTCCCTCCTCTCCCCATCTCCCCACCTGTAACTGATTGGACACACACAGAATGGGGCAGATGGAAATGTGCGATGCAAAGGTATAAATACCTAGCTATAATCTGATCTCTTCCTCCCTCATCTTTGCTCAACAAAAACTGTTTAATCTACTTCTGGTGCCCTTGCTCTGAGTAAGCACCTTGCTCTGGCCCTTTTGTTTAAGATCAAAGCTTGAAGCCTTTCTGGGATATAAGCTGTGTCTCTAGCCCCAGTCTGTCAGGACAGGGTCAGCTCTTGTAAAGAATCTTTACTCATGGGTCCATTCATTCATACTGGCGTGTGTTACTTTGCACAAATCACTAAATTCTTGTGTTACCAGCCAAAGCTGCAAAATAAAGGATTTTTTTCCCACCAAATAAGTATGCATAAAACACTAGTGTTAGCCCAGGGGGAGAGAGCGATGCTCTTCTCTAAAAGAGGCCCTTTTATCAGAAGAGTTTTATGTAAAGCATTATTTTTTTTTCTATAGGATAGTTGAAAAGTGGTTTTAAATTCATGAATTTTCTATTTCTTCATACTGGTCCGATATTTTCAGGTAGAGAAAATTTTCATGTCAGCAGGGAAATGAGATGTTAGTGTAGAAAATTACTAAGTGGCCACTCGGTAAATGATTATTAAATGAATTAATAACATACTACATTATCTTTATTTGTAACTCGGTATTACAACAGCTGGGATTTAAAATTTGTAACTGTGCACAGACTCCAAATTTTATAATTTCTTGTTGAAGGGTCAGCCCTCAATGGAGAGTTGCAAATGTCTGCTTTAATTCACTGTTTGTAGATTGGCCTCAATTAATATAATAGAGAGGAGAGGCCCTTCAGCTGAATGTCAAGCCAGTCCAATATTATAGGTCTTAAAATGTCCAGCTTAAAATGGATGTATATGTGATCTGGTTTACTTGCTGGACTTTTTAATAGAGCATTTTTAATGTTCTTGATTTTTTTATTTTGGCACTCAGCTTCATGAACTAAATGTGATAGCTCTTTGGTTAATTGAGAGAAGTACATCATCCATATGCATTTCTGGTATGTATTGTTTGTTACTGGTTATTGTTTTTATCGAGTAAGTGGTGGGAAGCTTGATCGGCAGCAACGTGTGAGGGTTTTGTCAGGAAAGCTGGAAAGCTCTAGATAAGAAAAGGCTTCTTTGGTTTTGTTGTTTGTTTTCCTTTCTTTGAAGCCCAAAATTGAGAGCCCTGAGATCAAGGAAGGGTTGGGCTTTGTGCCTGCACCAGCGAAGCCCATGGATATGAGCAGAAAATAGGTTTCATCAACTTTCACTTTGCTTTTTTGTTCTCCTCAAGGAGACTGCTCTTTGGACTGCCTTAGAAGAAGCGAAAGATCAAAATGAGTGAAGATTTTATAAGAAAGGATTTATTTCTTCCAAGGGAGTTCAAGTCTCTATTCCAAGACAGTTAGACCCTTGGGTAGTGAGAGAACCTGATGGTTGGGTCTGTTGATCTTTAAGGAGGGGTGAGAAAGGGGGGGCATGCCAGGGGGCTGGCAATGCAGAAAGCAGAGTTCACACAGCACACAGGTGAGGTCGGTCAGTCCTAGGCAGAGTTCTAGAAAAGGCAGTTGATAAACTGCCAGTAGAGAAAGAAGTGAATGAATGGGTTATAGCATGTTAACTGTATTTCACTCTGTACTCGGTTTCTGGTTTGATGAAGGGCATGCAGTGGAATTACTGAGCATTAAACCAGGCATTTAACATCTAATTTGTAGACGAAACAGGAAAGTATGGGCAATCTCTTAGTACAGTCACTGGAATCAGACTGCTGAATGGCTGGGAAAAAGCGTCAACTGAGGGAGTCACTTATCACAAGACCAGCACTGTCCTTATCCTTCCAAGCTGCTCTGATAGTGAGGTATTACTCATCGTACGCGGTTTGTGAGTAAGGAAGTAATTTCCAGTCCAGACCCACGGTTGGATCAGACTTGCTGATGGCGGTGGCCAAGGGAGGTGGTAGACCCGTCACCTCAGTGGGACCTGAGGCTGGCAGATGGGTGGGTTTCATCCCTGGCATCACCTTCTGTAGGGGAGCCTTCCGTGCCATTGTCGTGTCTTTGAACTGACCCTACTAATGTATTCAGAACTTTTATGTCCCAATGTGACATCTGGAAGGAATGCTCTTCGGAATTCAGACACCCTGAAAACCCTCCTTTGTTGTGTTGGGAGCTGTTTATGTTGAAAATGGGAAAATTGCCACCAAACAGGGACAGACTTGGTGCTGCAGCAGAAATCACCTTGGCTACCTGGGAAGCCTTGCAAGTGAGACCATCGTTGCAGGGCCTGTTAGTAGATGACCTCGGTGAGGCTGCAGGACGATGTCTCCCTTGAGTGTCTCTGTCCCCATGCAGAAAATCTGTGAGTGGAAGTATTGGCATGGAAAGCACGCTTATTATCAAGGTCTAGGTCAGGGTCTGTCAGATACAGAGGATCCCTAAACATGTCAGCAGGAATAGGTCAAAATCCAACATGGACATTTCATTCATGGGTTTTAATAGGAGTCTTTTGAATCAGAAACACTCAGGTTATGAAGTAAGGGTCACGTGTGGCCACAGCACATGTGAAAACAACAACCTTACACATGTTCGTGAACATGGTGCACAAGTGCCGTGCCCCGAAGTAACGCCTGTGGCTGTCGTGAGCAAAAGCACGGGAGAAAAGTCACAACTGGGGGTCAGTCATCTTGCCGTGCACTGCTGGTTGGATCGCACGTGATGTTTCCTTTGCTCCCCAGCCCCCACTTTGCAAGGGGGGAGTGTCCAGAGGGGAGTGAGCTGGTGTGGAAGGAGTTCCTGTTCCTGCCCTGCGGGCAGAGTCCAGGGAATGAAGTGTTACCCTTGGGACAAGGGACGGCAGACTGCACGAGTGCTCGCCGTCTCCGGAGATTTGCAGAGCCAAGGATGAATTACACTGTGACTAACTGCAGGCTGTTTCAGGGAGACCGTGGCTGCTCTCAAAATGACGCAGGGGCGGGAAGGAGCTCTTCCCACTTTGAAACCTCCAGGAGAGTGCTTTATGCTTTGGCAATGTTGGGAAAAGAGAAAAAATAAATTCCTCATCTCAAAATCTCTGTTCTTCACGAAGTAGACTTTGTGTAAATATTTGGGTGGTTGAGGTTCACGCTCTGACCTTGGTCTCTGTGTGGGCCCTCTGCCCAGGTACAGCACCTGTCCCTCACCTTGTCCTTGATTGCCCGTCCGTACCTTCCACCGTCCAGTGCTGCGGTACCCACAAGGCGTCCCCTCTTCACGGGGGGCCGCCCTCACATGCTCCGGCTTGCTTCTCCTTCTCTCCCCTCTCTTACACATACGTGCATTGGTATTATTTCTTGATACAGACTTTGATTTGTCCCTCATCCCTCCCCCAGTAATCTGATGGGCTTCCTTCATAAACCTCATCATATTAAGACATCTTTTATCACCCACCCAAGAATAACGTGGTACTCCTCAAACCCTTACTCCTCCATAATCAGGGCAGCAGGCGTGTGCACCATTTCAGGCTGGAGAATGCGCTGCACGTGGCTGGAACAGTTCCCCTTTGACCCCTGATGCTTATACCTAGAACTGAATCACGATTTCTGTGCACAGTGGGTGCCCCCTGAAATCCCGTCTGTAAGTTGCCATTGAAACTACCTACTTCTGCTCCTGATTTGCAGCTTCTGCTGGAAGGGCGGGGGGGGGGGGGGGGGAGTGGTGCAGCTTTTGCGCTTCCCACACTCCCTTACAGCTTCCCCATCCCCTTGGTATCCAGATGGTTGTCCCCGTGGTAAACAAGAGTAGGGAAACATAAGAGTGGTGGTAGCTTCTGTTTATAAAGTGCTTGAAGTAACTGAGCACGTTCACATGTCTGTAGCCACTTCATTTGATTCTCAAACTGACTTTGCCAGTTAGGGAAGATCCCATTTCATAGAGAAATCCTGGAGTAGAGGGTTCCAAGTATTTTCCCAACGCCACGCTCAGACAGAGGGCCACATCTGGTGAGTTGTGCCCCACCTCCAGATGGAGCGGGCTTGTAGGCTGTGTTCAGACTTTGCATCTGAGAGAGGTTGCAGCTGAAGGAGTCCCCAAATCTCAGGCCTCCGATCCTACCACCTGCCGAATCGGCTGGAAGGTCAGCCTTTCCCGGGACATGTCACACCAACAAGTCCCTCTGGGAGCCTTCGAGGTCTCCTGTCTTAATTAGCGAGGAAGGGGATTTTCCCAGCAGGGCTGCAGCTCCTCCTTTAGGCTCTGCCCAGCACAGAGCTGAAGGGGAGGGGGCTGCAGTGGGGGTGCACCTGGGCCACACCCAGCCAGCTGCCACTGGACCTGGGACCCGGGCTGTCACATCTTTATCGCGGGGGTCCTGCCCCCAGAACCTCACATGTCTCCCTAGCCCAGCCTTCGCTGTGGATGGATCCTGGTCCAGGAACCAGGTCTGTACATGGCCGCAGCCAAGTTGTGGGCTGGGTTCAAGTTCCCATCCTTGGAATGCTGGTGGCCACCACTCGGATGGCCTCTAGGGGGCGGTGTTGCCCACCTCAGGCTGTGGGCCACAGCTTTCCACGTGGGGTCCATGCCGCTGAGTGCCTGGGTAGAATGCAGCGCCTCTTGCTGTGGGCAGAGGTTGATCTCTTTATGGTAAATGACAGCATGCACCAAAGTGCAGTTTTTTTCATGCCTAGAAACGTACGGTAAAATTTCACAGGCATCCTAGAGACTTTTCTCATTCTTTTATTCAGAGGTTATTTTAGGCATCGTATGTACTAATTTAACAGCTTAAAAATAGACTTTACCTTAATTTTACTGCATTATGATATGCATCAGTTCATCACCAACTGACAGCAGAAATGACTTTTATCTGAGAATCCTTTTTTTTTCCAAATTGAATGAGAATATTTTCTGTAGTACCAGGAAAAAAAATTCTAAAGTGGCAAAGGATTTTTGAGCATTTTGACATTATGGATTTAAATAGAACCTTCCTCCTTCTACCTCATTTATTGTTCCCCTTTCAACTGCCTCATCCCAGGATCCATTTCTGTGGTTTCCTCTTTGGGGTGGCCCTTGGCCGGTTCCACAGCTGGCCAGGCAGGGTGAGCCCAGTCCACTGTGGATGCATGTTCAAGTGTCCAGGATGTGCAGGAAATAAACTTAGGAGGGAAGGAAAAGGCTTGACCCACAAATCCTCATGCCGCTTCCCCTGGAACCAAGGGGAAGTGGTTTCTATGGACTCTGGTGGACTAATTCCAGCCCCTTTTCCTCATACTATTTTTAGGTGTAAAAAGATGTAAATGCAGGATGGTGTTAAGTCTACCAGACTAAGTGACATATTTTGAACAGTAGATAGGAACCTGGATACGTTCGGAAAACTATCTAGCAAAGGAAGACTTTTATTTATTTACCTTCTAAAGTTTATTTACTTATTTTAGGAGGGGAGGGGCAGAGAGAGAGAGAGAGAGAGAGAGAGAGAGAGAGAGAGAGAGAGAGAGGAGAGAATCCCAAGCGGGCTCCATGCGGCCAACACAGAGCCTGATGTGGAGCTTAAACCCACGAAGCCACGAGATCTCGACCTGAGCCGAAACTGAGAGCTGGATGCTCAACCAACTGAGCCACCCAGGCCCCCCCACTCCCATTTATCTCATCTCATCTTATCTACTTATTTTTATTCGAGAGAGAGATAGAGCACGCACAGGGGAGGGGCAGAGGGGGAGAGATTCTCAGGCAGGCTCCACATTCAGCACAGAGCCTGACATGGGTCCTGATCCCACAACCCTGGGACCAGGACCTGAGCCAAATTCAAAAGTCGGACAGTCAACCCACTGAGCTACCCAGGCACCCCAGGCACCCCAAGTACTAGCCACTTTTTTTGTATTTTTACAAGAACAGGACTAGTAATAGTGGCTCACATTTACTTATTTCTTTACTCTGCACGTGTCCACTCATTTAATCTTGCCGGCAGCTGTCTGAGCTGGGCACTTAGGCCCCGTGTTACAGATGAGAAATCAGAGCCGTGGTCCCGGGTAAGTAACTTGCCTGAGGCCACAGCCTAGGAAATGTTAAGGCAGGATAGAGAGTCAAGCGATCTAGCTTCAGAAGCCACACTCTTAATTGTGCTTCCATATTACCTTAGAAGTGTTTTGTTTTAATCATCTCTTAAGCTGTTGCCGTGGAGTTATGTAGAAACACACTTACGCCCCATGCCCCAGGCCAGTTCCGAGCATTGGTTTTGATCTCCCGTCTCCTGTTCACAGTGTATGGAAGTGAAGCTGCACTCCAGTGCACGAGCACTGTTTCTGAGGACTCGGCGTGTGATACGCATGCCTCTCTCCGCATTCCGTATGTGTCTCCAGTTTTCACCCATTCACCTGCCGCCCATCACCTGGGGCTGGCTCACAGACAGGCGCACTCCAGGTGACGCCCCTTTTCCTGGTTCTCTCACACAGTGACGAGGTAGGGGCAGCTCCTGGGCAGCATGTGTATTAAGGTGGAAGGTGACAGTTGAGATTGTGAGAGAAAGGGACTGAAGAATTGAGGTTTTGTTTGTTTATCAGTTGTCCTCTGCAGTGGAATAAATGTAGTTGAACAGGCCCACCTTTTCATAGTGTTTATCGGCAGACCGGGATCAGAAGGTGGGAGGGCTGCAGGGCCACCTGTGGCTGAGAGGGTTTGGGGACCAAGTAGGAGGCAGGTTACCAGGAAGCTGCTGAACTCGTTTCAGCTAGAAAAGCCTACCTTTTAGATAACAGATTCTGTATGTTTTTGGTTAAATATTTTGACGTGCTAACATGTTTTGGTGAAATTTTGGTTTTTGCTCAGTGCAGCCTAAGTGACGCATCCCTGGTTTCGTTTACCGAATCCTGGCTCTTCACTTCATTTGAGTGGCTCGTTATGTATACCTCAGGTGATTACATTTTACAGAGCCCCGCTGATCACCTAGCGCTCTCCTACGCCGCCTGTCTTCTTGCCCTCCGAGTGGCTCCTCGAGGCCGGTCTTGGTCTGAGGATCCCTATTTAGTGATCTGGGTTTCGGAGAGATTCCGTGATGTCTTAGGTCACAGAGCCAATGCTTTGTTAGAGTATCTCTTCGATCCATAATGCTGCTGCTGTGCAATGTGACCTCTAGAACATGGAAGGTTTTTCTTAGGAGCAAATTGGGAGATTCCTCGTGGCCATCATGCCGTCACCCTTCCGTTTATAAATGCAACAACCATGTTCATGAGGGTTCAGGAGTTAGACGAGAGCAAACAGGAGCACCAACAAACCCAAAAGAGTGTGTTCGTGATTATGGGCCCTTTACAGATGGTGCAGAACGTTGGTCCGTATTTGGTGAACACTGAGTGGTATTTTTGGTGCTGAAGTACCGTGTCAGTGCGCGTGGGATTGGATCTGGAGGTCTCTTTTCCAGTGCAAGCTTAGCACCAGCGGTTGCTGTTGCCCGTGACCTGAGGGTGGGTTCGTCACGGGGGCTTCTTTTCCTTGACCTGCAAGAGCCAAGAGTTGAACCGGCTCAGCTCTGAAACAACTTTAAATTAAAATTCTGGAATCGTATGAAATTTGATAACTGACACACAAAAAAAGAAAAACCAACCTGGGTAGATACTAAGAAATAAAGTAACAGATGCTTTATTTAATGTTTTTAGTAAAATGAAATCTTAGGATCCCAGGTAGTGTGACTGACAAATAAAGTCATTGGCCTTTACTTCCCATGTTTTTTAACTGACCTGCCATGTTTAAAATACTGATCTGACAGAAGCATCTGGATACTTTGTTTCTAACTAAAGCTACATTTAACAGCAAAAGAATTCTTAGAAAGTTAGCTCGTCTTGCCATCATTAGTAAGTGGGGAATTGCTAATTAAAACCATAATGAGATGGCACTCATCTGAAATGACTAAAATGAAAAAGGCTGATCTTATCAGAAATTGGTGAGGCAGTGGAGGAACTGGAACTTTCATAGAGCGCTGGCAGGAACATGACAGGGTGCAGCCTGGGGAAACACAGTTTGGCAGTTTGTTAAAAATTTAAACCTACACCTGTCATAGCATCCAGCCACTCTACACATATATATCATTCAAAAAAAGGAAAACATAGGTGCACAGGGACTGTGCACAGACGTTCCTAAGAGTTGTGTAGTGGCCAAAAAGTGGAAACAGCTCCAGTGCCATCAAGAGCTGAGTGGCTGAACTGTGCCCCGCACCCAGGCTGGAGTACACGTCCACGGTGGAAGGTGTGGACTGTTGATACGTACAACTGTATGGATGAATGTCAAAATAATTTTGTCAAAGGAAAGCCAGACCAAAAATAGAGTCAGTCCATACTTACACACTTTTTCAAGAAAATGCAAGCTAATCTATAGTGACAGAAAGCAGATGGGTGATTGCCTGGGGCAGGAGGGCAGAGCGAGACAGAGGGGTTAGAGGGCACAGGAGGACTTGGGGTGATGGAGCTGTTCGCTGTGGACAACAGGGGTCTCTCCGTGGGTGTGTCCATATGTTAAAAACTTAAGAAATTGTATCCTGGAAATTTGTGCAGTTTATTGTATGTCAGTTACACCTCCTCATAGGGCAGTTTTCAAAAAAGATAAGCTCAGAAACAAAAGACCAAGTCCAGCATTTATTTTGGCAAGCACGGTTTTGCTACGTGTTAGCCACAAAGGCCAGCACGGCTGGTCAATGTCAGGGGAAGAGGTGATGTCTGTGACGGATGCTTGGAAGATAAGGGGGTGGGGGGGGGGGGAGGGGCAATTCTTACATCCCCGAGGAAGCAGGAAGCGTTTTCTCCTCACACAAACTGCTTCCCAGCCCCCAGGGCCTGCTTGGCCTAATTAAACATCCTTTTCAGTTTACTGACTGGCGCTCCGGAGAATCCGAGGAGGCGGTGGTGGGCTTTCCAGAGATGGGAGACGTGCTCTGCTCCCACCAGGCCTAACGGGCTTCTTGCCACCGTTGTTCCAAGTTGTCTTCACCCATCCATGTCCCCAGGCGCAGTTGTGATGGTTGTGGAATGGAGGTGTTGAAGTGTTCCCGTTGTGCACACTCCTTTCACTGAAGGACCGCGTCGCAGCCGGCTTGGCCGTGGCCCGGGATGGGCGAGGTTACCGAGCACCGGGCCTCATCCGAATCTCCCGCCAGGCGTGGTGATGACTTTATTCCACCACATCATAGGCTTCCTTCTTCTCTGAGCGATGCAGAGCAACCACATCTGAGCAGTGGTTTAATTATTAATAATGGATTGTAGTAGTGCCCTTGCTAAAAATAAAATAAAACTATCCATCTGCTAAACAAGAGTCAGAGGATGTGTGGAAGAATGCGTTATGCTTAGCAGATGTTTTGGTTGGTGGAGGGGGTGTCTCTCCTATTCCTCTGACTCTCGGACTGAGCCCAGGAAGGATCGGAAAGACTGACTTCCCTTCCCTTTCCTCTCTTTGCTTTTGTGACAGTCCCCTCCGGCTCTGTGCCTGTGTGTTTTCACCAGGCGGTGGTGGCCCGCTGATTTTTGGGGGGGGCCAGAGCCGTTCGGGCCGTGCCCCTGCCCCCTTCCCGTCCCTGGGAGCCGGCCGCCTCGCTTGCCTCCCAGCGGGGTCACTCGGGGAGGGGGCCTCTCCGGGGAGGGGGGCTCACTGCGCCCTGTCCTTCCGCAGCTGTGGACGTGGCTGGAGGAGCTGCAGAAGGAGCTTCTGGATGACGTGTATGCCGAGTCGGTGGAGGCCGTGCAGGACCTCATCAAGCGCTTTGGCCAGCAGCAGCAGACGACCCTGCAAGTGACGGTGAACGTGATCAAGGAAGGGGAGGACCTCATACAGCAGCTGAGGTGGGCTGGTCCCCTCCTCCCGCCCGCATCCCCTGGAGCTGGCCAGGGAACAATAAGCTGGAATTCCCTGTCCTGCTAGGTGGGGAGCAAATAACATGTCTGCATACAGAGGACAGTAACCTCCCTTTCTTTCTCTTTTTTGTTTTTTTCCCTCTCTGACTGGTTGTTTTTTTTTTTTAACTCAATGATTTTTCTCATCACGGCATTGACTAATAAACTTTCCCAGAACTCGGCTTTTATTAATATGTCCTGTTAACAGCTACCTGGTAACTATCGGAACTTCCTTACAAGCCGGGCTGATTTAAACCTCCCAGAACTGTGTCCTTCAGACCCTGAGTGACCTGTGTCCCCAGAGGATGGTGGGTGTCCCTGTCGCGGGAGCAGAGGCTGGGGGAGACCAGGCCCCAGGTGTCACTTTCCTCCCTGCTCTGCGGGGGCTGGAAGCAGACTTCCTTTATTGGATCCTTCAAGGACAGCTTCTCAAACCATTACTGCTAACTTCACGTGATGCTCACTTTGCCGCGAGTCAGGGGAAAGGGACTCAATAAAGGCCCGATTGATTGCATTAGAGTTTAACCCCTTGTTCCTGATGGGACTCCACCGTTTTAGCAAGCAGGGATCGTGGATTCTGTTCTCTCTACCTAAGGAGAAGAGTGGCTACAGTGAAGCGCTTCGGAAGTCACTTTCTGGAGCTACTAGGCTGCTTTGCAGGGGGACGGTGGGCGGTGCGGGGGACAGTCTTCGGTGTGGCCACAGACCTGGCGGCTGGCTCGCAGGAGGAAGCCCAGTGTTGTTGCTTCCTGCCGGCCTTCCTCCCCCTGAAGTCTGCGCGGCCGGATCCGGTGTCTGGCGATGGGAGACTTTCTCATGCCGCCCCGTCCCCTCTCCCTTCCGCAGGGACTCTGCCATTTCCAGCAACAAGACCCCCCACAACAGCTCCATCAGCCACATCGAGACGGTGCTGCAGCAGCTGGATGAGGCCCAGGCCCAGATGGAGGAGCTCTTCCAGGAGCGCAAGATCAAGCTGGAGCTCTTCCTGCAGTTGCGAGTGTTCGAGAGGGATGCCATCGATGTGAGTGCCCCCTCCTCGTCCCCCGCCGGTTCCGGCATCTTCTCCCCCTGCATTCGGGGCAGGACAGAGGAAGGAAGGCTTGCGTCTTGCCCTGCAAGCCGAGGGGGCTGTGCTGGAAGCCGCACCGTACAGCAGGACGGAGCACAGCCTGTGTGAGCGCAGCCGAGCCCGTCTGGCTGCGTCCTGGCCTGTTGGGCCCGGGGCCGGGTCCCACGCAGCCCTCCCCTTGTCTGAGGCACACACTTGAGGCCGCCACTCTCCCCTGTTCTTTCTGTCCCTCCCCTCCCTGCCCCCTGCCCCCTGCCCCCGCCTGCCTCCACCAGGAGCGAGAATAAGGCTCGTCAGTGGTGATAGCATTTGCAGAGAGCAGGAAATCCAGTCTTTTCCAAGGAGTGTGCTCAGATGATCTTTCATCCTTGCCTACAAATTGCCCCTTATCTGTGAGTTTCTTTCCTTTTACTTCAACAAAAGGCCGTTTCTTAATGTGCCAGGGAAGATCTGAGTTTTGAACCTGATGAACTGCAAGCCCAAGTAAGTATAATTGGATGATGCCGAATCTGTCTGTGAAACATGAATGAAGGAACCAAAACTCACTTGGCCCAGATGAGGCCAGTCTCCCGGTGCCTGTCAGCTTCACGTGGCTGGTGGAGCACGTTGCCCAGGCAGTCTGGAGGGCATGCCCTGCCCGCGCAAGGGCCTCGAGGGCATGCAGACCCAGACCCTAAATCCACTGGGGCAGAGGGACGGTGGGGCCTCGCGTAGACTGATTCACTTACCTCGGCTGAGGGGAGGACGCTCTGCTGAAGTGGGCTTCACCTGCGTCTCTCGGGCCTGTCTGTAGGCCCAGCTCTGCGTGTGGTACAAGGACCAGGCCAGGCCCTGTGTGAGGCCTCTCGGGGGGGGCCTTGGTTGGCCACTTGTCTAAACTTCCCTCAGTGTTTTCATTAAAGAAAGGCCTTCTCAGCTGTTCTTATCATCATCTCTGGTTCATGACAAGAGAGGAATTAAACCCTATGCACATTGTCTGGTAAAATCTGCTCTCAGTCTTGATGTTTAGAGACACATGAAGCCAGGTAGGGAAAAGGCACGCTGTCCTCAGCTCTTTAAGGACCTGCCCACGGCCTGGGCCTGCAGTCCAGCTTCCAGGTTGCTGGCGGTATGAACAGAAGACCCAGCATGGCTGTTTTCCTCTCTGATCTCTACTTCAGATGAATTGCTTTTGTAAACTTAGCTGCTTGTTGAATAGTTTCAGTTTGGAAACAGGCATTATTTGAAGTTTCTCTTCAAGACATGTTGATATTTCAAAAAAAAAAAAAAATCTCTTGGCTTCATCTGTATTATTGCTACTTTAAAGGGAAAAATTTTAATTGTATTTCCATTATCAACAAACTAGTGTTTTAATATGTAGTTCAGAAACCAGAAACCTACATTTTCTCCACACCAAAGCTACAAAGTTCCAAGTGGCCTTAATAAAGCTGGTGTGCCAGGCCAGGGGTAAGTGCTTTCCTGAGCTAAGAAAATTAAACCCACAGTGCAGTCACAGGCCAGCTACAGTGTAGTTTAAAAGCTTTTTAAAATGTCACAGCCTAAGAGCCTCTTTTCTCTGGAGTAATCCTAAAACATGAAAACCTGAGCAGTTAGGACTTCAGCTGGGATTTCCTCCCTTATCTGGGAAAATGCTCCATCTGACTGCACATGTGAGGAGTTATCTTTATGGTAGAAACTTATCTATTCCTTGGCCAATTGTTTTTTAGATGTTTATTTATTTTTGAGAGAGAGCGCGAGCGGGGGAGGGGACAGAGTATCCAAAGTGGGCTCCACACTGACAGCACAGAGCCCGATGCAGGGCTCAAACCCACAAACCGTTGAGATCATACCTGAGCTGAAGTTGGATGCTCGTCCGACTGAGCCCCCCAGGCGCCCCGGATCTAGGTTTTCTGCGCTGAGAATGTTCCTGTTTCAGCCTCTTCCTATTTCCAGGGAAAACCTGCTCGATTGCTCTGGAAACAACGGAGTCATTCCTACAGTGTCCTGTGACAGTTTGTTTATGGAACACAGTTATATGTACCATTAGGAAGAGAAGTAACACAAGTTGTTTCTCCAGAATTGGTATTCAAAAGTCATTTCCACTTTCTTGAGCTTTGTTTCTACCACCAATTTCTTGTCTTCACATGTGTGATTGACAAACTGTGACTGTAAGCCTTGGGCAGGATTGCTCCTGATGATCTTTTGATCATGGCCATCGCCGGGGTTTCTTGAAGCTTGGTGAGCGTTTTCAAATCCCGCTGGTTCTAGCACATCCATCTTTATTTACTGTCCGCTGCTTGAGTGCTGTCTGAGCCCTATCGCTGTCTCCATGAGACGTTAGCGCTAAGTCTGTACCTCACCACCACACCCAAGTCTCTCCTGCCTCAGTGTCAAAAAACAAACGTTAAGAAAGAAGATTCCCCTTAGAGGTAAAGATTAAAGGTATGGTCATCTCCTTCCTTGTTAAAAATACTTCCCCTCAGTGGCTTTTTGGCTTATGTGTAATTTAACATTATTTAAATTTATCAATTTTATAAATTAATGTAAATGCATATACTGTATGCAGACCTCTCTAATGAAAGAGTAAACCTGGAAGATTTGTGCCATAGGCATTTGGGGAAGCCTTCAGTTTTTATTACCTTTTATCTCCTCGCTGGATTCTGTGTCAACTCTCTGACATTTCTCAGATTTTCAAACTCATGTGGTTACTGCTCGTCTAGATAAAGTAAATCGGGACCCATGGGGAATGTTATTCCACTGAAGTGTATAATACAGTATTCTTTCACAAGAAGTTTTTTTCTTCCTTTCTGGATTCTGTAACTTCTCATCTTAATTTTTTAAAGTGTATTACACAAGTTTTCAAACCTGCACCAAAGTTGCAAGGATCGTACAGTGAATGCCCATGTGCCTGTCTCCCAAATGTAGCACGATTGTGTGTTCCCTGCGGCAGATCCCCCTTCTTTTGATATTGTTGTGCTGTAGTAGTTGAGAGAAAAGCTTTGTCCGCTTATCATTTCACTCCTGAAGACTCTTAAGTATCTCTCCAAAGTAAGACCTTTTCTTATATAACCAGAGTCGCACCCCCCTCCCCCACCAGAGTCCTTGCTCTCTAGGACCCTGCTTCTCTCGGACCCTCTACGGGTGGCCCCTACTGGGCATGTGGGCACTGTGCCCACATAGGATACTTAGCCTTTCTGTCCAGAATCGTCTCTTCAGCTAGCCTTCTTTTCCTCCTGCCGTGACTTGTGGAAATAACTGCGTCAGCTGAAGAAACCAGGTCCCACGTTCTGCATTCGCTTAGTGATTTCTCCTGTTTAACTAGTTTTCTTTCCCTGGTGCTCCTTATAAACTTGGAGTTTAGATGTAAAGACCTGATTGAGATTCCAGGTCTATTTCTGTGCCAGATGCTCCACAGGACCCACAGCTTCTCCTGTCAGAGGTTGGTCCTGTCTGGC
Organism: Prionailurus viverrinus; assembly: GCF_022837055.1. Lineage (NCBI taxonomy): Eukaryota > Metazoa > Chordata > Mammalia > Carnivora > Felidae > Prionailurus > Prionailurus viverrinus. Next base: position 229,262,926 of record NC_062561.1, on the reverse strand, counting down.
CCCACTTCTGTGGGGCGCAGAGGTTGGTCTGCGGGATGAGGATGGGGCAGCCTGACCCTCCCGCTGGGTCCCCTCTTTCTTTCCATTACAGTTAACTGCACAATGATCATTGTCTGAACAGCTATTTCACTAGAATTAAAAAAATAATTAGAACAAACTTTCTAATTTTATTATTTCTGCATTTGATAACTAGATTTATCTATAAAGGATAACCTTTCTTCATTGTTATAGGCTTAAATAATTTTTTAATTACCAATTTTAGGATGAAGATTGGTCTCCTGTCAACCTCTAATCAGAAGAATTTTTCATGTGGGGTGCCTGGGTGGCTCAGTCGGTTAAGCTTCTGACTCTTGGTTTTGGCTCAGGTCATGATCTCACGGTTCATGAGTTCAACCCCCACGTTGGTCTCTGCACTGACAGCACAGAGCCTGCTTGGGATACTTCCTGCCCCTGTCCTGCTCGTGATATCTCTCTCTCTCTCTCTCTCTCGATAAATAAATACATAAATACATAAGTAAACAAACACGAAGGGGAAAAAAGTTTTTCATTTAATTTTAGGCTTTTTAACTCTTCTTTTTTTAAAAAGTACCATTAGGGGTTAATGTGTTTTTGTATGTTTGATAAACTTTGTTCAGTTGTGGTAGGTTTTTGTGTCTAACTGTCCCATCTGTGGCCCATGGAAGCCTCGACAGCTGGCTTCCATGTCCCCGGGACCCGGTCACATTCCTTTCTTCCTTACTTGGCGCAGTGAGGGGTCGCAGCACATGTTCGTTATTTTGTAAGTCTCGGTCCTAAGGAGATGCTCTCCTCTGTCAGATCATCTCAGACCTTGAGTCTTGGAATGATGAGCTTTCTCAGCAAATGAACGACTTTGACACAGAAGATCTCACAATAGCGGAACAGCGCCTGCAGCACCACGCAGACAAAGCTCTGACCATGAATAACTTAACCTTCGATGTCATCCACCAAGGGCAGGACCTTCTGCAGTATGTCAATGAAGTGCAGGCCTCTGGTAAGGAGTGCATTTCAGTCTGTGTCACTTGTGGGGTTTTTATCGTGTGTGTGTGTGTGTGTGTGTGTGTGTGTGTGTGTGTGTGATGTGTGATGTGCCATGGCTGCAAAGCATGGTCAGCCCCTGTGACGTAGATGTTCTAGGTACCTGCTCTTCGAAAGGAACGTTTTGGCTGTTTTGTGTTCACATGTGATCACCTGTGACATTATGATTAGTGTACTTAGCCCTTAATACTCTTGGCTTGTCATTTCAGGTAGCATGAACGCTAATTGTCCATGAATGAAATGTGAATCTCCAACAAATTTTTCACATTCTTTATTTTTTTCTTAGTTTATATTTTACCAGCAGATGTCACTATAGGCTCAAAAATGTAGACAGAAATGTGTAGTGTTTGAAACTTAGCAACAACCTGCATACTACATCACTCATTTTACACAAATCAGATGCTTCCTGAAGAGTAAACTGGGTGTGCAGTGATACACGACAAAAGCAAGCCAAAGTTCGCTCACTTACAAGAGTGAGGCACATGTCACCACTTAACCACTGTGGAAAGATTGACCCGAAATGGGTTTGGTTTGATTAGCCGTGCGTTGTATTTTGCTTTGGAACACAGCAGATGCGTTGTTTGAGACCCCCTCGCGTGCTTGGAGGCACACAGAAACAAACACTCCTGTGTTGGTCACGCCTTCCTTGAACTTGGCCCGACCAGCAGATTATTCGAAAGCACGGCGTCCGTCACACGGCTGAAGAATGGGTCGATGTGCCCACCGAACTCTCGGCTCTCCCTTCATGTCCACAGGCGTGGAGCTGCTTTGCGACAGAGACGTAGACATGGCCACCCGGGTCCAGGACTTGCTGGAGTTCCTTCACGAGAAGCAGCAGGAGCTGGATGTCGCGGCTGAGCAGCATCGGAAGCACCTGGAACAGTGTGTGCAACTTCGCCACCTGCAGGCCGAGGTGAAGCAGGTAAACAGAGGGCTGCGCGCGGATCCGGACCACAGCGGGCCCCTGTGCGTGGGCACTAGGTGTGTGACCACCCGGAAATTGGGGAGACTGTCCCTGTTCCGGACACAGCTGTTCTGACACATGATGTAACATACCCAGCCCCAGTACAGCCCTAGCTCGTGTGTAAGCGTTGTTCTCACACATGATGTGACACACTCCCCCAGGGCAGCCCTAGCTCATGAGTGAGTGTTGAGCCAGCGCCCGGACAGCTGTGTGTTGACTCTGTAGTGGAGAAGGCTTCCAGCCCAGCAGACGTAGCACTCGAAAGGAACATCCATTTGGCTTGTTTTGTTACTGGTAATCTCTTGCTTGAAACTCTGAGCACATAGCTTCTCAGGCTAAATAACGATATGAGTTTTCTGCCAAATAGGCTGGTATCACAGCTTATGCAGGGCTGGAGACTTCTTCTGTTACCAGCATGCTGCACTGCCATGTCTCAGATAGCATGGCAAAATAAAAATGGAGTATTTGAAAGATTGTTTTCGGCTCATAGCCATTGGGATTCTATACATACCTCCATTCAGCATGTACATGACATTTTATCTCATGAGCAGAGAAACCCCTCATGATACCACCTTCCTGGCAAGGAAGGTTATGGCCTTCCGAGATTCTGATGGAGGCTCAGAAAAGCATGTATGAGGTCGAACGGAGGGGATCAGGTGCCTCTGGAGTGTTAGCAGTTTGCGGTGTGTATGTGGGTGGCACTCACACTGAAGCAGGTGTGCTGTCAAAGTGGAAAACTAAAAGAGCACCTGTTGGTGCCCCATGTGATGAGATAAAGTATCGTGACCTGCCTTTTAAAGACCAGTTCATAGGGGTGCCTGGCTGGCTCGGTCAGAAGAGCATGTGACTTTTGATCTCAGGGTCATGAGTTTGAGCCCCATGTTGGGTGCAGATTAGTTACATAAAACTTTATTTTTTTTAAGTTTATTTATTGATTTTGAAAGAGAGGGAGCTAATGCAAGTGGGGAAGGGGTAGAGAGGGAGGGGGACAGAGAATCCCAAACAGGCTCTGCAATGTCAGCACAGAGCCGGGCACAGGGCTCAAACTCACAAACCGTGAGATCATGACCTGAGCCAAAATCAGGAGTCGGATATGGAGCCGACTGAGCCCCCCAGGCCCCTCCGGCCCCCCAAAACTTAAAAAACAATAAAGAGGGGCGCCTGGGTGGCGCAGTCGGTTAAGCGTTCGACTTCAGCCAGGTCACGATCTCGCGGTCCGGGAGTTCGAGCCCCGCGTCAGGCTCTGGGCTGACGGCTCGGAGCCTGGAGCCTGTTTCCGATTCTGTGTCTCCCTCTCTCTCTGCCCCTCCCCCGTTCATGCTCTGTCTCTCTCTGTCCCAAAAATAAATAAACGTTGAAAAAAAAAATTAAAAAAAAAAAAAAACAATAAAGACCAGTTAATAAAGTGTCCCTCTTGCTAAAAACAAAACCGTGTGTGTAAGAAATAAAGGACTAGACTATCCACTAGGAATTGCATTTGCCTATAAATATTCTCTACATTACAGGGCAGGATGTGGTCGATGGCTGGTGTTCATTTAGCAGCCATGTGGTAGGTTAGGCAGACATGCTGGCGATGGGTTGCCACATGGCTCTTGTAGCCCCAGCTCCCCTGTCCCCTTCCCAGGCAGCAGGAAGGGCAGAGCATAACAGGGAAGAAGCAGTACTTGTATCAGAAATGTGTTCACACGGCTGCCCCGAGGCTGCTTCAGTGATGTCAGTAGTGGGAGGTGCTACAGAATGTTCCTAGCCACGATGAAGCTGCATGTAGGGGTTGGGAAGCAGTTTTAGTCTAAGGCCCCCCCACCCCCCAAAGTCTAAGTTTTCTGAGTAAAGGAGAGGAGGAAAGCCAGCTGTAGGGTGGGCAGTAAGCGGTCTTTGCCACAAATAACTACCAAAATGACCCTCCACAGCTGGGGATCCTGTGCTTTGACCCTGGGCGTTACAGCACCTCTGAATTCATTCTCTGGTTAGTGGGCCATTTAATGCTGACATTAAATTAGAAAATACATTGGTGAAGTAACGTAGTTTCCTTACCAAGCAGTTTGCTAATTTTGAATGGTAATAAGGATAAAAGGAATGAAAAATACTTCCCTTGATTATCAGAGAATTATTTGTGGCCGTAGATCTGATAGGTGATTCTTAATCCGTTTTGACCTGTGGACTAACAGTAACCATCCGCTGGACGCTCTGCCTTTTCAGCTCCCGTTTGAAAGCATAATTAATTTTAAGAATTAATCTTAAAACGTGGCACTTCTGATCAGATACCTTAGAAGGACATCAGGCTGTTGGCAGGTGGGACCATAAGGAAACCCATGTTTCCCAGCTGATGGGAGCAGCCTGACCTCCTTGCTCACTTGGCTCGTGTCCTGGCTGGCCTGCAGGGGGGCCCCCAGGGGAGGGCAGAGGCTTGGAGGTCCCCGTGTCGTATTTCAGGTGCTGGGCTGGATCCGCAACGGAGAGTCGATGCTGAATGCCGGACTCATCACAGCCAGCTCCTTGCAGGAGGCAGAGCAGCTGCAGAGGGAGCACGAGCAGTTCCAGCACGCCATTGAGGTAGGGACACCGGCCCGCCGCCCGCCTCAGGACATGCATGTACGCTCCCTCGCGGGGGACTGAGCCTGAGCCAGACGGGGTTCAGCAGGACCCTAAGTGGCAGCGCTGATGCTCTACAGTTTCCTTCAGGGAAGCAAACGGGCAGGTGACTATAATGAAGGGGACGATGCGTGTGCCAGCTCGGGGACCTCACGGCGCCACCCCAGAACGCGTGGTGGCTCCCACTGTCCTCGCGCCTTGAGGGTCCCGGCAAGGTGCACCGCCCTCTGTCAGGAACACTTGGCACCCGAGAACCATGCCAGGGTCTGGGCTTGAGGGGTGTTCTGTTTTGCTGGTCTCTTAAGCACATCCCTGACCAAACAGAGCACTGTGGGCAGCTTACCCAGACCAAGTGCAAATCACAAATTCACGGTTATCCATAAACAATACTGCGCACAGAACTCTCTGACCCTGATGAAAAGCAGTGTTTCTCACCTTGATGGGGGTCGGTGCCAGGCTGGGACTTCAGCAGAATGGCTTGGCCCAGTTCCAGGTCCATTTACAATTCACTCTCACAGCATATGGATTAATTATTTGTAGAGTTTAGGGGAGAGGGGGGAGTTCATTGTGATAGGTGGTCTCAAGGTCAACTCAAGGGAAAAAGAGCATTTGCTTGCAGAAAACTTGTTTCCTGCTCTGGTTGCATACATAGCCAGAGAAGAAGGCTACAGAAAATAGCAGTAATTTATTCTCGAGACTAACTTAACTTTCAACTACTCAGTGTCAACAGACCTGTGTTAACGCTTCCTGAAGCCCAGAGTTTGGGCATCTTTTGAGAATTGTACACTGTGCCTAGTGATTTCTAATAACTGCTAACACATGTCATCGTGTCTGAGTGAAGGACAGGGCCATATTGTATGTGGTCTTTCATGGGATCATTTTGTGCCTTTTCAGGCAATCTGTAAAATTTTGCTGTTGTCTAAAACAAAACAAAACAAAACAAAACAAAAACAGTTCATGTCACAGACCCATGGACCCCTCTACCCCCCTGACTGCTACCCTGTGCAGCACTCTGGTTCGTCAGTGGGAGAACCTGGCCTGTCAGCATCTTGTGGAATCTTCTAGGAGCACACACAAGTAGGAATTCTACCGGATTTGTGATGTTATGTTGATATTTTAATATGGCATGAACCTCCAGAGAGCACAGTTGGTTCATTCTTAGCTTTTAATTATGTTTCTCTCTCTCTCTCTCTCTCTTTTAAAGTCAATAGTTCTTGAAAACTTTACTCAAGTACACAGTTTAAGGTAAAAATGCACTCACTGTGGCCACCTTTTTGTCCGTGTGTTCATTGGCCTCTGGCTGCTATTGTAAGAAGGATGAATAGGAAGAATAAATTGGGAACATTTCAACAGCTTTCTTAGAATATTGGCTATTAAGGTTTTTTCCTGCTATTTCTCAAGCTGAGAACCCACAACTGAGACCCATTCTGCAATGTCTTAGTGCATTTCATCCTTCATTAGGTAATTTAAGTATAAACACGGTTGTTGCTGGGCATGAACACTTTGTTGTTTTTAACTGAACCGTGTGCTGTGTTTTCAGAAGTGTCCTAATGAGCATTCGCTGAAGTTGTTTGGATCAAAGCAAGCGGAGCGGAGGGACCACAGCCTCCCTGGTAAATAAATGCGTGACGCCCCCGTCACACAAGTGTTCCCTGTCCTTTCTCTTTCCTTAGAAGACACATCAGAGTGCGCTGCAGGTGCAGCAGAAGGCGGAGGCCATGCTGCAGGCCAATCACTATGACATGGACATGATCAGGGACTGTGCCGAGAAAGTGGCGTCTCACTGGCAACAGCTCATGCTCAAGATGGAAGACCGCCTCAAGCTGGTGAACGCGTCTGTCGCCTTCTACAAAACCTCAGAGCAGGTGAGGAGGGCCGCTCTAGTCCTTGGGCTCCTCACCGGCATTCTGTGTGGAGCTTAGTTTTGTTGGATAGCTCAGTCATTAACTCGTCAGTCATTATTATCGAGCCAGTGAACTCAACTTCAAGCAGAGAAGAGCATTCTAGAAGTAGAATGATCCTTGCTTCCCCTAGGAATCCAAGAGGAATAGGTTGGAAAGGACCCGAGAAGACATCCGCTTTCCTCTCCTTTAGATCCATAGCCTGAAACACCAGAGAGAGACCGGAAATTCCGTTTTTATTTTGTTCTCGTTCTGAAAGGCCTGCCTACTTTGGCCCCTGCGTTTGTCCTCACCTGAGGTGGGGCCCACAGTGCCTTCCGAAGGTCTTGGTCCCCAGGCCAGCACTTGTATCCCCAGAGCATGACTGACCACACTTCCCAAAGATGCCATCTGTGGCGTCAGATGCCGAGTGGCCCCTCTGAGCCTGCAGCTTTCTGCTCACAGGTCTGCAGCGTCCTCGAGAGCCTGGAGCAGGAGTACAAGAGAGAAGAGGACTGGTGTGGAGGGGCCGACAAACTGGGCCCCAACTCCGAGACAGACCACGTCACCCCAATGATCAGCAAGCATCTGGAGCAAAAGGAAGCGTTCCTGAAGGTACGGAGTGGCCTCTGGGGTGCTGCTGCGTCCCTGCACAGGGCACACAGACACGAGGGGGCTCCCCTGGACTCTCAGAGAACCACACGTGTCCCCATGTGATGGGTGTGCAGGCCGCCTTCGCTTTCCAGGGGAAGCCCCTGTGTGCAGAGTGCAGTTTGGTTGGTGTTGAACACAGAAAGAGATTGATTTGGTGAGACAAGAATGCCTGTACCTTAAAATAATCTTCCTTTGGAAATTCAGCCTTTTTTAGGAATAAAGACTGAACCCACTGTACAGTGGATAAGGGGCGGGAACACCCTTTGTGATTTCCAGGATTAGTTACTAATACTTGTTCAGGAAGTGTTTCCTGCAAAACATTTAAGCCCGTAATCCAGGCTTGAAGTTTTAACTGTGAGCAGCTTTAATTGAGGACTTTTTTCTAGCCGCTTTTGTCGTGTGTGTGTGTGTGTGTTCGTTCGTACTTCAGTCACCCAGAAGTTCTGAAAAGTGCTCAAACTGTTTGCCAGCACTTCTGTGTCTTTATGATATGGTCTTTCACTCTGGAAAAGATCTCCTGAGACTCGGCCGGCTGCCACTCAGCCCCATGAAAAGTAGGCATGGTGTTTGCTTTTCATTGCGGCCTTACCGAGTTTAGTTTTGTCATAGCTTCAGTGTTCTGACACCTCTCACACCATTTCCTGTTACATTTAATAATTTCTGTCTCCATCCTGAAGGTGATCCTCTGTCCTGACAGAGTTACTGTCTGGTCTGGGAGAACAGATTGTAGCTCTTTGAAAATTCTATCTGGGAACTTTTTTTGAGCTTCCCTCACATGACTCTCTTTTTCGGCGGCCGAAGTTGGGAAAACAGTCGTGGCTTCCTCGGGCTTGTTTTTTTAACCATTTGCTACAGGACCTGAAAGCCTGTGTATGAAACACCCACCACCGTAAGGATGTTTGGACCTGGAATCATCATAATTTGTCTTTCTCTGGAATCCATTCAGAATAAAACAAAATTGAATACTACTTAGTTAATTAAGAATGATACTTAGAAAAAATTTAAAACAAAAATAATCACAGGCCTGTTCAGATTTCTGCATTCAATTGGGATTCAGTAGTGTTTGGGTGTTAGGGATCTTTCAACTTTTCATTATGGAAGTTTAAGGAGCATACAAAATAGAACCGATACCAGACTTCTGTGTCCCTGTCAGCCAGTGTCAGTAATTATCAGCACGTGGGCATATGCCCACCTTCACTGGGTTACTTTAAATTCTAGATATTATATCCTTTTATTTGTAAATACTTCAGCATATGACTAAATATTAAATTCAGCCTTTCTGGGGTGCCTGGGTGGCTCAAGTCGGTTGAGTGTCCAACTCTTGATTTCAGCTCAGGTCATGATTTCACGGTTTGTGGAATAAAGCCCTGCTAATATTACCATTTTATAATACTTAGCATGGCACCTGCTTCGAATTCTTCTCTCCCTCCCTGTCCCTCCTGTGTGTGCACATTCTCTCAAATATATTTTTTAAAATTCTGCCTTTCGGGGCACCTGGGTGGCTCAGTTGGTTAAGCGACCGACTTCGGCTCAGGTCATGATCTCGCAGTTTGTGAGTTTGAGCCCTGCCTCAGGCTCTGTGCTGACAGCCTGGAGCCTGCTTCGGATTCGGTGTCTCCCTCTCTCTCTACCCCTCCCCTGCTAATGCTCTGTGTCTTTCTATCTCTCAATAATGAATAATATTTAAAAAAATTTTTTTAGGGGCGCCTGGGTGGCTCAGTCGGTTAAGCGGCCGACTTGGGCTCGGGTCATGATCTCACGGTCCATGAGTTCAAGCCCTGCGTCGGGCTCTGTGCTGACAGCTCAGAGCCTGGAGCCTGTTTTGGATTCTGTGTCTCCCTCTCTCTGACCCTCCCCCGTTCATGCTCTGTCTTTCTCTGTCTCAAAAATAAATAAACGTTAAAAAAAAAAATTTTTTTTTTAATTCTGCCTTTCAAAAACATAACCACAACACCGTTATCCTGTCCTAAAAATTAACAGTATCTCTTATTTTATACAAAATCCAACAGTGTTCAAATATCTCTGATCGATCCATAAACGTCTTTTATATGTAGTTTTAATCAGGATTCTAAACAGGGTCCACGCATTGATTTTATTGGTATGTCTCTTAAATCTCCTTCAATCTAAACAGCACCTCCTTTTATTAGTATTTATTGAAGAAGTGAATCAGTCCTACTGTGCTATTTCTCTCATTCTGGATTTCCATGCTTGCGTCCCACACGGTCCTTTAGCGCCCTGGATCCTCTGAGTTTGTTATGTCAGGAGTTTCCGTCGGATCCAGGTTTGCGTGTGTGTGTGTGTGTGTGTGCATGCGGTCCGCTTACCTGGCACAGGTGTTCTCCCCATGCGTACTTTCCATGGCGTCACATCAGGAGGCCCAGGAGACCTGCTGCTCCTTCTATCCGTGTAATCGGGGAAGTCATCAGTGCTTCAGATGTAGGGGGTCCCATTCACCTGTCACGTGCCTTCCACGTCTGCCTTTCACCCAGTGGCTTTAGTGCCCTGTAGTGATCATGTTTCACAAGGAGTCGCAAAACTGGTAATACTCCATCATTACTTCTGCCTTGATTAGCTAGAATTCTTCCCTCCTTAGCTGTTTGGTTACTTTCAAGTAGAGTTTGTCCAGAACAGGCAGAAGTGCCTGATTCTTTCCATTTGTTTATCATTTTCGGGATAATGAGCTGTTACCCTAACAACCTCTACATATGATTAATTTTCTTACTATCTTCATGGATTGTAATATATTTGGTGTGTTTTAATCAATTGCAGTCATTTATCTTTTTTATATTCAACTTGTCCCATTCGTGGGTGTGCCTTCCATTCAGAAGGGCCCTGATGTCCTTCTGACATAACCCTGGTTGTCTTCTGCAGCCTCCTCACTGTTCAGTTATGGCAGCTGATTTCAGGCTTATCTGGAGAGACCCGTGATAGAGTCTTAGGTTAATTAAAAAGTGTCCTAGCTCCACCCACTAGAAAGGCCTGGAAACAGTGACCGACCAGAAAAAATGAACTCCCCAGTATACAGTCCCAGTTGTGGTCTATATACCATGTACCACACGCAAGGAGACAGAGCTCCCTGAAGAAGGATTAATTCCAGATCTGAGACAGGAAATGTGTAAGGGATTTCCAATTCAAATATAATTAAGGATTTTTTTTCCTCTTGTTTTTTTTTTTAAAATACATTAAGGAGATTACTTATTTGGTTTCTAAAGATGGAATGTCCGTTATCTGTGACAGTAATACCACGAAACAAGCCACCCCAAAACTCGATGGCTTAAAGTAGGGGTTGGCAGACTCAGACCTGAGAACTAAATGTGTCTACTCTCATTCATTAACATGTTGCTCGTGGCTACTCTCCTGTGTGGGGGGGAGGGGGGGTTGGGGAGATAGAGACTGAATGACTCGGGAAGCTGAAAATGCTGTCTGCCCTTTTCAGAAATCCAGGCACAGCTTAGCTGGGTGCTCTGCCTCCAGGTTTCTCCCCAGGCTGCTATTGAGGTGCTGGCCAGGGGATACACCAGTATACACCTGGTCAGCTGGAGGCTGGACAGGCCGGCGGTCCCTCTCAGCCCCCTGCTGTGTGCACCTGTCCATAGGACAGCGCTCAACATGGCAGCTGGTTTCATCAGGGCAAGGGCTCAGAGACACAGTTGTTCTTGTTGTTGTTTTTAATTGAAATAGGACTTAACCTGTGTACCCTCCAAAGCACAGGTTGGCTTGAAAACGTTTTAGGTAAAGGTGTATGCTAGAGCTACATGCTGTTGTCACCCGTATGTATTCAAAATACATGTTTGTACGAGTCCAATTAACACCACGTTGCTCTCCCTGTACTTCTTAGGCTTGCACACTTGCTAGAAGGAATGCAGATGTCTTCCTGAAGTACCTGCACAGGAATAGTGTGAACATGCCGGGAATGGTGACCCACATCAAAGCTCCTGAACAACAAGTAAAAAGTGAGTACAGTCGGGACTCCCTTTACCGGCAAGTGATGCAAGGAGCTTGGTGAGAACGCGGTCTAAAATCCTAAGATCTGGGCTTCGTTTTAAATGTCCGTTACGTATTATTAAAGTTCTCACCAATTTTCTTCGTTTACTAATAAAGTATGAAACAAATGATCTAGATTGGTAATTTATTGAATAAAGTTGAAGAGTGTAAACAGGGAGAACACACAGCATGGTATTTATTAGCTTTGACTCTTTTGTTACAACAAGTGAAAATATTGTAAATCGGAGAAAAGAGGAAAATCAGAATTTTTCTGTAGTCAAAATATTTTTAAAAGTTCAAATCAAGAAATTATACACCAATATCGTTCTGTAAAGTGTTATCAATTTGACATATTTAGAAAGCAAATTGCCAGGTATCATATATTTTGGTATCTTTTGAATATAAACTTTTGTAAAACCATGTTTTTATGTATATGTAATGTAAGCGCATAGAAACAGATCTGGGAAAATTTTACACTAAATTATTAACAGGATTGGTATGGGTGGATGTGAGGGGGGCTGATGGTTTCTACTCTAGAATTCCGATGGGATACTTCACAGTGAAAACAACTTCAGGTGTTCTCGAACTTAAAACTTGGATTTCGTCATAGTTTTTTCAGGTTCAAATAAAACGACATGGAAATGGATCCTCAGAAAATGTTCATGAATTTAGAACAGTCTTGACACAAAGGTACCTTGTGTCCACTGTAATCCTTCCCGAGAGCTTCAGAGATCGGCACTAAACACATGAAGAAACTGGGGTCCTTCATCCTTCCCTCTCAGAGTTGGGTTTCATAGGGAGAAAATTGCCATAATCTGTTAACAAATGATTCCTCTTACTCTTTAAGACCATATGATTGGCAGAAACTTTGTTGTATTCTGCTCCCCGTTCTTCGGGATTCATCTGTTAGAGGTGTCACAGAAATACTATCCATCACATGGGTATAATCCTCTAAGCTCCACAGATGAGATCCGTATTTATTACTTGGTGGGCTCTTCTCTTGGGAAAATGAGTGACAAACGCAACCGTTTTTCAGCAGGAGCAAGTTACTTGCATTGGTGATCTGTTTACTTGGCTCATTTCAGATAAAAATCATTGCCTTTCTGTCATCCTTCAGTATTGCCTTTGGTTGTGGGTCGTCGTCTGCTTTGTCTGATCGCAGACGTGACGATCCTCACGAGGCTGTCCTAGTCCAATGGGTGTATGTGTGTGTGAGACAGGGGACTGTGTTCCCTGTGCCCACTTACGTGATAGTCGCCGCACATTTGCTGCTGTTTGTCATCGTTCTGGGTGCTCTGGAGAATTAAAAACGAAATGTTTGGTTTCTCTCATTGGGTTCACGTGTGGGACGGTGCATGAGACCCACGTAAGGGCGATGGTGCCAGCAGAGACCCTGTGACCCCAGACAACCCTCAGGTGCTTGAGGAAGGCCAGGCAGTTTCCCCTCCTAGGCCCTGCAGGGTGGTTCCCTGCCCTGCTGCTCACGCACCCCAAATCAGTCCTGCCCCAGGCGGAGGTGGTGGAAAGAAGGAACTGGAAAAGACCGATTGGCTCACATTCATTTTCACGCGTCATATTTTCATTTCAGTGGTAGCTTATGGTTCTGACCGGCTTCAGAAATTTAAAGTGTTAATTTGCATCGCTACGTTAGTTTACTTTTTCAGTAAAGATCGTATAGCCTGACCCCTGAGCTGCCAGGTAAGCGCTGCTTACGGGTTCTGGTTTGTCGCAAAGTGGCTCAGCCTCTCGGGAACCCTGAAATATTTGTGGACCGCTTAATATTTTTACAGTTTCCTAATGTTAATTAAGTTATCATCTAGACACCTTTTATTTGATTTGCAGTTTCAGTCTCTGGAATCTTCTCCTAAAGTTACTCGTGTGTTTTATAAACCTTTGGAGTAAAACAGACTCCCTGTAAAAATTGTTTTGAGTGTGCAAATGTATATAAGTTATCTAATTCCATAGCCACTGGTCACCACTGTCAATACAACTTAGTCCTCGTTCTGTATCAGAATTTAAAGCTCTGCTGTATGCTTTTTAATGTGCAGTATAATGATTTCATAGTTGGCTTAACCTGTCCCCCAGATGTTGCTGTTCAGTTTTTCCAAACGGTGCCTTAGTGTTTGTGCACCTGATACATACCGCTCGTGTAAGCACCGTACATCCGAAGGATTGAACAATCGAATTCCTGGTTCGCAGCTGTACACACTTCTCGTGTCGTTACCTGTTGCCAGAGTGTTCACTGCAAGACTTGTGCCCTGTTTCCCGTCAGTAATGCGGGGTCACTGGTGCCTGTACCCTCTGCTCCCCAGCCTCCCAGCATATGGGAGGACACAGTCCTTGCCAGGAACATGGTGGAAGATGGCCCCATCGTTGGAGTGAAGTTAAACATGTTTCTGTGTATTTTTTTTTTTTTTAACGTTTATTTTTTATTTTTGGGACAGAGAGAGACAGAGCATGAATGGGGGAGGGGCAGAGAGAGAGGGAGACACAGAATCGGAAACAAGCTCCAGGCTCTGAGCCATCAGCCCAGAGCCCGACGCGGGGCTCGAACTCACGGACCACGAGATCGTGACCTGGCTGAAGTCGGACGCTTAACCGACTGCGCCACCCAGGCGCCCCTGTTTCTGTGTATTTAGTGGCCACGTTTTAGAAATCACAAACTCCATGTTTATATGCTTTGCTCATTTTTCTAACAGACTGTTCATCTTTTTCCTGTTTACTGGGAAGTACACTAGCTCTGTGTTTTATATTTCCTAGTAATGTTAACTGGATTTTTAATTGGTGGTATGTTTTTACGATGGTTTATGTTTGGTTATGACATTGTATAATTTTTATGTAATCAGGGTTTTTTGGCCTTTCTGGCTCCATGCTTCTCTGTTGTCATGTGCCTGCTTCTCTTATGGTTTATGGTTTTGTTTTTGTCTTTGTAAAAACAAAAAACAAAAGAAGAAGAAAGAAAGAAAAACCAAAACATTGTTTTCTTCTAGTACTCCACCATTTTGCAATACATCCTTTGTACTAAGTTCCTTCACAGGAAGGTTTGAATGTTGTTGAATGAAATGCCTAATACCGAAGTTTTGTCGGCCGTTGTCAGTTTGTCCCAGCAGGAGACACAATAGCTTATCCCATTAATCCAGCCAGCCTTAAGTTTCCAGTGACCTCCATCCTAAGATAATAAGTTGGGGTAAGAGAATAAGGAGAGGTCTGGTTGACATGCTCATTGAGAACATGGGGGAGGCAAGTGTGGCTCTCTTAACTGAATGCTCTGTCTTACGTTGACATTTGCATGAAGTCTGTAAATAAACATGAGCGGGATTTTGCAAGTGTCCCCATTGATTGCAAGCGCCAACATTCGTCTTCCTCTTTATCCTCTTAGATATCTTGAATGAACTCTTCCAGCGGGAGAACAGGGTATTGCATTATTGGACCATGAGGAAGAGACGGCTAGACCAGTGCCAGCAGTATGTGGTCTTTGAACGAAGTGCCAAGCAGGTCGGTCACGACCCCGGGCTCCCCATTGCTCTCCACCCTCCGTTTACACCTCTGTCCTCAGCTGGGCAGCTCTGGACGTTGCAGCCATGTTGAAAACCACTTTCAAATGATGAGACCAGTCGTGCCTTTTAAATAAGTTTGCTATGAAAAGAAAACCCACAACCCTGTAAAACTGTGATTTGGGCTCCCAGCAAGCATGCCACACAGCCTGCCTCTAGTGCCATTACCTCGTATTTAGGACCAGCAAGTATGAGTCGTAACTATGATGATGATTCAAAAATCATTGTTGGGGTGCCTGGGTGGTGCAGTCAGTTGAGCATCCAACTTTGGCTCCGGTCATAATCTCGTGGTTCGTGAGTTCAAGCCCCGTGTCAGGCTCTGTGCTGACAGCTCAGTGCCTGGAGCCTGCTTTGGATTCTGTGTCTCCTCCTCTCTCTCTCTCTGCCCCTCCCCTGCTTCCACTCTGTCTCTCTCTCTCTCTCTCTCAAAAATAAACAAGCCTTAAAAAAATTTTTTTTAAATCATTGTAGAATCCAGGTCTGTGCTTGTATAAATATTATAGTGGGTGTTTTTTTTTATATTGCTATATTTATATTTTCAACATAAAATTTTGTTCTTCAGGTAAATTGAGCTAAAATAAAGTGTGCCAGAATTTCTAAGAATTCAGTAGAATAAAAAAATGTTCAGGCAGTTGGCTAATGTAGAGATATCAAGACGATTTTTTTTTAATGTTTATTTTTGAGAGAGAGATGGAGACAGAGCACGAGTGGGGGAGGGGCAGAGAAAGAGGGGGACACAGAATTGGAAGCAGGCTCCAGGCTCCGAGCTGGCAGCACAGAGCCCGACATGGGGCTTGAACTCACAAATTCAAGATTATGACCTGAGCCGAAGTCGGGTGCTCAACTGAGCCACCCAAGTGCCCCAAAGATGATACCTTTAGGGGGCCCCTGGCTGGCTCAGTCGATACAGCATGCAACTCCTGATCTCAGGGTTGTGAGTTTAAGCCCCAGGTTGGGCATGGAACCTACTTAAAAAAAATCTGTTTAGAGTTTCTGTCTTCTGAAGTCATTTTGAGATAAGGGTTTCTGCCTGAATGGTTAGTCATGGAAGATCATTTTAGAGTAAAGTCTGTCTGACCCCTAACTTGAACTAAGATTCCTGTCACTTCTCCTTGGCCTTAACGGTAGCATAGGAATCCATAGCCGTTTGTCCAGAATTTGGAGCGTCAGGAGGGAACAGAGTGGACAGAAGGCTGATTCTCAGGACGCCTGTCTGAGCCTTCTCCTGTCCTGCAGGTCAAGGCGCCTCTTCAGTGCTGTGGTCCCTGGTGACCGCACCACACATGGGCGGTCTTCTAAATTCACCTGTGCCTGTCACAGAGTAAGGCAGTCAGTTAAATCTTTTAGCTTAAGAAAGATCGAATATTCCTCAGCACAATTTCCCACTTAGGGATTTTCTTTCAGTTTGGTCAAGGTTGGTCTCCAGAGGGCGGCCGGGTGCTCTGGGGATCAGTTCCCCAGAGATTGATAAGCTGGAGTTCATGGTCCATGGACCTGGCATCCTGTCTCAGTCTTTCTCTGCTGGTTTCACCAGGTGTAGTTATCATATTCCCAACACAAGGGCAAGCAGTAGTATTTTTCAGAGCTTAAATTACATTTTCTTAACATTTGATTTGATGATCGTTCCACCATGTTTCAGATGCATGGGGGCCTGATTTGTTTCTAATTAGAGATTGTTTCATAGTCTTTTCTCCCATATCTTTCTTTATTGTTTCTCTGTTAAAAGGCAAGCAATCAGCTGCAGAGAACAAAATTGTAAATAACTATTTTAATGGAGAAAAACAATAGATGTGTTGTTGCTTTTTCCTAAAGTTGGCTCATTGGCCAAAAATGAGATCATTAAGCATAGGCCGTGGCAAACGATGACCCGTGGCCCTGTGGGTTCTCTTCTGTGCCATGATCCTGGGGTAAAACCCAGTAGTTACACCACCAGTGTCTGCGCTTCTCAGGACGGAGCCCTGAGGGCACCTGGATGCAGCGTCCCCGGTGGGGGTCCGGAGGGGGGACTCTGGCCGCGGTTCTGTCTCTGGGCGAGTCCGGCCCCTGGACTTCCTGGTTGCCTCCTGCCTCTTCTGCTGCTTTCCCAGGCTCTCTGCTGTCCCGTCTTCCTTCTCTCTGCAGCTGAATGTTGGCATTCTCCAGGGCTCGGCCTGGGGCTTGCCCTTGTTTCTCTTCCCCATCTTCTTATCTCCTCTGTGGGTGTCTCTCAGCCCTGACCTCCGTTTCTGGCGTCCAGACTTACAAATCCCAGTTGTCTCCGTGGTGTCTCCACTGGGGCCTTCCTGAGAACAGAAGTGGACTCACGACGCCTGACCCCCGCGCCTCGTCTATGGGGCGTGTCCCCCTCGTCTTACACAGTGTATCCCCTGCGCCTCCTCGTCTTACGGGGTGTGTCCCCCCCCCCATCCCCTCACCTTTCAGGATGTAGAGCTCCTTCCCATCTTTCCCCGGTTTCCCACCTTCACTCCCTCGTGAGTCCCATAGGTGCGGACTTCCCACACGTGTCAGGCCTGCCCTCCCCCTTCACGTCCAGAGCCCTCGTGCTATGGAAACCCCAGCCGTGTCCTGCCCAAACCTTTGAACCAGTTTGCCGACCCGTGTTGCTTCTTCTACTCCCTGTCCACTGCAGTTCCTTTTCCTCACAGCAGCCCCACTAGCTTTCCCACAAAAGTCCAGGCTGTGCCTGTGACCTCCAAGGCCCTCCTGCCCTCCCCGGCCTCACCCCCGGCCTCTCTCCCCGGCCTCTCTCCCCGGCTTCCCCAGCAGGCCAGCTCTATCAGCCTGGGGCTGTGGTGCGTACCTCTCCGCCTGCTGAGCTTCTCCCCATTCTTCTGAGCCCCCCCCCCCAACCCCGCTTCGCAGCCAGCCCCTCTCGGCCTGGACACTGCATGTGCTGACCTCCCTTTCTAAGTGTGGCGTCCCTGCCCTCACTTGTCTTCGTGCCTTTTTGTACATCCCCCTCCCCAGTCGGCAGGGGGAGGCAGGGCAGCCGTACCCAGGCCTGACAACAGTGACACCCCACTCAGGAAGCTGCACGGCAAATAATCTGTCTGGGTCGTGCTTTCCTTTTCATGTTTTCTAAAATGCTATAAGTGCTGTGATGTATCTAGTAGAGACAGTGATGTCTCTGCTCTAGAAAGCAGCTCACAGTGGATGGCCCAGAGATTACAAACAGCACATAAAAATCTTCTACAGTTTTCAAAAATTTACTTATTTTAAGAGAAAGCCTGTGAACGTGTGAGCAGGGGAGGGGCAGAGAGAGGGGGAGAGAGAATCCCAGTCTCGGCACTGTCAGCATAGAGCTTGACTCAGGGCTCGATCCCACGAACCACGCGATTGTGACCTGAGCCAGAAATCAAGAGTCAGATGCTTACTGACTGAGCCACCCAGGCACCCACGAACCTCTTGAACACTTTAATCATTGCTACAGAAGTGACATGGTTACAACCTTCTAGAATGTCAGGTGTTTTTTTTTTTTTTCTTTCAATTTTGGAATTGCAGTGCTTATTTCAGAAGCCTGTCTCTCTTTGTGGGAGCACTCTATGCGTGTGCCAGCGCTGGCTTGTGACATCACATCTGAGTGAGATACGACAGAACTGGGACCCTCTTTGCCAGTGCTGAGCCGTGAACGTCTCCATTCCTTCCCTCTCTAGGCTTTAGAGTGGATCCATGACAACGGAGAGTTCTACCTTTCCACACATACGTCCACGGGTTCCAGCATACAGCACACACAGGAGCTCCTGAAAGAGCACGAGGAGTTTCAGATCACCGCGAAGGTAGGTCCAGGTTGGTGGTGGCCGTCTGTTCCGTCACCCACCCACACAGCAGGGCTTTCCAGAATAACCCACCACAGGATACTCCGTGTAAATAAGGTATTGCTCAAAGAAATCGTTTCATACCGTATCCAAAATTGGAGACACAGGGACCCCCGTGGCTTGTCCTACATTAACGTAGGGGACTCTTCTCTCTGCGTTTCCCAGTTCCCTCCCTTTACCTCTTGTCTCCCTTGGGTCTTCGGATTTCTGCAGATACCTTCCTTCGTGTCGTCTCTTTTGTCCTTTTCCTTGTTCTTTTTGTTTTCTTTCTGGTTTCTTTCGCAAGGTCTTTTCTAAGTACTTGCTGTTTTTAGGAAACCCCGTTTGGTGTGACCGACCTGGCTTGGGCGTGTCCTGCGGGGGCTTCCTTTCCCCGTCTCTAGGTCTCTAGTCGGTGACACTTGCCTCAGGGACGCTGCTGTCACCAGCCCAGTCCCGTGGCAGCGTTTACCTCGGCACCCTCTCTCTCGTGGTTGTCCATAGGCTTATAAAACGGAGATGTCTTCATTTTCCTCCTGCAAATCAAAAAAGAATTAGATACATGGCTTATGTAGCAGATGTGAGTAAATACACATTTTTATGCAAAAATGTAAGGCTCTTCATACTGACATAAATGTTTTCCCAGTTAAAGTATATACTGGCAGAGGCTGATTTTTTTTTTTTTTTACCTCAAAACAGTTTGGGGGTTTTTAGGGTTCCTTTCTCAACCCGTGGTGTTTTTGTTTTTGTTTTTCAAAGTTTTGAATTCCGTTCTTTGTCATATTTTCAGAAGTGCTTCTGTTTTTCTCATGGTAGACTTGACTTTCCTTAAAAGTTGCAAGTTAATTCAAATTTCACACTAGAAAGAAAGGATCTAGCTGGATAGTAGTTTGGCTAAAAAGAAGTATTCATGTATAAGTAAAACAGGATTTTCTTGTGTGGCCCTTTAGGTAGCGGTGGAAACCATCAGTGGGAATTTTTAAATCCTCGAGAGTGACAACAGCTATTTTGTATTGTGTTTAGTTGTACTTCTTTATGTTTTCTGTAACCATATCTGACTCCTGGTATTCTTCACTGCCCTCTGCTCCCGCCCACCCACAAGCTGTAAGTTGATTTCCTTCCCTTCACCCTCGGGCCGCTGGGCTCTGGGAACCCTTGTTCCCTGCTCTGGAGGAGCTCACGGTCCAGGGTGGCTGCAGGCAGACTGACCACTGCGGGGCTCGGTGAGACCTGGCACTGGGTGGGGACACCATGAGCATTTGGGGGTGGGCAGGGCTCAGGCAGTCTGGCAGTGACAGCTGCACCCAGCGTGGGGGCCGTGGGCACCCAGAGGAAGGCGCCCACCCACTCATTTGAGGAGAGCTGGCCTGCCTGCCTCTGCAGGTAAGCATCATGTCTTTTGCTTCCCTGAGATACGGCACACCCTTGGCTGTGTGGTTCTCGTTTCTGTTAACAGTGGGAGGATAAATTACAGTTGTGCGCGTTACAAATTTGTTTTTTTTGAATAGCCTTTGATTATAAAGGTATTAAGAAAATGCCTAAGATGCCACTCAGAGATAGATTTAAGATTTGTTCCTCTTCACTAAGCTGAATTTCCATTAACGCTGCATTCTGCAGACCATTTGCACAGCCAAACAGCCTGGTCACCGCACGATTCCAGGGGGCGCCGTGCGCACAGAAGCTCATGTGAACCTCACCGTCTGAGGTGCAGTCGCATGGCAGCCATGTTCCACCAGTAGGGTGTGTTCAAAGGGAATTTTTATTCCTGAATTTCCCTCCTCCTCAGATGTGGGGTGTGGTTATTAAACAGTGAGCAACAGGGGCATGTTTTGGCTCTTGTGTTTTGTAAAAATAAGCATCTAAAATCACCGGTGTAACAGCTGACCTTGCCGTCTCTCTCACTGGGTCTGCTGGATCCGTTTTGCCCAGAGGAACTAGTGGATTTGGAAAAGAAAACCTCTCGCTTTTTCCGCTTAGCATCTCATTCCCATGGGTTTCTGGCTTCCTTTCTCTTCATCAGACCACGCCTGCTCATGCCTGGGGGTGTCTGTTGCTCACCTTCTGCCCCTCCTCATAGTTTCTTTTAAGAAACCGCTTTACCCGTGTCATGGAGAGAATCTGTTGCTCTTGATGTGACCGTCCTCCAGTTTAGTTGTTACAGCGGTCAGTGTTGTAACACATTTAGTGCAATGGAAGTAAAGCCTTTCTGTCACTGTCTCACCATGAAGCCTCAGCTTGATTCCTTCGCAGCTCCCGATGGAATGATTTCTCAGAGTGCTTCACAGGCACCACCTGTATCCAGGTCACGCGTGTTTACTTAAAAGCCAGTTTCTGTCCTTATTCGAGACTTACTGACTTAGACTGTTTAGGAGTGAGGCCTGAAGATGAGCGTCTGTAAACAAGCTCCCAGGTGACTTTTCCACAAGCGCGGTGGAGTGGGAGGCCCGCGGCCCGAGATGCAGAACTTTCCTCCTCCTTCCCACACACTTCCTGCATCCCGGTCACCACTGTCCCCAGCGCCAAAAGCCTTCATTTGCTGGAAAGTGTCTAAGACCCTTGAATGTGCATCCTCCCTGGGTTTTTCCTTACCTAAGAACACGCTGAGTAAAGATTCTTTGACATGTGGACTCAGGAATGCAGTTTGCCTTTATTTTTCTACAAACCCGCTTGCCCACTGCTGAGGTTGTTCAAATTAATAATGTTTGTATGCTTTTGAGATAAAATATATTTTTGTAACAATCTCTAGAAAGAACAGTAAGGATGAAACTTTTGTAATACTTCATTTAAAAAGACGCAGAAAGGCTTTTTTTTTCATAGCGTCGAGCAGCGTTCTAGAGAAAAACTAAGTTGGATTCGTATCCCACCTTGATAGCAAGGTAAATGTATCAACAATGAAAACCTGAAATGACTAGAAAAAATTACGGGACACGAAACCCAAAGCTCTAAAAAATGATAAAATCACATACGCAGAAATGTATGAATTTCTAAAGTGTAGGCCAACATAAGTGAAAGAAAGCAAATAGGATAAATACGCAATTCCTATCACAGAGGGCTGATTTCTCAGTCGTAAAGAGCTTTTACAAATCAATAAGAGTAAACAAGAAAATGGACAAGAGATATTAAAGAGGGCCCCCAGGAAAGGAATTCTAAATGGCTTTTAAATATATGAAATTATCAAATTTACCTAAAATAAGAAAACTATAAATCAGAAGTATACTGTGTTCTGTTTTCACCCAGGTATTGGCAGATACCAAAAAGGTTATGGCTGCACGTTGGCGGTGGGGGGAGCTGGTGAATGGAGTCGACCTCTGGGGATGGGGGGGGGGGGGGCTGCACCTTGGAGGGGGCTGGTGAATGGAGTCGACCTCTGGGGATGGGGGGGATGTGTCACCACGTTGACCGCTCAGTGTCACAGATGGACATCCCTTCTGCCCCAGCCGTCCCACATCTTGAAACACAGACTAGCCACACACGCTCAGACACGTGCAGTTTTTTCCTGGCTTAGGAAAAGAACGGAAACGACATGAAAGTCCATTCAGTGGGAGCACATTAGCTCATAGAAATCTTTCTTGTGCAGCTCCAAACCTAAAACAAGCGTACTGCTCGTGTTCCGGTAGTGAAGGATGTCTGAGAGTTGTTAAACGAAAAATGCTGGGTGCAGAGCAGGGCTTGTGTGTATAAGCATTTAGGTACAAAGAGAGAAATACATACATACGTACATACACCCCTCTGTATAATAAAATGTGTCTAGAATGGTAACACATGAAGCTGATCTTTGAGACACCTCATAGGAAGGTGGAGTAAGGAGCCTTTTCACTTTGTATCCTTTTTACCTTTGAAGTTTTGATTTCTATGCATGCATTTTAAAAATACCAGTTAGGAGTGCTTGGTGGCTCAATGGGTTAAGTGTCTGACTTCGACTCAGGTCATGATCTTACGGTTCGTGGGTTCGAGCCCTGTGTCGGGCTCTGTGCTGACAGCTCAGAGCCTGGAGCCTGCTTCGGATTCTGTCTCCCCCTCTCTCTGCCCCTCTCCTGATCGTATTCTGTCTCTCTCTCTCTCAAAATAATAAACATTTAAAAAAAAAGTTAAAATAAAAATGTATTGAAAGCTCGTGAGTTAGCAGATTCATCATCCTTAATTTTTATCACGCCATTCACCCCATCATTATTAATCACGCTGTTGCAGTGGGCCAGAACTGCTCTGGGTGCTGGGCTCATGGACTGCAGTTTCTAGTTGGGGTGAATATATATACATCTACTGTGAAGTAGTAAGACAAATAGACATGGTGGGGGGAGGGTTGCCATCTTTGAGGGAGAGGCTTGGCCACACATCTTCAAGAAGCCTTGACTGCCTGATTGGCGTCTTTTGTTTAAATGAAGTTTGTAAGCCACCAGGCTTTGTCTCTAGCCCACCTTCCTGCTGCATCTAGTGTCCTAAGCAGCATCCGCCTATTGGCGTGACACGCATTCAACTCATCTATTTTGTGACGTGTGTTATGCAGACATCTTCCTATAGTTTTTCAGTGTTTTGTTTTCTCTTTGAATGTAGGCAAGCTGCATTGTTGTTTTGTTTTGTTTTGTTTTATCTTCACTCCTATGACCCCAGTGCTTAAAATATGAAACAGTTTTCTTGACTCCTTGAAGAGACACTACACATAACTTGCAGTACCCTTTCACCGGTGGCGCTTGGACGGTGGAAGAGAAGAAATGCTTTCATGGTGGCACAATGCAACTTCTCTGTGCTTCCCAGCACATTAGTATCTTGGCACCCAGCAGTGTAACCTCATCCAGGCAACCCAATTTTTTTTTGTTGTTTTAAGTTTATTTACTTATTTATTCTGAGATGAAAGAGAGCCGGGAAGGGGCAGAGAGAGAACCCCAAGCAGGCTTCATGCTGTCAGCACAGAACCCGATGAGGGGTCCCAGGAACCGTGAGATTATGGCCTGAGCCGAAACCAAGAGTCAGAGGCTTAACCAACTGAGGCACCCAGGTGCCTCCAGGCAACCCAGTTTTTAAACAGTCCTGCCTTTCTCATATTCTCTTTGATATTAAAATTTAATAATGGTTCTAAGTTAAGTCCCTTTTGGAATTTATGGTTCCACTTGTGAAACTTTGACTTTTTAGGTCTTTGGTTTATAATTCGTCTTAGCATATCCAGAAAGGTGTTGTGTTGATAGATCATATGGTTTGGTTGATTAGCTCACTCTACCCGAGCTCATTTCCACACCAGATGAAAGTCCTCAAAACTTCAGGGTGTTTTAAGTTTTGCTGACTTTTTCTAATAAACAGCTTTTATAGAATTTTGCAATAACCTTTTTTTTTCCACAGGAGATTATTATATCTGAGTTCTGTTTTCATTTTTTTTTTTTAAAGTATTAATGCCTGTTAAGAGTAACTGCCATACCCCATTAAAGGTACAAGCATATACCTATTTTCCCGTAAAATCTAACGTTAACTTAATTTTCAGTAAATATTTGGTGACTGTCTCCTATGTGCCAGGCACACGAAAGGTGAATAAGATATTAGTAAGCAAAAAACCCCAAATATCCCAGGCCTGTGGTGGTTACATTCTAATAAGATAGTGGCAGACGGTAACAGTAGTAAGTCAACTATATCCTTGTGGCAGGTGACCCGTGTCCCGGGAGAGAGTGGAGCAGGCCCAGTGAGGATAGTTGGGGCAGGAAGGTGACTTGTACTTTTAAGGGACTCAGGGAGGGCCTATTGAGATGGTGGCCTTTGGTTGAGCAAAGACACGAGGGAGCCACAGAGTAGCATTCCAGGCAGGAGGGGCCATGGTGCAAGGAAGCACAGACCGGGCGTGTGCCTGGAGCGCGGGGCTGGATGCAGGTTGCCCGGGGTGTGCATGCGCAGCCCGAGGATTCTACAGCTGCCTTTGCAGGTCGCCGAGGACATGCTGCCTCACACTTCTTGTGTAAACTAGGAAAATTTATCCAGGTTTTGAGCCCTGACCTTTATCCTTTTGGGGATTTTTACTTTGAGGCCCCTGCTCTCCGGTGCACCTTTTGGGGATTTTTAAAGTCACCTTCCTGAGTGTTGGTCGTAAAGATTTCCTAGATAAAGGTTAGTGGAGAAAATCAGGTTCCCTTCCGGGAGAGGAACAGTACTCACCTGAAATGCCAGCGGGACTGTCGAAAGAAGCCTTGCTCTAGTAACCAATGGATGTGATGAAAACAGGTGTTGAAAACTCAGTTTTGAGGGACGTTACTGCCATAGATATTAAACCAATGTTTTGTGGTTCTCCTGAACTGTATGAAAACCAAGGCGGTTGTGTTTAACTTAATTGAAGTATCTTTTCTAAGTACACGTACAAGTGAAATAATTTTTGAGAGGGAGTTCTAAAACAGTGAAGAGCATTTAATATGCTTCTCTAAAGATCATTTCCTGGCTAGCGATCTTTCCTTCATTTCTACCGAGAATTGAAAAAGAAACGAACGTGCAGTGCAGAGTCACTTCAAGGATTTCACCGAGTGTCTGCAGTGTGGGGGTTCCTTTGCCAGGATCTCAGCAGGCCTTCCATCCCCGTGGGCGCAGGGGATGAACGGACAGGGAGCGGCAGTGGGGACCACGGGGCCACGGGAGACACATGTATCCCTTCCACAGGTGTCTCTCGGGCGTCCACCAGATGAAGCCAAGCCGAGAGAAGGGCTAGATTCGGGTTGGTTTTTGCGGTCGTAAACATGCCATTCTCTGTGGGGAAGCGGCCAGGCCGGGATCAGGGGGTGAATTGGTGGACTTGGAGCTTCAGGGGACATTTCTCTGACCAGCAGTTTTTCCCCGTCGGGAGCTCAGAGTTGTAGGCAAGTTGCCACTGTGTCTCCGGTTCTGGCAGTTGAGTTCATTTGCCTCACAATACTTTCCTGTTGTTGTTTCCACAGCAAACCAAAGAGAGAGTGAAGCTATTGATACAGCTGGCTGATGGCTTTTGTGAAAAAGGGCATGCCCATGCAGCAGAGATAAAAAAATGTGTCACTGCAGTGGATAAGAGGTACAGGGATTTCTCTCTGCGGATGGAGAAGTACAGGACCTCTTTGGAGAAAGCCCTGGGGATTTCTTCAGATTCCAACAAATCGGTAAATTGCTCTGTGCAAACAGAATAAACCATGGTGTTCTTCCTCATGTCCTCCCCGGATCTAATTAACTCAAGTTCATTGGCTCTCTTCCTCCACAGAGTAAAAGTCTTCAGCTGGACATAATCCCCGCCAGTGTCCCTGGGTCAGAGGTGAAGCTACGCGATGCTGCTCATGAACTTAACGAAGAAAAACGGAAGTCGGCCCGCAGGAAAGAGTAAGCCAGTCTTTAAGAACCTGCTGGGATTCATTGAAAAAGTGAAGAAAATGTCGCTTGGACAAACCCACTGCTGTGTGTGCTTTGAAACCGGATGGCAATGATACCTTGTGATGTTCAGACTCACTGTGTGCACTGTACCCTTATCACTTGCTTCAGAAGCCGTGTCTTTTTTTTGTTCCTGTGCCTCCATTTCGTATGGGGTTGACAAATTGTTTTAGTGTCATTTGTCATCAGTAGGTCATGACTAGTAGTACCAAAGAGAAAAAATAACACGTGGAGATGTTTCAAAATTGCCAATTAGTAAACTGTACCAGACGTTCCAAAGATTGTCCTAAACCAGCGGTTCTCAGCTGGGGGCAGTTGTGACCCCCAGGGGATGCTTGGCCATGTGTGTTGACATTTCTGGTTGTCCCAAAATGGGAGGGGGCAATGCTATTGGCGTCTCAGGGGTGGAGACCGGGGATCCCACTAACATCCTATAGTTCACAGGACAGCCCCCCGGCAAAGCATTATCTGCCCCCAAGTGTCAGTGGTGCTGATGGAGAAAACGTGACCTGCTGGTGTACCTCAACAAAATGTTTTCCCTTTGAAGTGGTGGCTTTACGCTGTTACTGTTCTGTCCCTTCTTGGTTTAATTCCCCAAACGCATTACCGACTACTGCTTTGAAAACTCTCATTATTTCATAAGCCATAAAAGTACATAGTTCAGATAAGCCTGTGTCCTGACTGTGAACTAAGCTCTTCCCGGTCTTCCTGTGTTCAAGGTTCATAATGGCGGAGCTAATTCAAACTGAAAAGGCTTACGTGAGGGACCTCCGGGAGTGTATGGATGTAAGTAAGTTTTCTTGCTTGTTTATTTAGATCCAGTCTAAGCGCGCTATTTTCTCCCTGACTGTTGGTAATTCTTAAAATAATCACCCTTGTTGCCGTTGTTGTTCTCGAGATTTTCAGTGTGCTTAAGCAGCCTGTTTCTTGTTCCCACCCTTCCGTGAGTTTCCAGGCCCATGTTTTGCTCATCACAGAGATGATACAGCACTAATCCTGTCATTCCGCTCGTCACATGACGGCCTGGCTGCCATCCTCTTTGTACAGAACTTTACAGCAGCTTCAGAGAAATGTGCCTTCTAATTATGATTCGCAACTGATACTCAGTAGTTTAAAGAATAGTTGTCGTACCTCAGAGAGCAGGGAGGTTAGCTCCCAAGTCTGACACCAGGAATGGAGAGTCTCAAGCTGGAGCCCGAGGAACTACTCTGAAGGGCTCACAGCAACTGGGAGGGCTTTTCTGGAAAATAGTTTTCCATGTTTTGGGAAAGGTTCCATACTTCAGATCGATTTTCGGTGATTCGTGAGCTCTGGGTACGTATTCTAGAGGCAGGAACAGCCGTTTCTTGGACATGTGCTCTTGGGTTTTTGTGTAATCCCTCTGCTTCCCTCCCGGCCAGACATACCTGTGGGAGATGACCAGCGGGGTGGAGGAGATCCCGGCCGGCATCGTAAACAGAGAGCTCGTCATCTTCGGGAACATGCAGGAAATCTATGAGTTTCACAATAAGTGAGTGGCTTTATCTCTGGGGAGCTGGTTCCTCTTGAAATCTAGATATGGTGCTGAAGTTTCCTAACAAGAAATGAAAGCTCCCAACTGAGTTAAGCATCCATTTCAGTGATTTTGTTGAGATTTGAATGAAGACTATCAGGCTTTCTTCCAAAAGACTGACGTTGTTGAACCTATCATGATAGAGACTCGACTTTATGTTTGTTCTTACCTGCTATAGAAATGAGATTAGGAAAACTGTTTTTGGAGGAACCCTCGTTTCTCCCAAGCTATGTCGTCAGCTGCTACATTAGTTACTTAGGATGAAAAGAAAGAAGAATTGTGCGTGGCTGCTGGCCACCCCTTGGTCTTTCTGAACAAGAGGGGAGAAGGCACTGAGGACAGAACAGATGCGTAGTCTGACCAAACTAAAATACACTGTCCAGTGGCCACAGGAGGCACATGGCTTTATTTTTAAGGGTTTTTTTGTTTTGGGTTTTTGGTTTTTTTGTTTGTTTGTTTTTTAAGAAACAGAAGCTCCTTTTGATAGCGTCTGCACAGCCCTCTAGCCTATGGAGAGAGACTGCTAGAGCCAGAGATGCTGGGGTCTCCCTCACTCCCCTGCCCCCACCCCAGCACAAGACACTGAAATCTAAGTGGGTTCTTCTGAGTGTTCATTTACATCCCTAAATTACATCCTCAGCTACTGAACATAGCACTTGCCCAAAAGTAAAGCTGCTAGGTTAAAATTTGTATTAGAAAGTGTTTAAAGGCTAAACTGAGTAGCTGTTTGAAAGTCACAATAACTTAGTCGAGTTAAGAGCTTACGTGGGTTATTAAATCCTTAAAATCTAGACGGCACAGATGTTTCACTGTATTTGATTGAAGTGATATGCTTGGCCTGATTGCTGGCGTATCTTTCTCACTACTAAATGTTTTAAGACATCTTAATAATACAGTACCATTTTTACTCTCTGCAGCATATTTCTGAAAGAGCTGGAAAAATATGAGCAGTTGCCAGAAGACGTTGGACACTGCTTTGTTACTTGGGTAATGAAACCAACTTGTTCTCACAGTTGTTTGGTGGCTTTGCAGGAAGTTAGAAAGGAATGTGGTCCATTTCTCTTATGTCACCATCTTCTACAGTGTCTGCTTACGGAGAAATGGACTTTGCCTCAAAGACTTACATTCTGCAACTAGTTATTAACGTGGACCGAGCTTTTTATTGGCAATAGTGATGGTTTGAAACGGAACATTTAGTGTGCCAGTCCTGCACGTGGTCCTGGAAATGCGTAGATCAACATGAATGCGCAGCCATGTCTGGGGGGCCAGGTTGGCAAGGTGGGAGGGGGGATGTTGTGCAGTCGGGAGGAGAGCCAGACAGTCACCTGGTGGTAGTGCCCTGCCATCCACATGTGATGCCTGGGTTTGCACTGGCAACTGGAACAGAGTGGGTGTGCCCAGCCCTGACTTACTGGGCCAAGGGAAGCTTCTGGAGGTGTGTATACCAATAGGATGTGTTTCTCATTTTTAACAGCTTTCCATATAAAATAGGGTTTCTTTTATTTAGAGCTTAAATTTCCTTTATCCCCACAGCTTCTTTTCTGCATAAAAGTTTATCATATTTTGAGGTACTGCCATTTGAAAGAGATATTCTAATTTGTTGTTGTTGTTGTTTATAGGCAGACAAGTTTCAGATGTATGTCACGTATTGCAAAAATAAGCCGGATTCTACTCAGCTGATACTAGAGCATGCAGGGTCCTACTTTGATGTAAGTAATAGATTCCTGACGTACATGTGAAACCTTCTAAGTTGTATTTGGTATACATAAAATGCAGCATCACTCCTAACTTTCACCTATTTGATGATACGGTATTTTCCTGTTTATCTGTCATATTTATGGTGGGATATTGTTATATATTCTTCTGTTATTGAAAGATTCTTCTAGGAGATCCTGGGTGGTTCAGTCAGTTAAGCGTCCGACTTCAGCTCAGGTCATGATCTCACCATTCGTGGGTTCTAGCCCTGCATCGGGCTCTGTGCTGACAGTTCAGAGCCTGGAGCCTACTTCGGATTCTGTGTCTCCCTCTCTCTCTGCCCCTCCCCGACTCATGCTCTGTCTGTCTCTCAAAAATAAAATAAACATTAAAAATTTTTTTAAAAAGATCCAAGATTTTAGCATGTACATGTGTATATGACATTACTTACAATTTATAGTAATTTTAGGTGTAATATCATGTTATACAGAAGGTACAAACTTTTCGGCTTCTTTTACTCTCTGTGAAACAAAAATTATCTTTGAATCTTTGAATCCTTTTTAGTCATTTACTTTTCTCATTTTTATGTGATTCCAAAAGTAGCCTGCCAATAAAATTTTTACAGATAGCACTGTCCCTAGGACCATTGGTAGGCTTATTAATTATATTCCCATTGTTGTAGATGTAGGTCCTCTTTTTTGGAAAGATATTGCAGGGAGGTTATTTAGTACGAAAGAGGATAGAGCCTTATTGATATAATTTACAGAATGCTTTTTGGGTCTCCAGAATGTAGTTAAATGTGTGCCAAATACATCTTGATTAAGAGATGGGAGTACTTTTTGATGTTATGTATCATTTCTCACAAGGCTGTGAGAACATTAGATTTGTTTCTGTCTTTACGCTGGGGCATTGCCATGTGTGATACTCTGCCCTTCTCTGGAAGTCTGGGAAATGAAAATAAATTTTAGCTTGTATCTTTGAGGTGAAGCCCTGTAGATGGCCTTGTTTTAGTTGTCATTCTCCTGACTAGCAATTATACATCATTGCCTTTGTAAATATAAAGTCAGCTCCCAGCGCAGTGCTGCCCACCCCCCCCCCCCCTTTTTTTTCTGTTTTTCACATGACCCTGGGTCTTTGCCATCAGGTGAAACTCAACACCATGGCTCTGTGCAGAGTTAGAATCATTTAAGGCCTAAGCACTGAGAGCATGTGGCACATTTAATCACATCAAATGGCTTTGGAATCAAAGCCATTAAAAAACAACAACAACAACAACAACAACAACAACAAAAAACCAAAACCTTTGTCCTTAAAACACCTTTAAAGAAATTACGCTTGTCTGATTTGGGGATTTCACAAATTACTTGCCTTCAGTATTCATTGTCCAGCATGATCCCACATCTTTTTGGGGCTCATTTAACTCAATGTGCCTGGTCATAGGTGCTTAGCATGGAGTGGTAGATAACCCAAAGTGCCCACCTTCCCAGCAAGGACGTTATTGCATGTAAACAGCTTAATACAAAGGCAAAGCAGAAATTATGGTGTTAGATATGCCACTGACCAGTGAGCTAGATCCTCCCTTTACCCCCAATTCTTTGCCCCCCACCATTCAAAGTAAAATTTTAGAACCACAGAAGTTTTTGTTAATACCCTTAACAGCTTTTTAGAAAAAGGAAGCTCTATTGTTTTAGCAGGATGAAACCTTTGTCAGGTATTTTGGAAGAATAGTCGGATCATGTAGCCATTTTTGTCTTTATTTTTTTATTTTTTTTTTAAATATAATATATTGTCAGATTCGTTTCCATACAACACCCAGTGCTCATGCCAGCAAGTGCCCTCCTCCATGACATCACCCACTTTCCCCTCTCCCCTACCCCCCATCCACCCTCAGTTTCTTCTCAGTCCTTAAGAGTCTCTTATGGTTTGCTTCCCTCTCTCTCTGTAACTTTATGTCTTTATTCTTTTTAATAATTTAATTTTTTTATCATGATAGTGTACTCTTTAATCCCCATTCCCCGTCTCTCCCATCCCCCCACCTCCCTCTATTCTGGTAACCATCATTTGTTCTCTGTAGTTAAGAGTCTGTTTCTTGGTTTCTCTCTCTCTTTTCCTTTGTTCATTTGTTTTGCTTCTTAAATTCCACATATGAGTGAAAATCATATGATATTTGTCTTTTTCACTTAGCATTATACTCTCCAGCTCCATCCGTGTTATTGCAGATGACAAGATTTCATTCTTTTTTATGGCTGAGTAGTATTCCTGTGTGTGTGTGTGTGTGTGTGTATACACACACATACATACCACATCTTGGCTGCTTCCATAATTTGTAGATTATGCTGCTGTAAACATAGGGGTGCATGTATCCCTTTGAATCAGTGTCTTGGTATTTTTTTGGTAAATACCCAGTAGTGTGATTCCTAGATCATAGAGTAGATCTATTTTTAACTTTTGGAAGAACCTCCATTCTGCTCTCCACAGTGGCTGTACCAGTTTGCATTCCCATCAGCAGCACAGGAGAGTTCTTTTCCTCCACATCCTCTCCAACACCTGTTGTGTCTTGTATTTTTTATTTTAGTCATTCTGACAGGTGTGAGGTCATAACTATGGTTTTGATTTGTATTTCCCTGATGATGAGCAATGTTGAACATCTTTCGAGTGTCTGTTGGCCATCTGTATGTCTTCTTTGTAATATTTATTCATAGCTTCTGCCCATTTTTTAATTGAATTATTTGGTTTTTGGGTGTTGAATTATATCAGTTTTTATATATTTTGCATATTAACCCTTTATCGGATATGTCATTTGTAAATATCGTCTCCCATTAAGTAGGTTGCCTTTTAGTTTTGTTGGTTGTTTCCTTTGCTGTGCAGAAGCTTTTTATTTTGATGTAGTCCCAATGGCTTATTTTAGCTTTTATTTCCCTTGTCTCAGGAGACATATCTAGAAAGAAGTTACTATATCCAATGTCGAGAAATTATTGCTTGTGCTCTCTTATAGGATTTTTATGGTTTCAGGTCTCACATTTAGGTCTTTAATCCATTTTGAATTTATTTTTGTGTGTGATGTTAGAAAGTGGTCCAATTTCTTTCTTTTGCATGTTGCTGTCCAGTTTTCCCAGCGCCATTTGTTGAATAGACTATCTTTTACCCATTGGGTATTCATTCCTCTCTTGTCATTTTTTAATAGTATAATCCTATGATAAAGTATTAAGGGTGTCAACAAAAATAGATTGGTGTTCAGAAATATCAGAGATGTATTTCTGAATGTTATTAAAACAAGGTACTAAAAAGACATTATAGTATCTCTCAAATGTTGGGTATGCATGAAATGGGATACTTCTCAACTGTATAAAAGGATAAATTCTTGATACGTAAGTAGCATAGATTAATCTCCAAAACATGGGCTGAGAGAAGCTAGATATGAAGGAGTACATTCTGTGTGGTTCCTTTTGTGTGAAATTCTAGAATATGCAAAACTAATCTGGCAATAGTAATCAGAATAGGGGTTGCCTCTTGGTGGTGGTGGGGTGTGGGTGGGGGAATTTGTTAGAAAGGGACCTGAAGAACTTCCTGTGATGTTGGAAATGTTCTGCACCTTGGTTTGGGAATTGTTTGCAAGTGTGTTGACATTTGTCAGAACTCAGTGACCTGTACTTGAGATCATTATATTCTATATGAAAAATGTTTTAGATATGAAATTATGAATGTGTATATCGTAATCATTAAATGATAAATTGCACATTTTTGAACAATTGCAAATTGAAGAGAAAGTTTTAAACTACATTCATGATCAGGAAGGCAGAGGAAGAATTGCTAAGTTTTGAACCTGGGTGGCATGTGAGGGACAAGTCGCTTGGTGGCTGTCCTGCAGCCGGCGCTCCACTGGCAGCGACTCACAGGAATCCTGGCACAACGCACGCACGGGTCCCCATGAGCTTAATCGAAGTGACAAGCAGATTGAGAACACAAGAGTGTAGTGGTGTTTGAATCTCATTGGAAGCATAGAATGTGAGGAGATCACCTTTTTTTGGTGGTGCTGGGGTTTTTTTGAAGATTTTCTAAAAAGAGTGTTAAGAGCCAAAAGATGATGCAAGTACCGCTGGTGGGCGTGGAAAGTCTGAGAGCGCGTGGAGGGAATCCTCCATGGTGTGCCAACTCGTTAGTGAAGGGGAGTCAGGCCAGGGGCGGGGACGTGGTCTTGGCCAAGGCAACGCCAAGGCAAACGCTTAGGAGCTGCGGTGGGAGAGGGTGCGCCCTGTCCCCATCCCCATCCCTAGCTCCTGTCTGGACTGAGTGGCCCCGGGCCGGGCTGGGGGAGCTGGAGGCCAGCGCAGGCCCAGAGCAGAGGTTGTAGGCTTGGCCTAGTTGAGATCTGCATGGGAACGCGCCACCTTCTGGTTCAAAGTGATCACCCGTTCTCATGTTCAGCGTATTAAAAGAACAGTGATTTCTGTTTTTCTTTATACAACAACAGTGATATGTGTACATTCATTTTGGAGGTAAAAAGTGCATTTTTAGTTCATGCTAATTCAAATGCTATAATTAACATTACAGTAACGTTCGTCTCTATTTTCTTCTTAATTTAGGAAATACAACAGCGGCATGGATTAGCCAATTCCATCTCTTCTTACCTTATTAAGCCGGTTCAGCGAATAACAAAGTATCAGCTTCTTTTAAAAGTATGTATGAAGCATCTTCTGCATGTAAAATTTTGTGAATTGCGCGTTACTGTTCTGGCGTTTTTCTGTTTATGTAAAGTACCCTGAATTTTTTAAATAACACCAAGGCATTTAATTTTTTTAATTCATTGCTATTTATTACCCTGATCAGTTTCTCAGTGTGGCAGGTAAGTGAGAGAATATTCCTTGTTATGCACTGGAGCTTTGCTGAGTCTGGTCCGTAACATAAACTGAGGAAGGAAGGCGAGATTGTCAAACCTGGATAACGTGGTATCTGTGTCCCAGTGTGGCTTGCTGGCTGTGGACCACGCTCTTTGCTGTGTACTTTGCAGACTTTAGGTTTACCTCGTAACACTGCTGGTCTGCAGGTGTAGAAACGAGCCTGTGAGGGTGAGGGCTGTGCCTGTAATCATCGCTGGATCCCTGTTGTCTGGGCTCAGCTCAAGACCCAAATGGGGCTGAAGCCCAGGTAATTTCACCCTAAGGAGCTTTCTCCCTCTTACGTCTAGTCACATGGCACACACATATTTCTAGAACATGTTGTTCACACAAATCCCGAGTATTTGAGTCAAACTGACCTCTACTTGTTCTTGATTATAAATGATGATAATTAAAGTCATCCTGTAACTATGTATGGTGGCGGATATTAACTAGACTTCCTGTGATCATTAAGCAGTGTATACAAATATCAGATCCTTATGTTGTGCTCTTAAAACTAGCATAATGTTGCATGTCAATTATACCTCAAAAAAAAAAAACCAGCCACATTTATAATTTAATGTCTAGTCTTTTTTTTTTAATTTTTTTTTTCCAACGTTTTTTATTTATTTTTGGGACAGAGAGAGACAGAGCATGAACGGGGGAGGGGCAGAGAGAGAGGGAGACACACAGTCGGAAACAGGCTCCAGGCTCCGAGCCATCAGCCCAGAGCCTGATGTGGGGCTCGAACCCACGGACCTCGAGATCATGACCTGGCTGAAGTCAGACGCTTAACCGACTGCGCCACCCAGGCGCCCCTGTCTAGTCTTAATTGTAGAACAGTAAAGGAAATTTAGAATTTGTGATGGTTGTCACAGAATGCATTATATAAAAATCAGTGCACATTTTCTTCACTATAAGAATAATAATTTACAACCTCTACCTGATGATGTTTATCCTGCTGTATCCTTGGCTGGAGAATGTTATTAAGCATCAGAACGTACCAACTGTCCACTCCTCTTGCTAACAGTATATTACGCATCTATGTCCCCGGTGCTGGCCTCACACGGCAGTAGGGAGGTGGTATGTAAATTTCCTGGATATAAAAGAAGGTCAGAGATGGAGTAATGAGATCCTGAAACTCTTTGCTGATGAGAAAACTCTAGACACAGAAATGGCTGTATTCTTTTGTGAAAATGGTATCATATGGGATATTTCTGTTGGGAAAGCACTCCTGCATTTCTGTATCAGAATCTTATGAAGTGCTTGTATGACCCTCAGCAGAAGTAGGAGGTTGCCACAAATGTGAACTAGAAGTCAGGAGGTTAAGTCGTTCACATTCACATCAGCCCACTGCTTTTTATTTGTGCAAAGGCGGTTTACCTTTTGGTGTCCTCAGCATTTAAGAATCTTGTTTTTAGCATGTGGTTCCACTAAAGACCTCTTCCTCGGTGACCTCACATCTAGTTAATCACTATTAAAATAGGGCTTTAATTTATAAGCCTCACGTTATTCTTCCCGGGGATTTTAAGGAGAATAATTATAAGCTCTGTTGAGGTCCCCAACGAATGTTTTTTGACGGTGAAGTTAATTTCTCCATATAGCATTTTTAAGCACCTTTCTTTTTTTTTTTTTTTTTTTTTTGCCAATCTGCTTAGAATAATAGGCAAAAAACATCTGGTCATGAGTAAACATGCTTGTCTGGTGCAAGTTGCTCTAAAACTGTCCACTGTGGGACCAAAGTTGAGTGC
Source organism: Prionailurus viverrinus (assembly GCF_022837055.1). Taxonomy (NCBI): domain Eukaryota; kingdom Metazoa; phylum Chordata; class Mammalia; order Carnivora; family Felidae; genus Prionailurus; species Prionailurus viverrinus. The sequence continues at coordinate 229,227,220 of NC_062561.1, read as the reverse complement.
AGTGCCCTGTGCCTTTGGTCGGCCACTAGGACACGGAAAGCTGTGATTACTATTACTGACTGATTATAACCATACTGTGGTAAGAAAGAGTCTTGGACCCTGCCAGAATGTGGATTTATTGTCCTTGTTCGCATTCATTTAACAGCAGATGTTCCTCTAAGTAGATCTGAAACATAATCACACTCGAGCGAGTGTGATTAGATCATTTACGCTTTTCCAAACGTCCTGCACATAGAGGGACAGCATTTAACGTAGACACAGCTGCCGCTCGTGTTCTCGCTCACGGCCTGGGAGCTCCGGGGTAGATGGGGCGTGGCACTAACAGCACCAAGGAGTTCAGATCACACTGGGCTGCCGCGGGAGGCATAGCAGTCCTGGCTGGACTCGGCCATGACCGTCAGATAAAACCAGTAGCTGATATGCTTTACTGTACTAATTGAGTGTTTCTGTTTGTCATTTTTGAGGCTTGGTAGTTGATCTGTACACCGGTTTCATCTTAAACGGTGACTGCATCTGGTTTGCTCTGATCTGAAGAAACATCCTGATTTGAGCAGGACAGACCCCTCCATTCGTTGCATAAAGAGGCAGTAATTAATTTTCTATGCGAATATGTGCCCAGTTGACCACATTCCACTGTTATCTTGAAAATCGTGGACTTTTCATACTCTTTGCTGCAAAGATCTTGTTGGCAGAGCTTTCGGCGTTTGGCTAGTTGACGGTATTGGTCTTTTACAGGAGCTACTCACTTGCTGTGAGGAAGGAAAAGGGGAGATAAAAGACGGCCTCGAGGTGATGCTTAGTGTGCCAAAGCGGGCCAACGATGCCATGCACCTCAGCATGCTGGAAGGTAATGGGCTCTGCATGTCCCCAGCGCGTCCGTGCACTTCCTCCTGACACTGGTCTAAGTGGATTTCCCACGCCCTGGAAGTCTTGGCTTTGCGCCTCTATGCTTGGGTGGGAGTTAAGAGTTTAGACATGAGTACCTTCTTTTTGAGAAGAACTGGTTTCATTGCTTCCCTTAAGGATTACGGAAAGTACTTCGACCTCATTAAAAGCATGTCCTTGACCGTTAACTAGAGAACAGCCTGTCTGCACTTGGAACCCCAGTAGCACCTTGTGTCACTTGCCTTAGGCAGTCTGGTCTCCGTGTGGATGGATGGGTAGGAGGGAGGCAAGATCAGTCCCCTGTGATGATAAAAACCCTTCAAAAAGCTTGTTGTTTCCCCATATCTGTATCCATTGTATCACTTACGAGAGCTTTGAATGTGGTGGTGTGTAACATAGTGTACAACTTGGTGAAGAGTCAGATAAATAAAAGTTATCGTTACAAGTGAGATTTCCATGGATGCTTGTGTTTAGAAAGGCTCTTTCTGCATTACAGAGCTTAAATCTTACTATCAGTGTATGCAGAATTATTTACGAGACGTAATCTTGCCCCAGATGCTTTTTTATTGTTTGTCTCCATCATCGCTAGTATCGAGCAAGGGAACTAGTTGGGGCACGGGTGCAGCTGTTTGCAGCAGAGCCCCAAAAATCAGAGGCCAGGAGGCTTTTTCTTTCTCTGATGTGAACCCCTGAGCTGGTGTGGCAGCCCTTCATGGCACCATCGAGGACTCGGGCTCCATTCACTCTCTCCCCTGCTTAAATGCTGCTCGGTTGGCTCGGTTCAGGATGTGTCAAGACCACGTTACCGTTCCGTCCAGCAGAGAGAAAGTGAGGAAAGAGGGAGGGCAAGGAGCAGCTAGAAGGGCCGAAACTAGAAGTTGTACACAGGACTCCCAGCGGCCTCCCAGTGGCCTGAGTTGTCCTAGCTGCCGAGGGGCTGGGAGATAGCGTGCTCATCTGAGCGGCCACGGGGCTTCTGTCTGTGGAGGAGAAGGGGAGGCCAGTAGTTGAGAGAGGGCTAGCAACCCCTGCCGCAGGTATCAAACCACTTTGCAAAGCCCTGGGAGTTGAAAGTCCACACAGCAGGCCCCTTCCACGAAGGGAGGAGCAGGGGGAAACCCACCCCTGTGGCCAGAGTGTGACACACATGAAGAATTCTGCCCTCAAAGAGGGGGAGAACTCCCCAAGGAAGGCCAGACCAGAGCCTTGGGGAAAGGCTCGGCCTGTGGCAGAACGTCCAAGAAGGGTGTTCTAGGCTGAGGAGGCAGAGGATCAGGACGCAGGCTGGGGGTGGGTGACGGCCTGGGGAAGGTCCAGGACCATTCTGGACAGGGGAGGAGGTTCATATGGTGGAATGCTGTGAGTAAAGGCTGAAGAGAAGTAGGGAGTTCAACCAAATCTCAAATGGTGTGAGTGCCACCCTAAGATTGAATTGAAAGAATAAAGTCATGAAGAATAATTGCCTTATTTTTTTGAACAAGAGCAAATATATGCAAAGTCATGTTTTAGGAAGAATTCTCCTTTGTCAGACTTTGTCAGGTGGGGTCAGTGCTGGGAAACCGGAGTCGGGGGCCCAGATGGGAAACCGATCTGAGATTTAGTTGATGGGCACTGAACAAATGTTTAAATAGTCACATTGCTGTCTTGTGCATCCTTTTTTATTTTTCTTTCAAATTGAGTGTGCTCCCCTTTCTTTTATGTTGTAGGGTTTGATGAAAATATTGAGTCTCAGGGAGAACTCATCCTGCAGGAATCCTTCCAAGTGTGGGACCCAAAAACCTTAATTCGAAAGGGTCGAGAACGGCATCTCTTCCTTTTTGAAATGTCTTTAGTATTTAGTAAAGAAGTGAAAGATTCCAGTGGGAGAAGCAAGTACCTTTATAAAAGCAAATTGTTTGTAAGTACGGACATTCAGAATTGTAAATTTTAAGGTAACACACTTGTGACCTTTTTGCAGCTAGAAAAAAATTACTGCTTGTTGCTTTCAGTTTAACCTTCCAAACTCTGCTCCGAGGTGGAACTCTGAAATTGTAAGGTTTTCATCTTCCTCAGGGAAATTTTCCTGCAGTGTCAAGTCCACTAGAGGGAGCGCATGGTTTTAGCTTCGCTGAACTTAGAAAACCTGTTTTTTTTCTAAATGCCATAGACTCTTAACATAGGCCGAGAAAACACCTTTTTAGTGAATTTCAGTTTATGTCTTGTGTGCCGTAACTAGCTTCATAAATAAATCATATGAGACTTCGATTAAGTAAGTTCTCATATCATTCTAATTAATTTTTCATTCACCAACATTGGCATATACTTAAGCAGTCTTCCTGGTGGGCTCGCTGTAGGCTCTTCGTGATGAGGTGGGATTTTTTTTCCCCCATAAAGATAATAAGTGTGTGAAAATTAAGTAAATTTACGGTTCTTTGCAATAGCAAAGTAGGGTTATTAAAGAAAATGTATATAAGCAAAAATAGTTTTAAAGATCCACAATCCCATCTGTAGAGAGACAGCTTTCCTGGAGTGCTGGGTCGATACTGTGTTACATTTGAATTCTTTTTTAACTTGTGAGTGTGCTTTCTGGCAAAAGAACATACCTGATGCCGCTTTTCCACAAGCAGCAAAGCCCAAGGAGTCTCTCTGTAAACCACACGTTGACTCTAAGGATGGTCTCAGGCCGTATCACCCACTGGATCTGCTGTATTTCCATGTTCCCCCAGTGGGACCATCTCAGGGGCTGTTGACACAGAACTGCTGGGCAGGGCCAGGCTGGCGGAGGATGGGACAAAGGATGGAGCAGAGCTAATTGAAAATCACCACCAGAGAAAGAATAGAAAATGCAGTAGAGTTTGGTGTCTTCTTTACACAAGATATGGTGGATCACTTACAAATATCGGCAGATACTTGAACAATGTCCACATTACACATTTTTATGGCATCCATAGATTAATCAAGTTCCCAAAGTAATAAAATACTACCAATATAGAAATCGTCTTAATAATAATCTGGGATTTGCAAGTTCAAACTAATGATTTTCATACCATTTTCCTTGGCTTATGTCCTGTTTGAGATTGTCTTCTGGCTCACAGCCCACCTTACATCATTTTAGATCATATTCTAACTGGAAGGAAGACCAGCAACATTGCTGGCTAGTAATTTCACTAGGCTGACTTTAATCTGTCCTCAGAGACCAAGCTAGTCTGTTTTAGAAGCTGATACATCTTCATTTAATTTATCTTTTAAAAGTTAAGGTTCCCTCCGAGGCCACAGTTATGAATCACTTCCTTTGCTGGAGGGAGGAGAATGCACCAGGGCTGAACTTGATTGTGGGGGAGGGACTGAAGATGCTGACCTTCACCTACGCTGTTCCATGTGCTCACAGCACAGCGGCATGTGTCACAGAGAGACATTTTGTCTCTTGGCCCTTAAACTTGTTGGTGCAACACTAAAGGTTAATGCTTTTGACAAACAAATTGGGAAATAACCGTGAAGACATCTCCGCCTTCTGCGAAGCCACTTCATTCATGCCGAAAACGCATGGCAGGCTCCTCTGCAACTAGGACAGATTCATTTCGTTGTTTACAGGTTGCCAATAGTCAGCTCCTGATTTTCCAGATAACACGATCTTTAGATATTTTGGTTTCCTTCCTCTGTATGTGCTGGTTGACCTACACCAGGATCCCCAGCAGTGGTGCTCAGAGCAAGTGAAAGGGCTGCGACCAATCATGTGTGGCCTGAGAACAAAATTTCCTCGTTTTAACTAAAGATCCAAGGATTACCTGTCAATGGAAACAGACTGTGGTGTTATAACCTAACGTGACCACAAGTCCCCCAAAACCGTTCTCTTGGTCTTCGTTCTGTGTCCTGCCGGAATTGTTTCTGTCCTCTAACTTTTTAATTACGTTTGTATCCAGACCTCAGAGCTGGGTGTCACAGAGCACGTGGAAGGAGACCCTTGCAAGTTTGCGCTGTGGGTGGGGAGGACGCCAGCCTCAGACAATAAAATCGTCCTTAAGGTACGTCTGTGAGGCTCGGGAATGTGCAGTGTGACAAGTTTATGGAGGCTGTGTGTGCTTTTTCTTCCTGTTGTTGAAACATTGGTTTTCATATCATTTTATTTGTTCTTTTTGTGTTCTGTTGGGATCGGCGATTACCACAAAAAGAATAGTAGAATAAGTTCAGTTTGGTGTCATGGGGTGAAACGCCTTGAGCTAAACTTGCGCTTGCCTACCAAGGGTCAAATAGAGAAGGATGTTTTTAAGCTTCTCCCACTCTTGCCGTCTGCAGAAGGGTGAGTGAGTTCTGCAAGAGATGCAGGACGTTGAGATACAAGAGGAAGGAGATGTGGGTCAGCAGGTCCCATTGCACACTTCACTTACTTTCCAAAGGGAAACAGGCACCTGATGAACTTGTGAAGGCCTTGGGCAGTTTCAAGGCTGAACATGCCAAGAGTCTTCATGGGGTCTCAGGCTCTTTGCTTTCTAAATAGGGAGAAGAGAAAAAGGGGGATAATGATCAGTTACAGGGGTCAATAATGTTAGGATTTAAAGCATTCAAAAACATTAAGGGTGCTTTTTGGGTGTGTGTGTGTGTGTGTGTGTGTGTGTATTTGGGGGGGAGGAAAATAAAATATGTTTGGATATTTTATTTGAACTCTGCTTTAATCATACTAGCCTCTCCTAGGAAAGGCACAGGGCTCTAAGGGTATCTTGTGTACTTCCCTCGTTCTGTGTTTGAGAAAATACAGATGGAACGGTCTATCTGGAAAAACCATGGCGATTTCGGAATGTTTTGTGAAAGATGCTGCTGAAGATTTGTAGAATATTGGGAAACGAGCCAAAAGCTTAATAGGACTCTGGTGTGTGAATTGGCATGCCAGTGATCCCGTCTCGTACATTCCTTTTAATCTCTCAACAGTATTTCCAGCAACTATGAGTTACTCATCGATACCTCGCTCTTACAGAATTTGTACTTTGGTGAAAGTATTGTGTTTCTAAGGCCTTTGTTCCCATGGAAATGATGGATTGTTTTGCAATGAATATATGATTACCAACCCAGTGTGTTCTTGTTAGTATTGGCGTAAAGCCCTATAAAGTATAAATTGCACTGATAGCTAAATATTAGATAACTTTCCTAAGGCATAAAATTTTAAAGTATACTCAAAACCACAAAACTTCCAACTCATAGGAAGCATCTCTCCAGATTAGCTATAGTGATAGATATCAAAGGGTGCATCTAAGAGATAGTGCCAGATGTTTGAGCCAGACAGGGACTACTTTCATGTAGGACATAATAAAACACTCATGATGCAGTTCAAGAATAAGATTTCCTTTAGGCTTTATCAGATGAGAGTCTTTTAGGGAATTTTGGGTAATATTTTTCTGCTTTCCAAGGAAAGGCTAAAGAAAATGATGTCCTCATTCATTTTAGAGATTGCTCTGTGGTGATGGAGATGGAAACCGAGGCAGTGATGGAGGAGATGGAGGTGGTGGTGGTGGTGGTGGTGGAGCCGGAAGTGGTGGAGGCAGAGAGGGGAGGCCTTGGAGGGGGAGGGGGAGGGGGAGGAGGTGGAGATGGAGGTGAAGGTGGTGATAGAAGTGGTGGAGGTGGAGACGGAGGTGGTGATGGAGACAGAGATCATATTGGAAGTGATAGAAGTGGTGGTGGAAATGGAGGCGGTGGTGATGGAGGTGATGGCAGAGATCATGGTGGAGGTGGAGATGCCAGCAAAGATGGGGATGATGGTGGAGGTGGTGGTGGAGGAGGCGGTGGAGGAGGTGGTTGACATGGAGGCGGTTGTGATGGAGATGGTGGTGGTGGTGGTGGTGATGGAGGTGGAGGGGGAGCAGAGGTGGTGGTGGAGGAGATGGCTGTGCTGGAGGAGGTGATGATGGTGGTGGCAGGGGTGCTGGTAGTTGTGACACAAAACATTGGTCTTTTTTACGTTGTACCCTGGAAAGGAGAGTCTTATTTCTAAATCCTTCCTGAAACAGATGAAAACTACCAAGAGTCTGCATCAGATTGTTCCCATCTCTCAGACCAGTGGGACCTTTTACTTAGTACTTTAGCTGGCTTGCCTTTCTGTTACAATTTCTCAAAACCTGGCACCTTTTTTCCTTGTTTAATTTCTTTAAAGTCAGGAGAATTCCTCTCCATAAATGTAATGATCACCTCACTGTTAAATCATGAGAATTCCATTTATTTCTGAACCATAGTAATAGTTTCCCTCAGTTGTCTGTAAACTCTGCCAAATGTTCTTTCTCAGATGCTTCTCTTTGCTTAACCTGAATGTTTGCATCAGGCATTTAAGTGCCAGTAGATCTGTAGTTTTCAGAGTTGTCCACCCTGAGACACTTTGGTTTCCTGCACAGGCCCCCGTAGTCCCTGATCGCCCTGCCTCTGGCCCCAGAAACACTTGGGTTACTGCCTTCCAGTCTCAGGTCTGGCAATGGGAGCAAGAGGCTCCTTTTTGCCCCCCCCCCTCCCTGCATTTAGTCCCCTGTTCCTAGCCCTCAGCGACTTTAAAGACACATCCTCCAGTGAAAACATTTTATTTAGAAAAAAGAGTCTCAATTTTAATTTCCTTTCCCAATATGGGCTCCGACTTGCTGTTTTTGAAGACAAGGTGCACCATGAGAAAACACTTGGCCTGGCCCCTCTCTGCCAGGGGCTCAGCTGCGACCCCTCTGACAACTGTTTTGGTCATTTACAAGGACTTATGCTTATGTCATAGGAAGTTGATGTTTCTTACAAGGAAATGAAAAGCTGTTACTAAGGCCCAGAACGTGCAAAAAGAAAAAAAAGAAAAAAAAAACCTCCTTTGAGGCAAAGTAAAAGAAAAAAGTGTGGGCAAAGTGATGCCATATGTGTTCATTCCACACATACTGAGTATCCACTGTGTGTCCTGTTTGGAGCACGTTTTCAGAAGTTGTATTGGAACCGGGGTAAATCCACCATCTGTAATTGGCAGTAAGGAAACTGGTCCAACCGGAAGCAGGTGAAGGCGCAAGTCGGGAGGATGGGCTGTGTCATCGCATGGATGGCATCCACCCCGTGCCAGCCCAAGAATCCCGGCTGCTTCAGCTACTCGCAGTGTCCCCCGGGGCACATTTCTGATGTGTCCATGCCAGTCCCCAGGGACTGGCTGCGTTTTCATGTTTACCCACAGCTGCTTAAAAGGTTGTTGTTGTTGTTGTTGTTTTAACATTTATTCAGTTTTGAGAGACAGAGACAGAGTGCAAGCTGGGGAGGGGCAGAGAGAGAGGAAGCCACAGAATCTGAAGCAGACTCTAGGCTCTGAGCTGTCAGCACAGAGCCCGACACGGGGCTTGAACCCACGAACTGTGAGATCATGACCTGAGCCAAAGTCGGACACTTAACCGACTGTGCCACCCAGGTGCCCCTTAAAAGGTTTGGGGACTGGGGAATTGCTGATTATGAAAATAATTCTGGAGTAACGTATGTGCTATAAAATGAAAATGGTTTTGATGAAAAAATACTCAAAATGGCAAATTAAACATGGGATGCAGTTGCTTTTCTGCTGAAAAGTTATTTTTGAGATGGGGAAACTCAGGGAATGTGAGAGACCTGAGTGTGGTTAGAGCAGGTTCTGGAAGGGGGACGCCTTCTGTGTCCTGATGGACTCTCACACCTCGTTAAGGCTTCCAGCATAGAAAACAAGCAGGACTGGATAAAGCACATCCGCGAAGTGATACAGGAAAGGACAATTCACCTGAAAGGGGCCCTGAAGGAGCCCATTCACATCCCCAAGACGGCACCGGCCACGAGACAGAAGGGAAGGAGGTAAGTGCTGGGGGCCTTTCGGTAAGTTTGTTTATTTAATAGGAAGAAAACAAGGCAGTGTTAACTTACTGTTTTTCACAGATTGTTTTTCTTAAATATCTTGAGGAATATTTTTTTTTAACACACTGTATGTATAACATCATCCTTAGTAATGAAATTGCTTTGTCACGATGAGAACCTCCCTTCGGCCTAAAGAAAATGAAGGGCTGGGTACAAATCCCTGTCTGTTCCCCTTTCCCACCGCAAGTGTGAATCTGGACACATATGTAGGTCGTGCCTGTGACCAGGACCAGCTGTACTGTCACTTCGCTGTTTGCGTTTCTCATTTCTGAGGCAGAAGTACCACACCTGTGTTTTACCGTTGTGCGAATTAAGCAGGGGGCACACGTCCACCACTTATCCCGGCGCGCAGCCGAGAGGGGTTGGTCACCGCTCACGCGATGCTGGTGGCAGCAGTCACACAGATGGATTCGTGCCTCTCTGAGCAAATCTGTCTCTCCAGCGACTCGTAGACGCTCTGCACCAGTCTTGACCAACCCCGCAGTGTCAGGAATGAAAAGTGTGTTTGCTTCTTCAGGGACGGAGAGGATCTGGATAGCCAGGGCGATGGGAGCAGCCAGCCTGACACCATTTCAATTGCCTCGCGGACATCTCAGAACACACTGGACAGCGATAAGGTAAGCTGTAACAGCACTTTCTTGGGTGAATGTAGCTAGTCTTGGCTCTGTAGGAAGCAGCCTGTTTCTGTCTATAAGTGACAGTTTGTCACCAGTCCTTTCAAACAGTCACTGTGTGCTAAGTGGTGCCAGGCACAGAAGCAGGAGCAAAAAGTTGGGGATGTCAGGGGTCAAGTCTGAGGATTCAGGAAGAAATTGCCTGCCCTGCCCAGTGCCGTCACCTGGTTTTCTGTCAGGTGTTCTAGGGCAGAGTGTTTAAGCTTGTCAATTTTACATAAGCAGAAGAGCCTGTCACTTTAAGTTAAATGCTACACCAAGCCCTGAGGGTGAAAGCGGATCTGCTCCGATTGAAGCAGGAGCCCTGGCATCCTCAGGGCGGCACAGCGGAATGCAGGGAGTGCGCCCCGAACCAGCCTGCACCTGAGCTGACCGCCAGGCACACAGATCTGATCGTTGTCGGAAAATACGCATGTAGCTGTGCCTTCTACGGAAGGGGTGCGGTGTGGAGAATCCCGTGATCTGTCCTGATGGAATCCCAAAGCCAACAAAATACATCGACAGGAGACTTTGGAATCCAGGCTTCCATCACGCACAGATACGCAGAGTCCTCCGTAAAATGAGTTGGGGGACGGTGACATCAACTAAGTCTTCCATTCCCGCTGAGATGAGCACGTGTTCTATTTCTAAACTGCTAGACCAAATTCTTTAAAAAGGTTATTTGACCATAAATAGGGGTTTTATTTAAGTTGCCACATTGAGGATTCCTGTGTTTCTGAAGCACAGCCCCTCATTTGTAGCCCAGAAGTGTCTCGCCCTCAGCGTCATTTGGAAGGGGCTGCTGACAGAGGAGCGGGCCCAGTGTCTGGGCCCAGATGGTGGGCTTTTCCCACTCGGTCTTGCAGAGGATTCGTGGTGTGTGATGCGGTTGGCAGGAGGGCAGTGAGCAGGTTGGAAAGCATTGCTCTTTTACAGCGATTTCGTTTCCCAGATCCTTCTGCTTTGAGTTATTTGTTGTTTCTGTTCTGCTTTTTGAGTTTGCTAAAAAGGAAGTCCTAGAACTCTGAATGGTTAGAGTAACAGGACGGGAGAATAAACACGGCATCTCGTTTTTGTTTTGTTCAGAGCCCGGTGGCCGGTATGTCCTGCCAGGGGTAATAATGGGGAATAAGATGAATGACACATCAGGCGTTCGGTGCGGAGCAGCCGTTTCTCCTGCGGCCCCACCCCATGGTCATTTAGTTAAGAGAATAAAGTTCGAACTTGGAAACGTTTCGTTAGAGTAATTCTGGTTCTTTTCTTTAAAAAAAAAAAAAAAATCGAGGTGACAGAGTTATCAAAATCGCCTGTTTATACAAGACCTCCACCTAAAAGCGGTGTTGGAAGTAATAGGAGCTCAGGTTGGGGTGCGGCCACCTTCACTCAGACCACTTCACGGACTTGCTTGGGTCAAGTGTCCCCACGGCAGCTGTGCACCCAGCAGCCCCCAATTCGCATTCTCACCAGATGTGCTCTGCTGGGTCTGGTCTGGGTTTACTCTAGAAATGAGTTTTAAAGTTTACTTATTAGAAATGAAATATTTGATTTCTTATAAACTTTATTTAAATCCAAGTTAGTTAACATATAGTGTCATAATGGTTTCAGGAGTAGAATTCAGTGATTCATCACTTACATATAGCACCTAGTGCTCATCCTAACAAGTGCCCTCCTTAAAGCCCATCACCCATCTAGCCCATCCCCCGACCCACCACAGTTCTCTGTATTTAAGAGTCTCTTACGGTTTGCTTCCCCTGTTTTTATCTTATTTTTTCTTCCCTTCCTCTATGTTCATCTGTTTTGTTTCTTAAATTCCACACATGAGTGAAATCATATGGTATTTGAGTGAAATTGCCAAAGAGATAAATAAATGTAAAAGGTTTTGCCTTTTGGAAGGTGTGCTAAGACTTTTCTAGAGGTTGGTCCAAAAAGAAGGGGCAAGTGTCTTTTTAGGCGGCATATGGTAATTGGGTGGTTGGCGGTGGTGGTGTGGAAATGCCCCCGGGGTCTGGTTAGGTGCTCCGGCTCTCCCGTTCCCACTCTGAGATGGCAAGCACCCACTCCTGGCTCCTGGTCCCCTGATGTGTGGCTGACTGCAGTTCACAAAAATAAGGCTGTGTCCTATAGTTAGGAACCGTGTAACTGCTTGTGCTTTGGATCTATTGTAGTATAATAGGCTTATGTGAAGTTGGACTCAGGCCTGCACAACTACTATAGAAAAATGAGGCATTATCCTAAGGCTGTTGCTATTAAGACAGCAAATTCTGTTTGTACCCAATGAGAGAGGAGGAATGAATCACTACCAGAAAAGTACAGGTTTGTAGGAATTAATCATTTCACCCTGGGAGTCTGGTGGGATGCTAGGGTCTTTAGAGAACTGCCTGTTACATATTCTGTGGAGGTAATTCACCAGTTTCTGCCTACCTGCTCCACTGCATTGTCTCTAAACTTTGTTGTGTGGCTCAGAAACACCTAAGGACCACTTCTGCAAGTACTGCCATGCCCCTGCACCTGGGCTTTGCAGAGGCTCTCCCCGGCTCTTCTGGTGGAGCCGTGACCACAGTCTCCCATGATTCCTAACCGTCTGGAAGTAATGACACTCCAAAACTCATTCTTTAAGTGGACATGGCATGTATTTCCTCTAATATCCCTCACTGAGACCATAGGTCCTTCGTAGGTTCAAAAGTACAAAAAAGGAGTGAGCTGTCTTCCTAAGATTGTAGAAATGCAGCAAGTTACTTTCCTCAGTTCTTGGGGTCTGCACTTGGGATGAGAATAAATAGCATGTGAGATATTATAACGATAAGTCAAAATCTGGAGTCTGGAGAGGACATTCCCATTGGACCTTACAAAGAAGAGATGTGTTTGCTACCACATGAATGCCGGCTTTTGTGTGTTCTCTGCTTCCAAAACATTTTCTTGCAGCCATCTCCCTTTTTGTTCTAGTAGATATTTCGGGGTCGTAGATGATTCAGGAAAACACATTTTGAATATTAGGAAACTACCTGCTTTTTTGAGTCAGCTTGTAAAATGCAGTTTCACTGAACTAGGCTTAACCAGAAAACCCCTTTCCCTCCAATGGCAGTAACTTTTCATGTCTCAGGGTTCTTTTCCACTCTGCAGAAAGTTTAAATAGCCTCAAGTTTAAACAGCCTCTGATGATATAGGCAGATAGATCTGGTGAGGGAAATTACTTAACCATATTCTGCCTGTTTGACTTAATTTATGATGTCTGCTGTGAGTTAGTTGTTATCATGGACTTTGGTCCATTTCAGAAACTGGGTGGGGGGATGTTTTTGACTCGGCCTCTTGGAGACTTCTTAAGGTTATCTGCCCAGCGCTACAGTCATTCTCAGATGAGGCACAGGATGTTTCTGGAAGGGTCTGTTAAGGAGCGGCTCCTGGAGACGCCCTCTTTCCAGGGAGCACTGTTCACAGAGCTTGAGTAGACAGGTCACAGATACAAACCACATGCCCCATGAGCACATTTCTTTCCTTGAAAACATCAGTTTTAAAATATGGCATCTCTTTGTTCCAAAAGTAAGTTTAGCAGTGATTCTTGCCCATATTCGTGGTGCTTAATGCTGATGAAATGATCTTATGAAAATATAATTTGGATTCCAAAGAAATCAAGATTCTTACTCTTGCCAGATTCTTATCTCATTTGTCCTGCGTTTGTCTCCCTGAGGTAGGGAAGAGAATGCTGAGCCAGGCTTCAGGACATCGAGGAGATGGGGGAGGGTTGGATGGCCCTCACACGGCCACCCAGCAGTGGAAAGCGAAAGCCAGAAACAAAATGTGGATTTAATTACCTGTTGGTGCCTAGGCGTTACTATTTCACATTAGGGCTGGATATGGAGGTGGGTGTTTTTAGTGTATTAAAAAAGCATTTTTAACCTTTTTTCTTCCTGTTTGCCTTATTAGTCTGTGGTTTATTTCATATAACAAAAATTTATAGTTTAAGGAAAGTAGAAAATACGGGAATGAAATATAGGCTACTCTAGAACAAAGCATCTTGAGGTCAAGATGAATCACCAAGGCAAGAGGAAGTTGCCTCTGGAAAGGCTGGCCCAAGCCTTCGGGGGCCAGTGAGAGCTTTCTTTTACATCTAAGGTAATGCAGTTCTTATTTTTAATAAATGAGAAATTCATTTGAGACTGATACTTGGCATGAACTACCCTAAGCTTATAATATTAATATATGAGTCCACGTATTTAAAAAAAACAACAAATGTTTTTAGTTACTCTTATTGAAGCACGTATATAGCATTGGGTTGGGGATATGAGATTCTATGTAGTTTAAAAAGTCAACCAACTTTCTCTATGAAGCAACATTCTAACAGTTGGAACTTGGGTGGATTTATGTAAATTGCAGCATACATTTTTAAAACTGTGCTGAATGCACAGTTTTGAGAAAGGGAACTTGTGTTTAGCCTACTCAGGAAATGCCACACACTTCCTTCCAGCCCCGGTCCCTTGTGTCCCTTGCATACATGGCACAGAGCGGCGTCCCTGGCACAGAGCAGCATGGCCAGGACTGAGGTGAGCCCCGGTCCGGAGCTCCAGCCGCTTCCCCTGGCTGAAGGTGCCAGAAGCTTTGCTCAGAGGAGGTCCTCTGCTGGCCTTGCCAGAGCCCCGAGCCTCCCAGGACCTTATGTGGGTTTTCCCCTGTGTGGGCATGAAATCGAGTCATTTTAGTCAGAAGCCTTTCTTCAGGACGGCACATGCTTTTCGTCCCCGCAGACAGGACACTCTGGCTTCAGAGTTGTGACAAAGTAGTTACTCAGAGTACTGAACATCAAAACGGCAGGTGGTTAAGAACAAGGAAGAGCTCGCCAGCCAGATCTCTGGGCTCTGCTTCTCCGCAGCCTTCAGCAGTTACCTCGCCTCTCTGTGCCTCAGTTTCCTCATCTCTAATTGGGGGACGGTGCCATCACCTCGGGGCTGTGAGCATGTACTGAGAACAGTGCCTGCCTCGCATGTACACAGTTGTTGCTGCGGCTTCCTCTTCAAAAGTGCTGCCTTCTCCCTCATTCCTGGGTGTTGATATTCATTACTGGCCGTTGCAGATGACTGCCTGTGTCATCCTCGCTGCCCTCGTATCTGCCCGCTCTTGAGCACAGTGCATTTGGAGCTGTGTGTGTTTGGAGCTGGAAGCTGCCTTAAGAATACATTGCTCAGTATTAGTGCCTGGACTTAGGCATTTTGGTGGCTCAGCAGTAAAATACCACATAATGGGCAGTCCCTGAAGAAGAGGGGGACCCTTGCTCAAAACATACCCCCCCACACACACTCCCCTTCAACCCACCTCGCTGCGTTGTGGCCACGCGCACATAAAACGACTGCATGCGTTCCCAGGATAGGGTCGTTCGTCCACGGATACTCGCGGATCACCCAGTGTGTGCCAGCCCGGAACATGTAGGCATGAGCAGGGTGGCCAGCCCCCCGCCCCCGCCAGGGTGATGGAGCACACCTGCCTTTGTTCCTTCCTTTTGCTAATCTTTGTTTTCGGTCTTCCTAAGTGACTGTGGTTTTTGTAATTTTTATCAAGTGTTTTAAGCGCTTTCATAAAACCGCAAAGTGGAACGTAGTCTTTGATAATTTTAATCAGAAAAAAATTCCCCACGCCAAAGTAGAAAGCCTCAGTTCTAAGAAAAGGTAGGTTTTTGGTTTTTTTCTTTTAAATATAAAATTTGGATAGAAATTTAACAGAAGTGTTTATAAAAGTAGTGGTGCATCGAGAAACGCTTTTTAATGTAAATTGACGGAACTGGTCAAAGTAACCATCGTAGGAGGATGCCCGCTTGATTCAGACGGGAGGCAGGGCGTTTACTCCAGCTGTGGTTCCTTCTGGCGAGAAGCCCAGTCAGCTGGTCGCTGGCTGTCGTACCTTCCCTCTTCCCATCCCTGCATCAGAGACGTGAGGAGTCCTTTCACAGGGACTTCTCTGGATGAAAGATGGCGTTGCTCACTCAGGAAGTTCAGCAAGCGGGCTCCTCTGGGTGAAGTGGTCTCTCAGAGTTTCTGCTGTTCCAGGGCGTGGTGACCTGAGGGAGTGCGGGTGGTGTTCAGCTGTCTGCTCCCAGTTCCCGTGCCTCGCTCTGCGTTCACCAATTAAGTTGGTCGTCGATCTGTTCGGCGGGTGCTGGCATCCCCGTTCTGGTGTGTTGAGTGAGGGGAAACGTGATGTTAGTGCAGGTCAGCTTCTGTGAAGCCCCATACGAACTCGCTGTCCCACCTCCAGTTGGCCTCACTTTTTACTTCAAAGCTTGCCCTTTTTTTAGGTGGGGCTTTTAAGTTTGCTTTTTCACATCAAATTTTCCATTCCACCTCACATATATCACACAGTCAGGGAGGCCTTCCAAGAATGATTTTCATGTCAGAAAACCACCGTGCGACAATGTCAGTAAAGAATTAACACCCCTGAGTACCACACTCCGCTTTCTTTTCTGGATAAAATACTGAGTATGGTAAGCTGCTGCTTTGGGGGGAAAAAAAAAATCTTCTCACAGATTTTTTTTTTATGTGCATGTGTAGTGGAAACCACAGAAGATTTACCATATTAACCACTCTTCAGTTCTCACAGATTTCTATGCTCAGTGTGTGAGAGCCCATCAGAGTGGTCCGCACTGAAACTCAGCAAATTTGGGTGAAGGTTTCTCCCGTGGATTTGGCCTCGGGGTCGGGGTGAGCATGGGCCCGGCTGCTCACATGGGTAAGATGGTTGCTGATACGCCCCTGTGTCCGTGAAGTTGCGCAGTGAGAAGCTTGGGTGGGTGAGAGCCAGGGATGTGCCGCGTTTCCTTGGGGACTCTTAGAGATGCCGGTGGCTGCCCCTCTCTTGTGAGCATTGCCGGTAACGGAGCCGTGTGCTCTCATCCTCTCTAACCAGGCAGCCAATTTTTGGTCTGCTCTGTGTGGAGCCTCCGCAAAACCACAAGACTCTTTTGTGAGGTTTCTGAATGACTGAACTGTACTGGGTTGTAGGATGTGACTGTTCACAGAGTTGACACACTCTGTTCTTTAAGGAAAAATGGCTTTTATTAGACCACAATGCCCCTTTCCTTTTGAATTGCTCTCCGAACATTGGCCAGACACCCACCTGAGTTGATCTTCGGTTCTTGAAGTAGAATCGTTTGCAGCAAGGGCCGCGTGGTCCGCCATGCTAGTCGTAAAGAGCCCGCTCCTCCTCTGGCAGAAGCTGCCCCAGAACTCACCTGGGAGCTCGGTTATTCAGACCAGATGTTTGCCGTTGTCCCTCCAGAACCGTGTGTTCTTGTACAACTGCCTCGTTGTGCACCAGAGAGGGGCATCTCCGAGGAGGGGTGGGCTGAGAATTCCCCCGCTGTGGGTCTCTTTTCGTTACCGCCTTTAAGTGGGTTCAGGCAAAGCAACGGCATAACACGGTTTCTCCAGAGAACATAAAAAATAAAATTCGGTGCCGCGTGGTGATTGTTGAAGGTTCACGTGCCAGCGACCAGAGAGGAGTGTTTCATCCTTTTGGGTGAAACTACAGCTTGTTCATTTTCAGTCATTCTGGAGAGAATTCAGGCAAAGGGACCCTGGTTTGATGCTGCTAATTGTGCATCTGGGTCATTGGAGTTGCCTCCGTAGCCCTTGTAGTCTTGGAGGAGGCATTTCCTAGCTGGCTTCCGTGCTCCATGTGCTAAGGAGGGCCTTTTCACTGCCATGCTTTTTAGTCCCCATATTTGTTGTTTAAAGGAGAAAGGCCGAAAGATCAGGGGGAGGGGGAAACTGTCCTCTGATGTGCATTTCACAAGAGTTAATGTGAGTCATGGAAACTCAGATTTTCATAAATTGCAATCCTAAACTAAACGCATGTGGTGAGGAACCCCTCCTAGAAGTCCCTCAGACACACAGAAGTGAGAAAGATACTGGGAAAACTGTCACAGAGTATGGCTGGAAGGGAAAGTGAATTTTTAAACGAGATCAATGGAATGGTAATTCTTCAGCACAGTAATGAAATTGGGTCACTGTTGGTAGCAGTATCACTGAAAACAAGTACGGTCTCAGTCATACTTAGTGATGTATGTTATCTGAACTTTTTCCGATCAGGAATTTAATTCTTACAAGGTAGTAATAATTTACATTGCTCCCTCAAAATAGTTATTTTAAGTCTTTTATTTTAAAAAAAATTTTTAATTAGCAAACTGGTTTTATTTATTTATTTATTTATTTATTTTTAACGTTTACTTATTTTTGAGACAGAGAGAGACAGAGCCTGAACGGGGGAGGGTCAGAGAGAGGGAGACACAGAATCTGAAACAGGCTCCAGGCTCTGAGCTGTCAGCCCAGAGCCTGACGCGGGGCTCGAACTCACGGACCTCAAGATCGTGACCTGAGCCGAAGTCGGCCGCTTAACCAACTGAGCCACCCAGGCGCCCCAGCAAACTGGTTTTAAAGGCAGGTTTTGTCATAGG
Organism: Prionailurus viverrinus; assembly: GCF_022837055.1. Classification (NCBI taxonomy): domain Eukaryota; kingdom Metazoa; phylum Chordata; class Mammalia; order Carnivora; family Felidae; genus Prionailurus; species Prionailurus viverrinus. The sequence continues at coordinate 229,209,397 of NC_062561.1, read as the reverse complement.
TTTAAAATATTCGGATGTGAACATTGAGACAGAAATGCACAGGACGTATGTGCTCTAGAAAACATCCAGTTAGCTTCCCCGTCCCTTAAAGATTTGTGCAGGAGATTCTCATGGTAAAACCAAGAAGATAGCGATGTTTTTAAACGATAATCTTAGTGCTGTTTAAAAACTGATTCTTGTACTAGGTTTTGTTAGTAAGTTCTCTGAGGTCTTTGAAAAAGAACTGTATGTAACTCAGTATGAGATTCTTTGTCCGAACAGGCTTGATTTTTATTTCTGATGCTCTGTCAAGTCCACAGATGTTTCCAATAGTATTTGATTACTCTGTAAGGGGCTAAAGCATCCGTGCCAGAAATAAAGTTGAGCTTAACTCTCCTCCTCAGGCAGCCCCTTTCTCTCCTTCCCACCCTTCCCCCACCCACAGAACATACCACGTGGCTCAGAGCAGTCTGAAAAATTAATAAAATGCTCAAGAATGAAGCCAGCAAAGGCCTGGTGATGAGATAATGTGTCCTGAAGTTGTGCTTCCCAGGGCTGGGCGGGGAGAAATGGCAAGGCAGCCCGCAGGCGGGGGTTGTGCTGTGTATACACACACACACACACACACACGCACACACGGGCGGGTCACTGGTGGCCACGGGGGAGCTCCAGCAGGCTGGAAGGGGGCCCCCAGGAAGTATGGGCCCCGAGGGGCCTCAGCACGCTGGACTCCATACTGGGCCTTGTCCACTGGTCGCGCCTTCCCTGGGACAGGAAACAGCCCTCGTTTTTGTTACAGGGATTAACCCTTTCCATAATGCCATAATGCAGGGTTTTACAAGGGAAATTCTCTCTCTTGGGCCTCTGCCTTTAACTCTTTTAACGTGAGCATCTTTGTTCACAGAGAAACGTGTGGGACTTAGCATGGGTTTCCCACAGAGGAATTTATAAAATTTAGAAGGGGATTAAACATTTGTGAGAAATTTCCTCTGTGGCCTAGCAAAGACAGTTCACTTTGTCGATATTTGTGTTGCATTATGGAGGAGTTTTGTTTTGTTTTGTTTTCTGTGGTTGTCTTGTGGACATGTGTTTCTTATTGTAAATATCTAAACTTCTCTCAAAAGACCGGCTATTAGAACAGGAGGATACTGAACAGCATAGGGCATGACAGGGCCAGCAGGCTGCGGGCCTGTGCAGGAGGCACGGGTTCCCAGTTCTCTGCGGGTGGATCTGATCTGCAAGGCTTCTGGAACAAGGCTGCTTCCCAGCAGGAGGCCCAGGCGGTCCTTCACCCGCTGGCCACAGCCTAACCCGCCTACTCCTCTGTCCCTGTGTGTTCTCTGTGCTGCTGCCCTTCAGGGCGACAGAAGCCTGGGTGTGCTGCACACTGAGCACAGGCAGAGTTCGCTCCTAAAGTCACAGGAGAAAAGCCCACGTTCCATTTCAATTTCTCAAATGCAGCCTCTGCATTTTTAGAACAAGCCCATTTTGCGTTTTTCACTTCCGCAAATGTTTATCTGCTTGTGGGATACAAAGCACTGGGCGAGCTAGGCTTCAAGGCTATTCAGCAACCTCTTCGTATGATCCCGGTACCTGCCATTGTTGGCACTGGGACTCGGGGATGACTGAGATGGGCCCCATCTCTCCCCTCACGGACCAGGCATGGAAAGTTCACAGAGAAATAACAAACCCGCTTGCTGGTGATAAGGGCACGTGCGTGCGCTCAGACACACACACACACACACACACACACACACACACACAACCCAAGACGTGGCTCATTTCAGAATTGAGACACGATTTATTTAAAAACCTAAGACAGGTGCAGAAGCAACTTCTCAGAGGGCTTTGACGGGGGGCCTGGAATAGAGTGGGGACATGGGGGTTCTGAGCAGACGGATCTCATGGACACAGTGCAGGGCAGGACCACCTCAAGGAAGACACACTCCAGGCTGTGAAGCACATGAGGACAAGGGGCAGGGTGGGCGGGACCTGGCTGTGGGGGCTTGGGGGCTTTGAATCCCACACGAAGGAACGCGTGTCTCAGATGCTTGAATGGGAGGCTCTGCATTTCAAAAAGGCAGCTGCCAGCAGCGTTCAGATGGCTTGGAAGGTGAGCCTGAAGTTAGGGAGGCCACCAGGAGGTCACCGCAAAATCCAAATGAAGCGTGGCACGGATGGGCAGAGGAAGGAAGTAATCCGAGACATGGCCTTAATTTTATTTGATAGCGTTTGGAGAGAGAGTTTTTAGCTCAGGTGACTTGATGGTGAAACCATTATCCAAAAGGCAGCATTGGAAGAGAAACAGATCGGGGAGGCGGGTCATGAGTCACGTCCTAGACTCACTGCTTTGGAGGGAAATGCCCGAAACAGTGACGAGAGTCCTCTCTAGCTGCTATCTGGGATGTCTGCTTGGGGAGTGATGGGCACAGAGTGTGGTTACGGAGCCGCACGGGGGGATGGTGGACACGCAGCAGAGCTGGAACCTCCTGGAGCGACCTGGAGTGAGGGGCCAGCAAGACAGTCCAAAGATGGGGAGCGGGTGACAAGGTTTTGTGTAGGAAGGATGTTAATGAGTGTGTGTGTATGTGTGTGTGTGTGTGTGTATACACATATGTATATATATATATATATATATATATATATATATATATACGTGTGTATACACACATAAACATATACGTATATATATATATATATATGCACATGCTGTCCCCGGGGCATGAACAGTGTAAGGAGCAGACAAATGGGACACAGGCCACAGGCAAATAGTGATCATGGCACTGTATCTTTCTGGAGTTCGTGAATGTGCTTCAAAAGGCCTAAGAATTAGTTGAGTTCTAATTTACAGAAAATGGGAATGAGCTTAGTGGGAGGGGAGAGGTACGGAAAGGAGCCTCAGACCAGAAAGCACATAGCATAGGGAAGTAAGCCAGCGTCCACAGAGCATACGGAATGGCATGCTAAAACACGGCATGGGAAGAGGGCTTGGAAAGGACCCGGCGGGAGTGCCCGCCAAGAGGTATCCTGGGGGGTGGGGGGGTGGAGAGGAGCTCTTGGAGGGACTGGAAGAGAGAATAAGGCATGCACTGCCCATATGTAGGGATCTCATGGCCCCTTCGGTCTCCCTGCTGCGCGGCTGCTCCCTTTTTCAACCAAGTGGTGCCAGAGAGCCTCACACTAATAGCCTGGCTCAAACACCAAGTGGGAACTGACACTTCAAGTAAAACTATCATGTTGTCACCGTATGATGCAGTGATCCCCCAAGCAGCCTTCAGTTTTTACTAGTTTGCCCTATGTTTAAAAAGGATTATATAGCACATTTTGAGCAGGGAGATAATGATGTCTCAGGCACAAAAAGATAGGGACGCTCATATGGAAAATTGTATCGGATTCTAACAGTGAAACCCTCAAAAATCATAGCCATACAGTAAAACACGGAAAAGCAAATAACTGCCCCCGTAATTCCAGAGGGAAGCGAAGGGGCAGTGCAACCGGAGAGCCCCCACTCAGGTGGTGGCCAGTCACTGCCCCAGCCCCCGGCTCTTGCTGGCCCAGCTCAGCCTCGCCCGCAGGGGCTGTGGTGGTGGGAGCTCACTGACGTGTCCCTCTCCCCCCCCCCAGCTCTCTGGCGGCTGCGAGCTGACGGTGGTCATCCACGACTTCACCGCCTGCAACAGCACGGAGCTGACCATCCGCCGTGGCCAGACCGTGGAAGTGTTGGAGCGGCCCCACGACAAGCCTGACTGGTGTCTGGTGCGGACCACCGACCGGTCCCCCGCCGCAGAAGGCCTGGTCCCCTGCGGCTCTCTCTGCATTGCCCACTCTAGAAGCAGCATGGAGATGGAGGGCATCTTCAACCACAAAGGTAGGGATCGTGAGGCACGGCTGGCTCGTGCCCAGCTTCTGCCCCTGCTTCTTTGCAGCCTGGTGAGGGGTATGGTCTCTCCTCATCACTCGTGCTTCCCTCCATTATCACTGTGTCTCTGGGCTTTTCTAATCCATCAAGAGCTGGAGTGGACGTGAGGATTTCACCTGTTACTCAGACCAAAATGGTATCAGTTTGGAGAGAGAGAGAGGGCTCTTCTTCTGGGGCCAGTGTCGTTCATAAATTGAGAACACGGAAGGTGCGGTTCCTCTCCAGGTGATGAAAGCAGGTAGGGAAGGTGGGACCATATTCAGCGTCTCCTTAATCAGGTTTTCACAATGTGCTTTCTTTGTTTTGTTACCGTGAAATCCCAGAAAAGCAAGCATGCAGGCCCTGAGTGTAGCCAGGCCTCCTTTCTACCTTGTGAAGTATCTCCGAACATCCCAGACTGCCCAGGCTCGCCATGCAGAGGGGGAATGGAGCTGGGCTGCGAGGGAGAGGGTGTGCGGGTGGGCAGGGCCGTGGCTGTGCTGTGACTGTGGCAGGAGGGGCTTTTGAAAGATGCAATTTTCCCCTGAAATGACAGGGCATTTGAACCAAGCAGCGTTTGGCATTCCTTGGTGATTCCTCTATTTAAAGGTAACCATGGCAAGACTGTTTCTCCATGTGTGTCTGGATGGGTCAGTAATGGGCTCCTAGTGACAGTATGCGAGCATCTTTGTCCCAAATGTCCAGGTTTGGAGCTACTGAGCACTTCAGGTGTGGCCAGTCTGAACTGAGCTGTCCTGCAGGTACAAAATACATGCTAGATTTCAAGACCTCATATGAAAAAAAAAAAAAAGTGTAATTACTTTATAGTCGTTATAGGTTGAAATGGTAATATATTTTATAGAGTGAGTTAAATAAAGTTTTATTATGGTTAATTTAATTTCCTATTTCCTTTTACTTTTTAAAATCGTAGCTACTAAAAATTTTTATACGTTGCGTGTGCAGCTTGCGCTATGTTTCTTTTGGACAGTGCTGGTTTCATCTCAGTGAAAAGCTCACTTGAGACTTCAAGCCCTTTTGAGAAACACTGGTTATTTATAGCTTCTAGAAAAGTGTAGAATGTGTAGAGTTCATCTGCTTTGAACCATATTACGTCAGTCTTCATTTCTCTGAAGTACTGGCAAATGGCAGATTCTTGCAGATCTGGGGATATGCAATTTGTTTTCTCTTCCTGAGAGAACAACCCTGTACTCTGCCATATTCTAGTTCTTTTTCTATTAATTTTGGAATATTCTGGTCACTCCCTCCATTTGTTATCTGTGCCCGCTTTGCATTTTTCATGACATGTCTTGAGGACCATCTTCTGGCTGCAGAGGTACATTTCACTCATTGCATTGAGCTCAATGAGACTGCACAGGACACAGCCACTGATTGATTAGCTCACCTTGTTAATTGTAGGCACAACCGTGTTCCAGATCCCTCAGGGCCTAACAGTGACCTGATTGTCACCCCAGTAAGAAACTAGAAGAATTGAGCTATCATTCCTTCAGGGATCCAAACAGAAGGAGAATTTTCAGATTTTGGCCAAAGGCCAAGGTGTCCGCTCTCGTTCCTGGCAAAGCTGCCCACGAGTTTAGACCAGCGCTGGACTCCCCCTCGTGTGGCACTCGAGTGCCAGTGGCGGGCGGGGGGGGGGGGGGGGTTGTCTGTGCTGGGTTAGCCCGTCGCCACGGGGTTTCCAAAGTTACATCATATATTTAAGTCCCTGAGTTTGACTTGAAAATAAAGTACAACTTTTCCCCTTGAGTTGATTATACAGAGGAGCCCTGCTGAACTCCAGCTACAAATAAAACTCGTTCTGAAAGATTTCTTTTTATATGTGCCTTTCCCGTGGTGTGTTCTTTGCTTCCCAGTGTTCACAATTGCAGGCTAGCCAAAAAGAAAGAACTGTGTATTTATCGCACTTGACTTTGTCCTGAAGAGTTGTTACAGAGGTTGGGTTTTTGCTGGTTTTTAGAATCAAGTACCAGTTTGTTGGCTGGGGCTTTTGTCTCCCCTATTCTGTGACACTCTAGCCCCTGAGAAGTTCCTCCTTGCCCCTCAGAAACCCTGTCACACTCTTTGTTGAACAAGAAGATGTTGCTTCATTCAGTAAAACCCGTTGTGAACTAACAGCTCGTCCAGTAGATGGGAGCTCAGAAACCTTACCCATTTTTAACATTTTTCCTGCATTTGTATTTTTCCTGTAACGCAAGGACACTCTTAAGATTGCTCACTTGCTATGTTAGGACTGGGGCAACGGGCAATAGATTAGATTCAGGGAAGGTAAATCTTCCTCTGGGCTCTGTGACAGGCCTCTGCCGGAGCATCCTGTCCCTGTTCAAGTCCAGGAAATCTGGCCATAGTGACCGGGGTCTCCACCTGGGAGAAGGGGCCTTCCTCAAATAGATGAGGATCTGGGAACGAAGTCCAAATAAAAGACACAGAGACTTGCGGGACAAGAAGCCCCTGCCACCTGGGGAAACGGGAGATCTTGATTTGCTTCCGCTCAGCCCACAACCCTTCTTGCTCTTACGTGGGAAGGTGGGCGTGCCACGGTGATCGCTTGCACGTTGGGGTGTGCTCGGCCCTTCGCCCTTTTGCACACATACGTCTGCTACCCGACATCTACTGTTGGGCCCCGGGCTGGGCTTGAAGAATGCTGCAGTGAGGACTTACGTGTGGCCCCTGCTCTCTGAGAACTCGCTGCTTGTCACTGGCGTGTCTCCTCCTGACAAGAAAGCAGGTTGTCTCGCCTTCCACGTTCTTCCAGACTCCTGAAAGTTAGGGAGCTGTCGTCAAGTGTCTGTCTCTAGTCGCCAGATAGTTTCTTAAGCGCCTTCCATCATTCACTGCTCTGACCTTCCAGGCAGGAGGCACATTTACTAATTTCTGATTCCAAAATTATCTCAGCTTTACTGCGTCAGTAATTTATCTAATAACTCCCTAGTCCAAACAACTTAGATTTCCGAACATTTCAGATGTAAAAGTCATGCCTGTTAAGGTCAAATGTCTGTTTATTTGGTTGCGAATGATACTTTAAATGCTGCAGTGTGAATGTGAGTATAGACACCTCATCCAAGGAGGGCCCAGGACTCACTGTGAGCACTGCGTGTGCTCACTCAGCGGTTTTCAAGCACCGCGAGGACCGGAAGTGCTTTTATTTTCTGTAAACTTGAGCAATGTAGGGAGATATCAGAAATGTAACTTATCTTGGGGGCGCCTGGGTGGCTCAGTCAGTTGAGTGTCCGACTTCGGCTCAGGTCATGATCTCATGATTCGTGAGTTCGAGCCCCACATTGAGCTCACTGCTGTCAGCGCAGAGCCTGCTTCGGATCCTCTGTCTCCCTCTCTCTGCCCCTCCCCCACTTGCGCTCTCTCAAAAATAAATATAAAATATGTATGTGTATACACGCGCACACACACACATACACACACACACACACACACACACACACACACATATAACTTAAGTGAACAAGAAACGTAATTGCTCAGTTTGTTTTCCAAGGAGATAGTTTCACATCTGAAACAGGGTGCGAGCATTCCAGGGTGAACGTTCTTTGGTTGAGAAATGCTTTCCGTTTTGTGGGGGAGTCCCACACAGGCAGGTTGCTGCCAGAGCGCACTTGGTAGACCGGTGGCATTGGTGACCGAGTGTCAATCCTGTTTTGCTCCGGTGGCCCAGTCTGCCTTCTTCACAGCGTCAGTGACACTGGCTCAGCAGATACCCCACACGCTGAGGCAGAATAAGGACTCAGCAACGCCTCGTGCTCATCCAGTCTGGTTTGTGTTGGCGGTTTACACCGTCACTCTTCCATCAGAACCTCTGGGCTCAGGGCCTGGACGCGGACACCGCCCCCAGCGAGTCTGATGTGGCGCCCGGCCTGGCGGGCACCGGCCTCCCACGCTGCCCAGGGTAACGCGTATGGATTTACTGCCGAAATAGGTGCCGTGTAATCATCTTTAATCTCTTCATAAATCCAAGGGATTTTCTTTCCTTCTGCCCAAACTTGTAAAACTTGTCACTTTTCTGCATTCGTTTACTTAGTCTTGATCACAGAGAGTAAACAGGAATATCAGAAATGTTCGTTTTTTCTGATGAGGCCAGTTGAAAACATCCCCGTTTTTATGCTGCTCTAGATGGAGTGGTTCGGCTTTTCTGTTTCTTCACAACCCAAACGATCGTGCTTGAGAGTTTCGCTGTAGGTTCAGGGGGTAACCCAGCTGTCACCCAGCCATGCGGGGGGCACGTGACAGGTGCCAGAACCCAGAGCTGGTGGTGACGCACATTATTTTTCTACGTGGTACAATACACGTAATGTAAAAGTTACCGTCGTAACCCTTTTGAAGTGTTCGCTTCAGGGGCATTGAGTTCATTCCCATTGCCGTGTCCCATTACCACACCCCGTCCACGGCTCTCTCCATCCTCCCATTCCCCGGCCCCGGCCCCGGGCCGCCCGGTTCTGCTTCCTGTGTCTATGTCTACTGTCTATGACAGTATTTCTCCTTTTGTCACTGGCTTATTTCACCCTCAAGTTCACCCCTATTGTTGTGTATGTCAGAATGCCCCTCTGCTCTGAGGCTGAAGAGTGTTGCATTGTGTGTGGAGACCACGTCTGTTTCTCCCCCTACCCGCTGGTGGACCCTGGGGCTACTTCCAGCTTCCAGTCATCGTGAGTGATGCCGGTGACCAGGAGCATTCAGATCTCTCAAGTCCTTGCTTTCAGTGCTTTGGGGAGTGTACCCAGAAGTGGAGCTACGGAGTCCTGTGATAATGTTTCAAGTTTCCTGAGCTTGCCACCACACGTGGTTACCTTGACCTGAGTCATGCGTTTCTGGCACACCGTCCCTTCCTCAGTGCCACCACTGACGCTGGCCCGCAGGCCTCCCGGTGCCAGTGCTCACGCCTGTCTTACTGCAGCGAAACGCAGACCCCCTCATGCTGCACTCCTCAAGTTTCTTCAGTGACTTGCTGTCGCTCCCAGCCTCCTGCTGTGTCCTACAGGGCCTTGCGCCTCGCACACATGTGTGCGCGTGCACACACACACCCCCCCCACGTGTGCACCTGCCCTCTCTCCCCCTAGTGTGGTATGTCAGGTAACAGGAGGGGTTTGTCTTAATCCCTCGCCCCTTCCTGACATTCTCTGCCTCTTCTTACCAAGTAAATGAAAAATCTTAAAGGAAAAAAATAAATTTATCCAGTGAGTCTGTGGAGGTGAGGGGAGAACAGAATAAATCTTGATGCAGTTAACAAGTGTTACAGCACAAAGGCTAACCTGAGAAGGTCCCGAGGAGATGAACTTGGACCCAAGACCCATGAGGAAACACGTAGAAAATCAATGAAAATGCTTTAAAACAGATTTCAGTACGAGCATTGGGCACAGACATGGTGCCAGACTTACAAATGTGATTGAGGAGGTACAGACAACATAGGTTGTGAACAACAAGACTGATGAGGGAGGCAGAGAACCTCTTCTTGGCACTGAGAGTGGGTGAGAACGGAGAGAAGGGGCCGGATCGTGGGGCACCCAGGGGAGCTTTGCGCTGAGGCCCGGAAAGGGGGCGGGTTCTGCTGGGCTGCTGTCTCAGCAGGGGTCTGCATGGGGGATGAGCATCCAGTTCCGTTCTGTTTTATGTCCTTTACGTTAAAGATTCACACTTTGCATGGATATGTTTCCTGTGACCATGGGGCCATTCCTCAAAGTCGAGAGACATGGGCATGCCTGGAGGTCAGAGCTCCATGTCTGATTCTCGGGGAACCCCTGACCACAACCGCTATATGTAAAATTAATACGTGTTTCCCTTGAGGCCCGAAATGCAGTGCACGTGAGCCCCCTGTCCCCCCTCCGGGGCCATCCCCTCCCCTGGGCCCTGTCTTCAGCCTCCCCGCCTCAGCATCTGGGCCCTGTGAGCTGTTGGCTTTGTCTGTCTGTGGCCGCCCCATCACCACCACCCCCTCCCCGGCTTTGGGAGGAGGCCAAGTCTCTTCCATCGTCTCAGCTCTCATGTCCCTTGGTCCTCTTTTATGGAAATGAGACCAGGTGACAGGACCTTCCTAGAGGTTTGCAGGTAGTGGAAGGGAAGGACTCGGAAAGCTACCAGGCGTGTTCTCTCCCAGGGACTCCCCGCCCTCTCCCACCCGCACTCCCAGCCTGTGCCTGTCGGCTGGCCCTGAGCTCCGAGGGTATGTGGAGGCTGTTTCCCTCCTCAGAATACAAGCAGATACTAAGATTCCTCACCCCTGTCCAAACTGCTTTCCAGGCTCCCAGCACTCCATCAGCCTAGTACGGGGCAGCTGACAGACGGACATCGTGTCCTGTGCTCACAGGAGCCATGGCCTCGTCCTGTGCTCTCCCTCCCCGCCCTCAACCCCGCCCCGACCACCGCCCAGAGAAACGGCAGCTCTGTGAGACTGAGATGCTTCTCTAGAAATCTCTGTGACCAAGAACAGAGCTCCCCTGCCTGAGGAGGGAGGCCTCTTGCATCTCCCCCAGGATACTGGGGATGAGTCGGTTTAATTGTGTTCAACTCACACGTGAGTTTCCCAAATCGTGAAACACTCGGCCCCAAAGGGGAATCAGCCTCCTACCTCTTATAACTGCTTAGTGACTTTTAAATGACCTCGTAAGTTTTCAAAAAACAGAGGACCTCGAAAAGGCATTAGTGCTGTTAAAAAATGTGGTTGACTCTATTGTGGTTTTGGTGTGTTTAGACATCTACTTAATGCCAGATTGCCACTGTTAATCAGAAAACACACCCCAGGCATATGCATTTCAAACCTGTATCTGCCCACATACTCTTTAAAAAAATATATAATGGAAGGCATATATACTTTTTCAAAAAAATTAGCTTGGAAAAGAGCAGATTTTAGTCGGTCAGAACAGCTGCTAATGTAAATCCCTGTGGGAAGAGGAACCACACCAAGAACAAAGAGTGGTCCCTCTTCTGAGCCCCCTGCAGCCACAACGGGGTGATCCATCCAAGACCTGTGATTAAGGACCGTGTTCTGTGCAGCATGTAATTATGGAGCCTCACAAGTGGGCCATTACTCTCTGAATGCTTCATGTTGGAGGTATTTTCATGTTCCAACTTTACATTAAAGTGTTTATTAAAACAGGAAAAAACCATGAGCAGGTATTGACAGTGTCCGTATTAAGATGATCACAAAATTATATACATAGCACAGTCATAAACAATGAGAAAACCGTCTTCCCACACTTGCTTTAAATGGCCACGGCACAGTGTTTAGGGAAAGAAACCTAATCAGGGGAGAAGGGATCACCAGGGACCATCGGAGGCCGCTCTCCTCAGCATGATGCACAGGCTGGGGGGTGTGGCTGCAGGTACAAGGCAGCCATCTGCTTCCCGCTTCTCTCTGGACCGCAGTTTTCCAGCTGCCTCCTCTCTGACATTTGTACATTTCAAACATTGCAATTTATTAGACAAACTGGGATTTCTCTTTTAAATGTATTCACTCTCATTAGGGTCTGCAGGAGCTGGGGGAAATTACAGAGATGATGTGTTTGGTAAGAAATTGTGTAAGAGTACAGTGTGCTGGTTTTCATTAGTGTTTTGAAGGCGAATAGATGCTGTCCACAGTGGGAAACAACAGTATTTCGGTCAGACTAACTTTGCGCTTGTCTCCACGATTTATTTAGTAGCTCCTGGCTCTGAGAACACCTGATAAAATAGCACCTAGGAAGTGTGTGCCAGCCAAACCCAAGTGTATTTTGGCTTTTGCCTCTCTGTTCCTTCTGTTCAGAGAAGCATGAGATGACTTTGTAATTATGTTCCCAGCACTAACTTTCCCATGAATGGTGAGAATTTTGGTAGATTTGACCGTAAATCCTTAAAGTCGAGCTGCCCCTGCAAGGAGAAGGGAAAATACCTTCAGGAATTCCAGCTGATTCTGGGGAAGTGGGCCCTGACAGGTTCGGAAGCACAAGTGCGTGAGGAGAGCTCTGGTGCCTGTTCCCAGGAAAATGAACGTGGCTGTACAACTTGCATGCAATTCCAGCAACCCCACGTTCAGAACTTCCATTCTAAACAATAGAAGAAAAAGCCAGATCTTAAACCTTACTTGTAGACGTTTTGCATTTCGCACCAAAAATTAAATCACGAAAAGATGTAAACTGAGAAGTCTTACTCCCAGTCCCGTCGGCTGTGTAGGGAGTAAGGATGACCATTTTTTTAAAAATTTTTTTTCAACGTTTATTTATTTTTGGGGGGACAGAGAGAGACAGAGCATGAACGGGGGAGGGGCAGAGAGAGAGGGAGACACAGAATCGGAAACAGGCTCCAGGCTCCGAGCCGTCAGCCCAGAGCCTGACGCGGGGCTCGAACTCACGGACCGCGAGATCGTGACCTGGCTGAAGTCGGACGCTTAACCGACTGCGCCACCCAGGCGCCCCAATAAGGATGACCATTTTATTCATTTCTTCCTCCTCCTTCTGGTATTTTGTGTAGCAAGTATAAACATTCACGTATTCTTGCCTCCGTTTTCTTACAGGAAAGGTAGCATATTTTGGCCTTTTTCAGTCGGTCATGGCTTCTTTTAGAAACGGCATAACCTCGTTCCTTCTGACGGGTGTGTTGGACCTGGTGCGTCCCTCGGGGGTGCACGTGGGCCATGCCATGCGGTTGGCAGTCCCCTGCTGTCACAGGCACACTAGCGGAGCATCACCCCACTCCCTGCACAGGTTTACTGTGAGGTGGAATTCTCAAAGTCCAGTGCACGGGTTGAAGGGTAAATGCACTCATGGAAGCAGACTTTTGAAGAAGAATCACCTGAATCATAAATTAACTACATCGGAAAAATAAGTACATCATAGAGGTGCTGTATAACGACATTTTGTTTTACATATTTTTTAATTTCAATAGGAGTCATGAAAATGTGATCTGTACCAAACCCCTTGAGTTCTCTCATTTCATTTTACCCACTTAAGGGGGTGGGGGGGGACCTTTGAATAAGGTCTCTCTTTAAAGTCATTCATATAAATTAAATCACAAGTTTCTGTGTGACTCGAGCGAGGTGAGATTTTGATGGCCATATTCCACAGGACTCCATGCAGGAGCATACTATGGGATATTACTATAAGTAATATTTCACCAGTATCTGCTTTTATTCCACATTGAGTCGAAAGGGTGCCAATTAGGAGTTTGCCACTAAGTGTTAGGTGGTGGTAGAAGCTTCCAGAGAATCAACAGCTGTTTGTAGTGCCTCTGTTTTGCCTCCCATTTGTGCAGAGCCACTCAGGAGTTCAGATCACACCGTCACCTCTGAGAAACACATTCCTGAAATGGCGCTGTCTCTGGGTTTTATAAGGGGCTTTAAAGTCTCCGTATGTTCTCTGCACTTTCTGAAGGATTCAGTTTATCATTAACCTTTCACAATGAATTTTGAAAAATACTGTTTTTAAATACCTCCCCAACCTAAAATTTGCTTCCTTCTTTATTGACACTACAGGAGGGTTTTGGAGGGGACAGAACTGGGCTGTGCAGGGCTGGAGGTCAGTCAGTGAAGGAGGCTGACCTTTCAGCTGTCGCCCCCACAGCCAGCTCTGTCTGGAAGAAGGACCCTTCCTGGTGTTCTGTGTGGACGAGAGCAGGGCAACCCTGGAATCTTCCAAGTTGCTTTAGTGTCTGAGCCGTTGAGAGCATTTTAGTGTAGTCTGACCAGCAGGGACAGGATTGCTTTGGACAGCTTGGTAATTCCATAAGGCTGACAATTCCAGGGGGTCATCATTTTCCCACAACTTTTCTAGTCACGCTCAGGACAGGAGGGGACCCAACGTATTTATTATTTGAGAGACCCTTTCAAAGATTTAAGAGGGCTTTAAACAGGCTCATTTGCCTTGGCTGATTTGCAAGGCAGCTCTGGAATTCTGTATTATTTTTAATGGTAATGTAGCCCTGTGCGTCCCCTTTTCCCCTTTTCCTTTCCCACCCCTTTTCCTGAGTCTGTAGAGCTTTGAATCTACTAGAAGGAAGGAATACTGATGTGCTGTTCTTAGAGATTAGTTTCCTCCTGTCTCAGGAATAATCAGACGATTCCAGCCCTGGGTTATGGAGCAGATTGTTACCAGACAAGGGAGGAGGGGTGTATTAGTCAGCTCTGGTTACCAAAATACCACAGACTGCATGGCTTCAACAACAGCAATTTATTTTTTCATAGTTCTGGAAGCTGGAATTGCAAGGGGATAGCACCAGCAGGGTCGGTTTCCTTAAGGCCTCCCTCACTGGCTTGCAGACGGCCATCTTCTTGCCGTGTCCTCACATGGTCCTCCTGTGTGCGCGTCCCTGGTGCCTCTGTGTGTGTTTAAAGTTCCTGTTCTTATAAGGACTCCAGTCAGATTAGGACCCACCCTAACAGCTTCATTTTAACCCAGTCACCTCTTTAAAGGCCCAGTCTCCACCTGTGGTTACATTCCTAGGAACTGTGGGTTAGGACTTCAACATACAGATTTGGGGGCGGGAGGGCCAGTCAGCCCATAGCAAAGGGTACTGTTGGAGCCCTGTAGCAGAGGGGATGTGTTGAGGGCTTGCGGTGTGCCAGGCACTGTGCTGCTCTTCTCTACATTTAGTCCTCAAGATGTACCCCAGTGCCCCCATTGTCATCCCATTTGATGACGAGAAAGTGGAGGCATAGAGGAATTAACTTGGCCACAAGTTCTTGACCACTGTGCATCCTGCTCTCCACACAAGCCGGAAGGAGCCTTTGGTCCAGGGAAGAAGGTGTAGCTTCTAGAGACAAACTCAGGTGCCCGAGACCAGCCATCGTTGGCAGAAGAGCGGATTCCAGAAGCTGGTCTCCAAAGTCCGCTGTTCCCAAGACCGTGCCTTCCTGGAGCCATAGGTACATTCCTGAGAGCCCACGCCACCCCCGCCCCCCACCCGGCAATCCCTTTGTCTGAGAAGGTTCCGTTTTGACTTCCTCATTTAAATGATGATAATTCCAGTTGCCTTCCATCACCCAAAGAGGTCCTCTTCCTGGGAACCCACCCTTCTTTTCTTTCCTTTGAGACACTTCTCTCATCTTCCCCCTCCCCTAGTGGAGCACCGGGCTGTATCCACAGTGAGCGTCTTGTGATAAATAAATGGAACCACCGTTCGCAAAAGGAAGAATTTTCTCCCCACCAGCCCCCCGAAAACCATCAAAACCTGCCACTTGGTTTTTCTTGCAAACTCTGGGGAAGTAGGCTTCCTGTCGGGTCTTCCCATTCTCCCTCCCTCGGTGGTTTTGTGGTCTGTACCCCACTCGAGTTTAGCAGAACTGGGACATCAGAGCATGTATTGGCCACAAGGGGTTGGTGACATTGCTCTAATTTTTTGAGCACTGTTGTTTCTGTTGTTTTTTAGGGAACACGTTTGTGAGGTTTCCCATCTCATGTTGCCATTCTGCAAATAACCCGCAGTGCTGATGCAAACAGAGAATGTCACACAGTGAGTTAAAGTGAAACGTAAAAAAGGAGTACTTGAATGTGTGTTTTGTTACAGTAAGAGAAAAACTCACATCGTTTGTGAAAAGATAGTAAGGAAAGCAATGAAAAGGAGCCTATCGAATTTTTGGCACCCAGAGGTAGCGTTTGAATGCCTCAATAAAGGTGCTTTTGTGGATTGGCAACTGTGCTCGAAAGCAGCAGGAAATAATGTGCTGAATGGAGCCCTAAGAAGCAGGACTTAGTCATCCCACCCGCTCCCTCCAGAGCGGGCGGTGTTATCTGTGGGCTAAGAAACTGGACAAAACACCCTCTAAACAGGAGTATCTTTGTGCGTGGAACCTGAGAAGCCCGACCCGGGTGCTGCAGCTGTTTGGAGGCCAGCACCGCGGACATGCTGCGCAGAGGGGAGACGCTGGGGACGGGGAGCGGGCCGGAATCGCTGTCCTAGGAAGCGTGGGCTCCAAGATCCCCGTGTCCGTGACTGTGGGACCCGTGTGGCTCCTGTAATTGGGGTTCGGAGCCAGCTTGAAGAGAGGCTACCAAAAACTCAGCAGGGTTATGAAGGGTGTTCAAGTCTCAGGAAGACACTAGTAATTTTGAGAGGAAATTATAGATACTATTCCTCAGAGTTAGGTCATTAGGGTTTCAATATCAAAATGTAGTCGATAATGCGCTGCATATTCCATCTTTTGCCTTTAAGGTTTTGGGGGACCTTTTCATCGTATTTTAGCTGCCTAATTATTAATGTATGTTTCCTCTTCGGAATAGAAAGACTTTAGACCCTGTGGCTCATCTGAATTCTAGTTTTACAAAAGCTTCTCTTCTAAATTTTTTTTTAATGTTTATTTTTGAGAGAGAGAGAGAGAGAGAGAGACAAGAGTATGAGCAGGGGAGGGGCAGAGAGAGAGGGAGACACAGAGTCTGAGGCAGGCTCCAGACTCTGAGCGGCCAGCACACAGCCTGACGTGGGTCTCGAACTCATGAACCGCAAGATCATGACCTGAGCCAGAGTCGGTCACTTAACTGACTGAGCCACCGAGGCGCCCCAGAAATAGCTTTCTTTTTACGTATGTTTTTAGTTCTGATTTTAAAAGCACCATTTGTGGGGGCGCCTGGGTGGCTCAGTCGGTTAAGCGTCCGACTTCGGCTCAGGTCACGATCTCACGGTCCCTGAGTTCAAGCCCCGCGTTGGGCTCTGTCCTGACAGCTCAGAGCCTGGAGCCTGCTTCGGATTCTGTGTCTCCCTTTCTCTCTGACACTCCCCCGTTCATGCTCTGTCTCTCTCTGTCTCAAAAATAAATAAACATTTAAAAAAAAAGGCACCATTTGTGGGGTGCCTGGGTGACTCAGTAGGCTAAGCATCCGACTCTTGATTCCCACTGTGGTCAGGATCTCACTGTTTGTGAGATCAAGCCCCTCGTCAGACTCTGCACTGACAGCATGGAGCCTGCTTGGGATTTTCTCTCCCCCCGCCCCTGCCCTCTGTCTCTCAAAAATAAATAAGCTTTAAAAAAAAATGAAAATAAAAGCACCGTTAGTATATGACCTCCCTCCCCCCTTTTTTTTTGTTTGTTTCTTAAGACCTCCTTTTGCAAAAATGACCTTCATATTTTTTTGGATAGATTAATAATAGGCCCTTGAACATTGAAGTTCTAATTTTAAATACTTGAGGAATGGTCATCGCAGGAGACAGTTACATTAAAACTGATTTTTGGGGAGTGTTTTGACCAAAACAGTTTCTTTCAAACCAACTTAAATCATGAGAATGAAATTGTTGAAGTTTTGCCCTACAAATATGCCAGCAGATAGTGATTTTATACTCCTACAGATATTTCTTCAGTAAACCATAGATACCTGTTTTCACAGGCCATGGATTTGTCTAATATGTTTCTTTTCCCACAGAAATTCTCCTCCAAATCTGCCTATTTTGCTCTAGTAACTTGTCCCACACTCTCAATTTCTTTAGCTTTTTGCATTTATGCAACCAGAACGCTGAATTTGTTTTTTAAAACGTTTTATTTTGAAGTCATTTTAGACTTCCAGAAAAGCTGCAGAAATAGCACAAGGAATCCCTGCACCCCCTTTGCCCAGTGCACCCCACCCCCCTTGGCACACGGCACATGACCCTGGTTCGGTGACCAGGAGCCTTGATGCAGTTGTTAATTGGCCACAGCTCTTGTTTCAGGTTTTGCCTTAAGGTCTTTTTGCCTGCCTCAGGGTCCAATCCAAGACACGTCGAATTTGAATTTCGTTTCCAATCTGTGCTAGTTCCTCTGCTTTTTTTTTTTTTTTTTAATCTTTCGTGACCTTGACGCCTTTGAAGTCTTACCAGTTCTTTGTTTTGTAAGCGGTCCCTCAGATTGGGTTTGTTGATCAGATGTCTTCTCATGACTGAATGTGGTGCATGCACTTGTGGCAAGAATACCACAAAAATGACACTGTGCATCTCTGTGCGTTACCCGGGGGCTTGGGAGGATCCTGACGTGTGTCCCTGCTGGTGGTGGTGACCTTGGTCGCCTGGTTAGAGTGGTGACTGCAGTATTGCTTCGCTGTAAAGTTACTGTTCTTCTCTTTGTAAATAGTACCTTGTGGGAGTTATTTTGAAACTATGCAAATACTGTTTCTCATCCTGCCTTTACCCACTCGTTTTAGCATTCGTCGGTGGTTCTCACCCAGAACCATCGTTATTGTGCTGCTTGCCTACTGGTGATTCCCCGTCTCCCTCATATCTTCTAAATTTATTAATTAGAATTCTGAAAGGAAGGGCTGTCCCTCTGCCTCATTTGCTTATTTATTCAGTTAATTGCATCAGTGTGGAGTCATGGGCATTTATTTCATTCCATGAGTCATAATCCAATATTGTCCTTATTTATTTGTTACTCAGATTGTTCGAGCTTCGGCCATTAGGAGCTCCTTCAAGTGGGCTTTTGTGTACTCTGGACACGCCCCATCGTTTTTTGCTTGCTTCCTTGCTTTCTGACACTACGAGGTTTTCCGGCCCCTGTTGTGTTTTCCTTGCTGCAACCCTAGATCAACCGTTTCTCCGAGAAGTCCTGGTTCTTTTTCTCGGAGAACGCTATGAAGCACTAAGGTCTTCTCAGTGGACATGTATGTGTACCTACCCAGATGCACACATGTGTCTACGCTCATATACTCTCTGTCTCTCCATGTAAGCACGCATAGAAAGAAACGGGACTTGATGTCATACTGAGACCTCCAACTCCTGTTCGGCAACACAGGGCTCATTCTAGTCCTTCACCTCTCCTTACCTGAAACCTTCCTTTCTGATAGTGAGACACCTGCATCTCATCATTCAGAATATACGATGGGCACCTGGGTGACTCAGTTGGTTAAGTGTCCGACTTCGGCTCATGATCTTGCAGTTCGTCGGTTTGAGCCCTGCGTCGGGCTCTGTGCTGACAGCTTGGAGCCTGGACCCTGCTTCGGATTCTGTGTCTCCCTCGCTCTCTGCCCCTCCCCCGCTCACACTCTGTCTCTCACAAACAATAAGTAAACATTTAAAAAATTTGTTTAATACATATATACTTTGAATCCTACGAGAAAAGGCTGTGATTTTCCTCCTTGGAAAGTGAATATTTTCTTTACCTAAAATGACTTGACTTTAGAAGATTGAACTCCACCTGTTCTCACTGCTGACCCACACCTCTGTAAGACAAAAACGTACAAGTCTTTTGGCTTTGGCTTTACAGTTTGGAATCAAAATACTGTTTTTCAAAGTTACTTAGGTAAGCGCTTTCCTTTAGTGTGGCTACGTTTTCCTTTGTAATATGGCTAGATCCTTTGTGACTGTGTTTATCTTACATTTTGAGGACACATTTGCAAGCACCCCAGACCTAGTTGATCTTAATGATTTGTTCTGGGGGGATTTGAAACATAACCGTGGCTCCAAGAGTCAGCGCTCAACCTTCTGACACACAGGTCTCTCCTGCTTGCTTTCCCTGCACCCCTGGCCTTGGATCCTCATAGACCAACCTCGGGTAACGTTTTGGAAGGTGCTGTCTTCGGCAGTGGAACTTCTCTTTTGTGACACTTTTAATTCTGTGTTTACCTATCAAAGAAATATCCATAACCTATCAAAAATACCAAATGCCTAAAATGTTTGTCTTTAACCCACCACATTTAGTCAGTTTACATGCCTTCCTTGTTCGCAAAGGGCGTCTCCGTCTATTCGAGACTGAGCTCCCCATCTGTTTCTTTCCCCACGTGATAGAATCCTCACACGGCAGGCAGGCTCCTCCTGTGCCCAGAGCTTTGACCCCATCCCGCACATTCTCCGACTTCTCGGTCGCTTCCGATTTCCCTGCCGGTTGCGGCCCAACCTCCCTTCTTTCCCAGCTGCTCCAACAAAGTGAGGTCCCCAGCCTCTGTCCTCCCCGCCGTCCCTTCCCCACACGTGGCCGCCGTGCCCACCAAGTGTTTCTGCCCGCAGGCTGCCGGGGCCACCCTGGGTCTTTCTCACGTGAACTTGGTTCAGACTCGTACCACAAATCCCGGTCACACCACCAAGGCAGGAATCGGCCTTGGAGTTCAAAACCTACTTCCAGGAAGCTTTTGCCCCACGGTCGGGGTTCTCTCCCCACTTTGCCTCGGCACTCTTCACTGATGTCGGCATTTCAGTTGGTTCCATGCCTGTGGATCCAGAGAGTTAGATCATCACTCCTTCCGGGTGGGGGTCAGGCAGCACCTTCACGTCATATAATTTATCTTTACGTACTTTATAAAGTGCCACGTTACTAGTAAACACTACGATAACCTCACACTTTCACACATGGAAGGGGGGATGGAAGCCTGCCTGCCTTTATTCCCCGTTTCCCTCTGTGTTACATCTCTCTCACACATGTGAACTTGACATTTTTTTTTTTTTTTTTTTTTAATTTTTTTTTTCAATGTTTATTTATTTTGGGACAGAGAGAGACAGAGCATGAACGGGGGAGGGGCAGAGAGAGAGGGAGACACAGAATCGGAAGCAGGCTCCAGGCTCCGAGCCATCAGCCCAGAGCCTGACGCGGGGCTCGAACTCACGGACCGCGAGATCGTGACCTGGCTGAAGTCGGACGCTTAACCGACTGCGCCACCCAGGCGCCCCTGAACTTGACATTTTGAAGAAGACAATTCCTGGGGAAATTTCACACATGTCTCAGCCAAAATTGTAGTATTCATTTTTAAGCATCATCCCCTTCCTCTTACTAGAGAACATAATATTACCCATAATCATTTTCCCTGACAGCTTTTTTTTTCTTTTTTCTTTTTTCTTCTTTTTTCTTTTTTCTTTTTTCTTTTCTTTTTACTTTTTTAAATTAATAGCCCTTGCTTGGCAGTCTATATTTTTGGAAAGGGACAAAGTAAAATATTTAATAAAGGTTGTAGTAAATGAAACCTTAGAATCTCAATTAACTTGATTTCCTTTAGGACATAATTTTTACTGCCTTTTTTTTTTTCTTCTGCCAATAAGAGAGAAGATTATTTATTCAGTAATAAAGTTTACTTGCATAAAAAGTGCTCTGTGCAGATTTCCGCCTCTTGCTTGGTCCTGGCCTGAGTACGCCATCTGGATCTATCACAGGACCGTTTATAGGGAAAACCAAACTTAGGCTTTGCTTTTGGTCTTTTAAGAAGAACAGGAGGCAAATCCTACTTCGTGGCAGTTTGTTTTAGGGAGGTGTTACAAGTACTCCAGACAGCTTTCTTCGGGTGCGATGGGTTTATGCTTTTTTTGTAGTTGTGAATTGTATTAAACTGAGAAAGAAACTAGAAGTCTATGCTGTTTTCACATTTTATACTTTGAGAATTTTTTGAATTCACTTCACAACTAGTGTGGGTGGTGGCAGAGAGAGAATACAAGTTGAACTTCCAACTGGGGAACTAAAAAGACAACATTTTTTCTTAGCAAAGCATTAAAACAACACAGAATCATCTGTACTGTTAGGTTAGATAAAACAGAAATAGGAGAATTACTAATAACTCAGGAGGGTAGTGCCTGGTTTTAAGTGTCAGCTTCAACAAATAACACCCCTTCAGAAGATGTTTAAGTAACAGAGAGCCACATTACAGTTTTAGAGTGTATGAAAGAATATTCCAGGTGACTGCCTCAGAGCAGGAGATGGGCCATCACAGTTGGGAGAGCACCGTGCTGGCCTCTCAGATGAATGAGGAACAGGAGCGCGAGTACTCTCACACAGGAGTCGGACAGTCAGACTTCATGGTGGTTAACAACGGTGGAATATCGCCTAGGAAGCCATTGTGCTGTGGGAGACAAGGGAGAGAACCCGTGAGAACTTTCAAATAAAGAGTAAGAATTTATGTAGGCTAAAGAAAATATCCCGTTTCCGAAAAGGACAAAAATGAGCTTTTAGGATGCTTCGCTAAAAATGCCTTTACGAATCACGAGTAAAGGTATTTATTTTCACTTGTATGGCTGCTGCCTGTAAGGAAGAGGGAAGCTATGTTTCTAATAAGCGAGGAGTGGCATTTTAGCCCAGTGATGTAACCGGTTGGCTGTAGACCGAATTGCGTGTCTTTTGGTTATCAAGTCACATCAGGAGGCACTATTTATTGTATGTCTCCGAGAAGACCTCCATCCAAACCTACACAAAGCCCAAGTCAGGAAGCCTGGCGTGGGGAGGGCGTCCGTCACTTGGCATTTCAGTGAGTGAGGAAATCACAGCTCTGGCCGCTGGAGGAGAGCAGAAACATCTGGCTCACAGTGCGCCCTCAGAATTTCCTTGAGCTCCAATTAGAGTCACTGTGGTAGAATGTAATCCGCAGCGTCTGGATATTCCCACATGTGAGACCCAACTGTAAAGCAGCGCTCAGAGGCGAGGCAGAGGGAGCGGCCGGCCACGGGAGAGGAGCTGCGCCCGCTGGCCACGGCTGGGCCCCCGGGGCCGCGCGGTCCCTGCCTGCCAGCCTGCCGGCCTGCCCCCCCCCCCGCTCGGGTCCCGGCCCGCCTCACCTGCCCCCCCCAGTGCCTGCCGAGCCGTTTGCCGGCTTTGCGAGAGAGTGGGTGCCTCCGGCTGCTGGCCGGGATAGGCAGGGCGGGAGCCCTGAGCCTGCAGCCTCGAGTCCGCCCGGCACCCACCATGCCGAACGGAATGAAGCCGGTGGACGCGCTGGACTCGCTGCCCTCCGTCAGCTCGGCCTACGGCAGCGGCGGGCCCCCCGGCACCTGCAAGTACTGGATCCTCGACCTAGGTACGCACGCTTGCCGTGCACGCCCCTCCAGCCCGCTCCCCTGGCTCTGTTCTCTCGGGTGGCTGCCGGGGCGATGGCTGCACGCTTCGAGCCGGCAGTGTGTTGTGCTTTAATGCCGGCCTGTGCTATCGGCTCCCCGCCTGGGAGAGGGGGGCTCTCGGAACGGGACGAGAAGCGCTGGTGTTGATTGATTGCGTGGCTGGGGGCATTCTTAATATCTGGGAACTGCTGTTGCTTATCCTTTCTTTCTTGTAAACGGCGTGTAAACGGCCTAAAGGGATCTGTGCCACATACCTTCTTATGATCTGAGTTGGCCTCGGGTCTGTTTCAGGTTTAATTGCGGGGTGGGGGAGGGGTTCAGACCATTCAAGAAAACAGCAGTGTCCTGCATTCGTGTTTTGATTCTCTGGTTCCTTGTCTTAAGAACCGCAGCCATATAATAAGACAATGTAAAGTTAAGGGAAGGGACGCTCCAGCGACCACCAGTGTATTTCAAGGGAGTGTGTGTGCCAGGCTTTGGCTTTGCACACAGAACCAGAGTTAAGACCAGGAAACATGACTGCAAAGGTCATTTGAGAAGTCGATGAGCTCCATGTTGAGGAAAAGGCAACAGGATACGAAAGAATGGAGTGAGGGTGGGGAGTGAGGTCTGTGGGTCTCCGCAGAACAGCCGCCCTGCAGCGCTCCAGAGGAGGCTGGCTTCCCAGCAGCAACTTGTACCATCTGTCCAGACCGTACAGCCATTAAATGAGTTTCTCACTAGGCCGTCTCTGGCTCACAGGCAGGGATGACTTCTAGCAGGATTTTGAGCCTGGCCTGGTACTCTTGCCATTTGCCCCCCACTCTCAAACCATCCGTTATTCACATCTGTGCTTCGGAAGCGGGCCGCAAGAGGGACCAGCCAGGGGGATCTGGTGAGACCTTCTGGGCACTTCCAGAGCTTATTATGAGCTCAAGAGAGAAGGGATGAGGTGGAGGAACCCACCAGAGAAGGAGAGGTCAGAGGAAGGAGGAGGCAGAAAATGTGCCTTTAGCAACTCAGGGGAAGTGGCTCTGTTGACATGTTTGTTCACAAAATGCGAGGAAGACAGCAAAATTATCTGGTTAGAGATAAGTGTTGGCTGCATGAATAGTGAATTTGTTGGTATAAACGTTAGTTTTTTATCAATATTCTGTGTATTTTTTGTTCACAAAGCTATCAAGACATTTTTAAGTCATGAACCATAACTTTTATCATATTTATATTAATTACATTGTTTGAGAATGGCCTTCCTCTCTAGAGGTGTCTGGGTCAGACAGGTCCCTTGTGACACCGTCCACTAGGAATTCTGCACCAGGCAGATGAAAGTAGATGATCCATGAGATCTCTTCACTGAAAATAATAACATCTGGGCAGAAAAAAAATCAAAAGTCTGATTTGAAGCCTGAGCCATTCAATAGCTCTGGGCCTTGAGAAAACTACCTTATGTCTCTGAACGTCAGGGTTTTTTTGTCTGTAAGATGGGAATAACAGTAGAGCACTCTTCTCAGTGTATCATACACCTCCCCAAAGCTTGGACCAAAATATTTTAATGAGCAGTTTTGCTAAGAGGTAATGGATTTTAAGAAGACAGCATTGTCTTTGTGGAGAGAATTTGAATCCTAGCGTTATTTTAGCTCTTTAGAAATTCTTCTGAAGAGACATTACTTAACTTTTAAATACTGGAGGATAGTTATGCTATCATATTTTTCATTTCCCCGAGGCGTATTTTTGTTCTGGCAGTCCTCAGACTATCATGGAAAGTCTAGGTGATGTTATCCAAGCTGTAACCACACAGCTAACACAAATTTGGAAACAAATTGACGTCCACTGGAATTTTCATGGGGAAAAAAAAATCTAATCTCCACAGTAAAGGATAGATGAGAGAAAGCAAAACTGTAGTTAATAATTTTTTTTTTTGAGAGACATGACTGTCCATCTCTCTCCAAACTTTCATAGCAATTCCAAGACCAGTTCCAAGTTCCTGAATGTCATGTTATATCAGAATGGTATTTTAATACATTCTGATTCTACTTACTTAATTGATTATGTGGAGATAGATGTACATCAGATTGAAAAGGAAAAATGATTTTGAGTAATATCCAAGAAATAAATCCCAAAATAACTTTAAAATGCCCAGCAAATCATAGAAAGTGATTGCAAGGCTTTTATTTAGACCCCCAAGCAATCTGGGAGTTCGTTTATTGGAGAGTACCTTGGGAAAAGGCTGTTTTTCTGCTTTCTGACATATTCACTAAAGCATTCTCCTTCAAACGTGAATTAGTCTTGCTTGGAACAGTCTTCACGAAAGCCCGTTTTATGTGCAGCCCTTGCCATTACCAATAACTGACACAGCCATGAGCCTGGAGAGCTTTACTGCTAAGCAATTGTTAGGAAAAGAACTCAGGTTTTAGGTAAGGTCAAGAACCATAAGTTATATTTTAAGAGGGTTTCAGTGGGGGAGCCCAGTTACACTGATAAGATAGTGGAACTATTGAATTTGTTCACATTCTGAAATAAGTATATCCTTTTATAGGACACATGGAATCTATTCCAGTGCTGTACATATTCTCCTAAGGAAAAGCATAATGTAGTGATCCTCCTTAACATTAAACAGATGCACACACAGAGGAGTGTGCCTTATCGTTCTCCTTGAACTTGCTTCACATCTTCTGTGTCTTTTTTGATGAGTGTGGATTCTCACCAATGCAATTAAAGGAAAACATTTCAAAGACTAAATGTAGGGAAGACGTTTCTTTGCCGAAACACGTCATATGCACCTGTTCTGACAGTGTGCATCATGTCAGAGATGCGCGTGCACAGGACATTCCGCTTCCTGTGAGTAAAGGAAAACCACCAAAGTGCTCTTAGCACAGCGTCGTATTGTTTCAGCTATGAAGGCCTTTTCACACAAGTTACCATGCAAACTAAATTCTAGCTCAAATCTGTTTTGCTCTTTAAGTATTTTTAAATGAGTCAGAGTTTATGACAGGATATGCTCGATAATACAATGGGAATAGTGTGTTGCTGTAGAAGTCAGGCCACCAGCGTTCCTGTGCTTGCTGACCCTGCCAGTGTGACCGCCACTAACTCCTTGTTAATCACACTCACCTGCAGCTTCTCACCTGTGCGTGCGCGAGCATGCACACACACACACACACACACACACACACACACACACACACACACAGAGCATCTGCTTGCTGCTGCTGTGTTTGTGTTCTCCGAAAACTACATTAAAGGTAATTTTTTCTTGTAAGCAAACTGCAGTTTTTAAATAATTTTGTTTTCTCACTTTTGACTAATAAAAGATATATTTGTCACTCTGAACTTACGGTGACAGTTTTGAGAAAAATCAAAAACAGTGTGAACACACTGAATTTATGTATATTTCCAACCAAAGTACAAAGAAACTTAAAATTATCTGGCTTTATTTAGGAGGAACATGAAATTTTGAAGTATTAAAATTTTGAAGTTCATAAAATGGACTGAAAATTCCCTCAAAACCCAAAAATTTCCTCTGAGCCCTCGGACAGAACGGCCTTTCGTTGCTCTGGAATCCTTTCTTCTCTCTAGACAAGAAGCAGGCCTCTGCCCTTCGGCTCTGCTCCCTCTCTGGTATGTGCTCTTTCTAAGCATATTTCTTCAGCTAGACTTCAGGATGAACACAAATTTATGGCTCTTACGCTGAAGAATTTCCTCCAGGTGCTCGAAGTTAGCCTTGTGGTGAGCAAGCAAATCCATAAACCCCGGATAGCCTGCCTGAGAGCGTGGGGGTAAACGCGCCTCGGAATGAGTCCATGGGGCTCCCCCTCACTTCCTCTCCCGTCTCTGAGGACTGGCTGGGGCTGTGGGGGGAGGAGCCACAGCCCAGATGCTCCTGGTGAGTTTCTACAGTTCTCCCAGAAAACCATGCAGGACTCCACAGTATATGGCCCCAAAATACATAGTTTCTCTGAAACTGTATGCTAACTGTAAAATCGAAAAGAAGACAATGTACAGAAGGAGCAGCAGAGGGGGAAATAGCACAGGCAACTGCAGATTATGTTTGAACACATTTTCTTCTAGTCTCTATATATGCAAACTGATGCCTATTTTACTTATACTTCTAAAACTTACTGTAAGAAATTGTCTCTCTCCCATCCATTGTCCATTTTCTCAAATGCGTAGTTGAAGAAACTTTCTGTTGTTATATCTTGTTAAAATTAAGAACAGTTCACACTGTCACGGAAACACGTAGACCCGGCAGCTTGAAAAGACGAGAGTTATTCTCGTGTCCAAAGACGCAGTCCTAAGGCAAGCCTCCCTCCCCCCCCACCCCACCACCCTCTCTCATCTCTGAAAGTGGACGGATTATTGTAAGAAGTGGCCCAGTGGCCCATGTGAATAAGGGAGTCTTTAAGAACAAGAAGGAGTGTGCTTATTGTGACGTGGAACTAAAAACTGAATGTTTTCCTTTTGTCTCTCCCCAGCTAACAAGAAAGCCAGCACATAGCGCTCCCCCAGCCGCCCTCCGCCCCTGCCCCCCACGTGGGGCATCTGCTCACTTCCTACTGTGGCTTCCCTCCCGGGCTGTGGCAGTGCCATTCTGTCACACGGGGCATTAATTAAAGCCAAGGACCCGGTTTGTGCCATTAATTGGTGCTCATAGCAAAGGCGTTCTTTTCCTTGCCTTTGTCTCCCTGCCTGCTTTTGTTCCCTCCTGGAAAGACTCCAGGCCTCCCTTCCTTCCTTCCTTCTTTCTCAATGCACTCGCTCGGCTGCCCCGAGTAACCGCACAGGAGGCCCCGGGATTCTTAGAGAGCTGCCCTGTCCCAAGGCACGTCGGAGATCGGGATCTCACCTCCAGTGTTGGACCCGTGAACAACTCCATAAACAGTTGCCCTGACCCTCTTTCCTTTGTGTTTTTGGCCTTTTGTCATTGTTTGGGGATGTGATATCCTAGAAAGGGAGTGGGCAGTTTTCAAGAAATTACAGACTCATCATTTGAGAAATCAAATTCAGGTCCATTCAGTTCTTGTAGGGGGCAGGGGGCGATGTCATAAAATCAGACTAAAAGTTT
Organism: Prionailurus viverrinus; assembly: GCF_022837055.1. Lineage (NCBI taxonomy): Eukaryota > Metazoa > Chordata > Mammalia > Carnivora > Felidae > Prionailurus > Prionailurus viverrinus. Next base: position 229,181,786 of record NC_062561.1, on the reverse strand, counting down.
GGGATCGCAGCCCTTAACGCTTTGTGTTCTTGGAGTGGGCTGTAACCGTGCGCACACAGGCACATCTTGGACTTTTTGCCTCCTCAGCTGCGGTTAACATTTTAATCCCGTTTTTCAATGCCTCGCCTTAACTTAGAGCCTCATGTCGCCTTTGGGAGAGGTATTCCTGAAATATAATTGTGAACGGGATTCCTAACTGGCTAGGGCTTTCTGTGTTCTTTATTTTTGAACCCGACAACCAGGAACCCTAAAATATAATGCACTAGATACTTGCTTTGTGGTTTGTGGGGGAGGGGGGACCTTCCCTTTCCTCATTCTCCACAGCTGGAACTCTTTCCAAACTAATATCCACCCCTTGAGACTGAAGCTTCAGCAAACCTGCTGCGTCGAGGACGTGGAGAGTGATGGTGTTTGGCAGGCTCGCTGCAGAGCTTTCCAAGGCCCTGGTCGTTTCGCCCTTAATGCCATGTAAAAATTAGCGTACGTTTATGCAGAATGAGTCATGTGGCTCTACGAAAACAAGTTTGCGTGGTTTATCGTGTATTTTGGCCAGCTCTGTTCTTAGGCAATTCATACGTTTTCTAGAGTGCATGAAACAGGCTTTTGCATGTTGGCATGCTGGATGTGGTCTTAATTAAAAATAAAAAATTTGTGCATGAATGAGGAGAGATCTGTCACCACCTGAAACAAATCAATCATGTAGTTTAAACCACTGACTACAGAATGTTCTCTTAAAACCATTTTGTGTGGGAGTGTCTTTGTGTATGTCCTGCTTCATTTAGAGGCATTTTCAACTTTAAGGAAATCTACACATTGCCCCCCTAAAAAAATCTTTGATCTCTTCTTTAAGAAGATACCCTGACTTATGTCATTTTTTTCCCAACAAGTAGTAAGAAGATGTTAAACAAAAGCATAAATATTCATCGCGAAGAATACGGTTCAAATGTAAGCCTCCTACAAATAAGATGAAATGTTTTACTGCTAACACTTTGTGTTTAATATCAGGAACAGTTATGCCCACAGGTTAAACATTTCATGTTTCTTAGCAGTCTTAGAACCTCTGAAAGGCAGAATCAGGTGAAGAGAATGTTATGCGAGCCTCACAGGATTGCTTATTCCCCCCAAATTAGCTTTCTGTTCCCTTAAATGATGATTATCTATTCAGGGCTATAATAAATGCTGTATTGCCCTGGGAATAGCTTCCCAAATAAAGAAATTAAGAGTCAAGAACCTGTTATTTTATCACAAAAAAAAACCTCATTTTCCCTAAGTCAGCAGAATACTAAATACTAAGGAATCTGGTAAACACACAGTATTTGTTTCTATAATAATGTTTTCCTTGTGTAAGTGACGTTAATCGTAAGTAAGTTTGTGAAAAGAACAGCCATTTGACTTTTTGGGAACACAGAGGGTCTCAGCTTCTGAAGAAGCCAAGCAGGAGGATACAGGAGCATTCGGAAGAGTTCTGTTCCTGAGCTTGGAAGCAGACGAGGGCAGCGCGCCCCAGGAGGTCATTGCTCCCCTACACGGCGGTTCCCTGGGGGGGGCTGCACAGCCACACGCAGCGCCCTGCCCTGCAGAGCCTGGTCTGGGGCTCACACCTTTCGTTCCCCCGTGTAGGAGAGAGCAGTCGGACCACGCGAGGTGTCACCTCCACTGTCCAGGACTTCACGTGGGGCTGCGCGGTGGGGCCGCTCCGTGTCTGGAGAACTTTCCACGTGAGCACTGATGCTGCCCCGCCTCTCATTCCCATTTCCCAGCCGGTGTGGCTGGAGAGCCACGGAGCCCTAAGCAGGAGCGTAGGGTCCGGGCTGGAGGGTGTCTGAAAACTCTGGGAGACGTAAATGTCTGCGGTTGCAGGATTTGTGTGTGTGTTTCCGGTCTCGTTTTTATGCAGTTTTTCAAAAAATGTCTTTCTTCCCTCCAACAAGGATATCTTTAAACATCTGCTTTTGTCCTTGTGTAAAAGTCAGCCCCAATCCCCTCCCTGTCATCACTGGCAAGGTAGCTCCTTGGGGATTTCTTTTCCCTTTGTGACAGCTTAGGCTTTCTATTGCAGAAAAGCCTGCCTGTTCGTCTCCCAAAAACTACATTTCAAGGGCTAACTCATGTAAAAGGCAAAGAAAATGGCCCTGTTACCCGGAGAAAGCAGGCGTATGGGCTGGAAGCTCTCCTCAAACAAAGCTAGCGTTGGTCCCGGGCAGAGGAGGCTCACGTGAAGAAGGAAGCCCCAATGTAAGAGCGGGGTTGAGAGAAGGAGACAAGAGCTCTGACGACATGGTTGTGTTCTCTGACGGGGTGGTTTGTGGCGCGTGGGTGTCTGCATCAGGCGAGCAGTCGACCCGACTCGCGCGTGCCTGGTCTCCCCCACCTCCCAGGAAAGGGGTGTCAGATCAGCAGGGCGCCCAGCGGCCTGAGGGGTTTCGTGTCGGCCCTGCGCCTCGACCAAGGGCTGGTCCACCTCTCATCCCTACACCGCCCTCTCCCAGTGTCCCGGTCACAGGACACGACAGCTGCCAAACTCCTCTTTTCCCGAAGGCCAACAGCCTGCTGATGAACCGTCACCAGCCACAGACCTACTTGTACCCAGAGCATTCCTGACCCAGCACATGAGCCAGGGCCCATTCTGTTCAGGGTGTGGATAAGTCTGTTCACTCGATCTGTGTTAAATTCCTTACATTGATCCAGACTGATCCGTCCTTCGAGTTATCCACCGTTGAAACTTACTCTCCCAGGGGCACCTGGGTGGCTCAGTCGGCTCAGTCATAATCCCAGGTTGTGGAATCAAGCCCCGTGTTGGGCTCCATGCTGAGCACGGAGTTAAGATTCTTGCTCTCTTTCCCTCTGCCCCTCCCCTACATGTGTGTGTGCTCTCTCTCAAAACAAAACAAAAAAAAAAAAACTGGCTCTCCTATTATTCCATTTGTGAGGTGTTTTCAAATCTCCACTTTGGCAGTTTGTGATATCCTGTTCATCTGATTAGCCAAGCAAAGGATTATGCCATCTGCTTTCATTTTTATTTAATTTCTTCACGTTTCCTTATTGGAAATTCAAGTGTTGAAATTCACGTGGAGGAAGATTTTTTTTTTTTTTTAATTTCCCACACGTGGAGAAAGATCTTTAAGATGAGATGCTTTCCTGACCAGAAATTCTGACAGGTTAGCATTCCCCTCACGAGAATGAATTTGAGAGGGAAAATGACGCTTGCAGTTTTGCATTTGTTGACATAGCCACATTTTCCAATGATTATGTAATGTTTGAAGTGTTTTCAGAACCCACACCAAGAATAAATAGCACTTGGCGATTTCTCTGTGAGCCAAAGGAGCAAGTTTGCACGTGTGACTTCCGTTTGCACGTTTGTCTGGTGAGACATTACGAGCCGTGTGTCCCTAATGCTCCTCGCGTTATGTGGTGGTGAAAAGGCCCTTGTCTCTTCACGACGCGGCCCCCTAAGCACGCAGCAGGGTAATCGCCCTGTTTGTGCACACCCTCGCTTTCAACCTCCGCCGAGAGACGGAGAGCGAGGTAGAGCGAGTGTTTCTGTTTGAGTGCGGTGCTTTCTAGGCGAGTCGGTTTTCATGGGTGCCAGTGATTACATTGTGTTCTTCCACTCGGTCCCCCGAGGTGGGGGTGATGCTAGTGAACCCTGGTGTGAGTTCACGGGAGGGGCTGCTCCGGGAACAGCGAATGTGCTGGTCACTTTTGTGCGTTTTCTCAGGCAGCAAAGGACATGTGTGCTTTATTACAGCACGAGCTGTGGCCAGGCCGTGCTGGACCTCTGGTGGAATCTAGGGATCATTTTTAACAAACAACAGCAGCAACTTAGGAGTTCGATCTTTTCACGTTTTCAGTCTCTACTTCATATTGGAAAGCAAATTCAGAGCTCACGTGTTTGCCTTAAGGACCCCCCCTTGCACGTTTGCCTTCGATGCTCACGCCACATTTTTCATTCCTTACCATTCTGCAGACGCTAGTGCTCAGGCCTTCTGTCCAGCTTCCCACTTTTTAAAAAGGCTGTCTCCTGTGTCAACATGACTTCGTGTGACCGTTTGAGCCCCGGGACCCGGAGCCCTGGGACACCTGGACGTGGGCGTGTGCAGGAGAGGAGGTAACGGCCGATGGCGCCGACGATGTGGTGTCCTGTCGTGTTGCAGGCCTGGTGGATCTTTCTTGACGCCGGGGAGCAACTTAAGAATTGCAGGTTCAGAGATGGGCAGAGGCTGTGTAAGAACAACAGTAGGGTAACCGGAATGAGCAAGAAGTCCCTCAGGAAACGTTTCCAGGCACTCGCTCACTTAAGTTTGGAGACATGCTTGCTCCAGCATCGGAAGCACTGGAAGTAGAACCGCATCACTGGGCAGGTCGAGTTCCTCTTCGGTGCACAGAATTCCCCCCAAGTAACAGCCCAGCTTCACCTCGCTCATCATGGTTGTAAATGAACGGACTTAGCCCGTGGAGGTGGTTGTAGTCCCTGTGTAAAACGAAATGTAGACATGTATCTGGGAAAATAAATGTATAGATTCGCTCACTTTTTATGTGATCTTCAAGAGGATTTCCAGTACATTATGGCCTTTTTGTTTTTCTTCATCCCAAAGAGATGTCACCTCAATTCCAAAAGCAGGGAATTAAAAGCCAATTTGACAAGAGTAGAAATGACAGTCATTATTCAGAAAATTATGCTCTGGAATATTTGAACCCCAACCCAGTCAGCAACCAACTTACTCTTTGTTCCCTAAGTAATTTTCTACATCTGATTCTCACGTGTACGTTGCGACCTTCCTGGTATGGTACAAGAATTTCCTAAATTAAAATGTGATTTGCTGCATCGAATCCTTGACAAGACAGAGGTTTGAGAAACTGCCGGAGGCCAGGTGCACCTGATTAAACCCTGCCCAGTCTGTTCTAAAATAGTCCGATGGAATTACCATCAGACATTGGAAGCAGCTGCCCCAAAGTGTCCTTGAGTTATCTTTCTTGAGCACATAATCTTTCTCTAGCAATAGCTGCTAAATAAACATGCCTTTATGTCCTTATAAGTAGAATTGTAAATTAGCAGTTTGCCGTGGGAACGTGCCAAGCCGAGTTAGGCTTCCCCTGGTTAGCGTGCATATCAAGACATCACCGCATTGTTCGTTTGACACGGATCTTTGACCATGTACAGTGGACAGAAAGATGGGACTCCCTTCCTTCAAAACTAGCTAAAATCGTTGGGGGGAGACCCTGAAAGAGAATTTGAAATGTGAGGTTGCAATTTACTGGAAGGTCTCCCAGCGTTGACTGTGCACGTCTGCGTGGTGGTCGGGCCTCGTCAGATGACACGGCCGTCTGCGCGGGTCCTGTGTGCCCGTTTGGTTGACGTTATGTGGAGTGAGGGCTGCTGGTCTCTGCAGACGTGTGGTGCTGTGGTGGTGGCACACTGGCCCCCCGGAGTGACGGGGCCTTCACCGTCCTCGCGGTCCCTGCTTCCGGTGAGCGATCAGCCCGGCAGCCCGCTTCCCCCTGCTTGCTTCCGGGTCTTCTGTGATTTCTTTTTCTGTGCAAAAATACGAGTATTGCCTCCTGTTTGTGTCAGACTATAACATTACAAAGTCCGTGCTTGTTCCTTCCCCCCCAGCCGCCTGGTAAGGACTCACTGTCACTCCATAGTCAGGCAGCTACAGGACTTGCACGGCGCCCAGCCCAGGACGTGATGGGCCCCGTTGCTTTCGAATGACTGTTGATCTGTAGAGAGCCCTCTTCAAGGTAAAGCCGGCTTTAAACTCTGGAGAGGCAGCATGAACAGAGCAGCAGACATCTCTGCCCTCCTGGAGCCATGTGCTGTGGGGACAGAAAAGGAAGAAAGGCAGGAAGGGAAAACAGGTTCCGGTGAAACGTCGTCGCGATCAGGACCTGGGATGTCAAGAGTCTGTGAACAGACACAATCAGCATTGTGCTCCTCACTCTGCGCACTCACAGGCGCCCTGAGACTTGCCACCATTGTGAAATGGGGGGAGGGTTCAAATGAAATGTGATCCTTCTTAGTCTGCAACTAGCAGGATATGGTCCTTTCGCCTTTTTTTCTTACGTTAAAAAAAAAAAGTGCTCTATGAATCACAGATGTCTCTAACTTAGTGACTGGGATGAGAAGGCCGTTTATCTTCTCCCGACAGTCTCTGTGTTGTGTGTACTCGCACGGTAAGACTCCTTCCTGCAAGGGGCTGGGGTCAGCACTCCTGCTCTCCCTCCTTTCCTGAGCTTTTTTTCCTTTTTTTTAGGAAGAAATGTAGCGTGGACTTTGCGTGAACTCTGACTTTAGCAAAGAAGCCATCTGTGTGGGCTTGGTCTCCCCCTCAAAATAAGAGGACATAAACTTGATTTCCTCTCTTAGGGCTTCAGGCAGATCACAAATGGCTTTCTCATGTATGCACTCGAGTGTCTTTTTAAAAGACTGATGTGCTGATAGTATCTCTTCCTGCTGCAATTTACTTTTTCTTCTTAATAAGGGACAAGTTGTTAAGTGGAAAGAAAATGAACTAATCCATGTGGTTTGCTTCATCCATCCATCTCAAAATGATTTCGAGGATGTCCTGGTCACCGTGCCAGGCTTGTGATTACCAAGATGATTAACCCAAATCCCCATTTTCCGGGTACTCGCAGTCGCATAAATACAGTGTGGCAATAAGTCGCGTAGAACTACCAAGGAGTCCTGAAGAAGGTCGCCTCAGCCATCCTACATTTGCAAATAGCACTTTACCGTTTGTAAAGCTCATTCGTCCCACTGTTTCATGTAATCCAACAGTGGCCCTGTGAGATGAGGAAATCCAGATGCCAGGATGTCAGTGTGGGGTCATGGCTGTTGAGGGGGAGAACCAGGCTGAGACTCAGACCCTTTGACAAGCCCGCAGTTCCTTTTGCCACATAATTGATCCTCCGTCTGGAACTTGAATCAGTGGATTTTCCCCAAGCTAGAAGAATGCACATCCCCAGACAAGACATGATGTGACCGCAGCCGTTCTTGGAGGCAGGAAGGTTGGGGGTGGGTGAAAAAGCAGTGGGACTGGGTGCTGAGTCTTTTTTTTTTTTTTTTACTTCCCAGAAGTTAGGAATCGAGGGAAAGGCAAGAGAAGCAGCTGAAGATGGGAAACAGGAACAAATACAGTTTTCTTTGAGGGTCAGGTTAGTTTCCGCTGTATTTCTCCGTTCGGTGCGGTCCTGAATCCACTTTCTGCTCCCTGGTCCCCACCACTGCACGATGGGTGCAGTTCACGTTCACACCACTCTCACCACGAGCTCCTGGGCCTGCCTCTGCCTTACAAGAAAGCCCCACGTAGGGCAGATCATTACAAGAATAGCCTCAATCTGCTGTGAATTACCAGCTTGCAAGTGACTAATGGACAGACTGATGAATTTGACTAAAATTCGGTGGTACTTGTAGCTCATCTCGGAACTGAGGAGGCTCTACCACCAAGTCAGGACGTTGGTGGCATTTACTGCGGTCAACCTAAGTTAGCAGGCAGTGTGCTGAGTCGGGGAGGGAACCTGTAGCTGGTAATCGACTCATTCACCCATTTGTCATTTATTCAACACACACATTTAAGCTCCCAGGATGTGCCACACATCCTGCCGGCAGCTGGGCATGTACTTGTAAACAAACCAGACTCAGCACCCACCCACGTGAAACCTGGAGTCTAAGGTCGAGGTTGGCTTCCTGTCTTGGCAGTTATCCAGCTGGGAGAGTACCGTCACGAAAGGGTTATACAGAGCTGGGACCATAGCCCTCCACCTGAGGATTACTCTTATTGGCCTGAGCCATCCACAGTGTAATCCGGCAGAAAGGTGAGGTTTTAGAGGAAGGGGGCCTGCCCGAGTGGTGTTTATACCTGGGCAGGACATGTTAGACTCAGCGTATCACAGCCACCGGGAACCCTTCTAGAAAAGGCACCTCTGTGCAGGCCAGTAATTTAAGATCTTCCCAAGGAGACCTTCTAAAGCCCTGTTGGTTGTGTGATTGACGCTTACCTTGTGCCCAGTAACGTTAGGGACCTTAGTTCCACTAGGTACCATTAGGACACATTGGTTAAAGTTGCAACAAAGCAGCTGGTCTAGTGGTCAAAGTGTGTTCCTCAGTTAACAACAACAACAACAAAATTAGCAGGACTCTATTCCATTCTATTAATGAATATATTAAGTTTCAATGATTTTTAAGTTTTTAAATTCCTGATGGTCACATCATGTCACAAGCAAGTAACGAGCATTTAAATGGAGCGTTTAATTCATTGATTTGGGTAGAAGTTTGTATAGTGTAAAGAAAAAAATACAATTTGTTGTGTTTTCGAAGAGTGTCAAGTAGCATGAAAAAGTGAGCGTTACTGTTAAAGGCAAAGTAGAAAGAGAAGGAATTTATTTTGCTTTTGATTTAGGGGTTTTTTTGCTTGTTTTTTATTTAATTGCTGGTCACCAGAATTGTGGCCAGTGTATCAGACCTGCACGAGACAAAGTGTCTGCTCATCTTGGAGACAGGTGAAGAAATCTGCTTCTACATTTTCAGACTTATAAAGTAAAATAGTTTTTTCAAGGTAAAATTTAAAATTTGACCTAAAAAATAAAATAAAACAAAACAAAGTAAAATAAAATAAAATTTGACAAAATTGTACAGTCTCCAGGCTGGCTCAGTCAGTAGAGCATGCGACTCTTGATCTCTCGGGGTTGGGAGTTTAAGCCCCATGATGGGCATAGATCTTACTTAAAAACAACAACTGAAACAGTGCTGCTTAAAATGCAACAAAACTTTCTCCTTAGTTCGTAGTGGCTGCCAGATTTTTCTAAGTCCTAAATATTCCAGTAAAGTGAAACAGTGTCATTAAGTGATTTGATAAAGAGCAGCCCAGGAAGAGAATGGCTGTTCCCTTAGAAACAGCAGTTCATCTGTAACCGGTGAGCTCCGGCCTTGGGCAGCTCTGCCTCCTTCCGGGTCTGGGATGGAACGTTCAGGCCACGGCCACGTTTATGATACGTGACCTGCCAGGTGAGGAGGAAGTCTCTTTTGAACCTATTTCCCAAAGTGCAGCAAACCAAACGCTCTGCAGCTGAGCCCACAGGGAGAGGCTAGCTCCTTTGCAGGCAAGGCTAGAATGCCCTGGGAAGTATCCGGGCAGAGCCAGCCGCGTCCCACAAAGCGTTATTGATGGGCTGCAGTTCATGCCCTCGTGCCTCCAAAGGCCGGCTGGGGCTGCTGACCAGAGGAGAGGTCTTTGTGCTGCAGGGCCTGCCCCGAGTCCCTGCCCACCGCTGCCCACGCCCATCTAAGTGCCCTCCCGCTTCTCAGTGACCCTGCAGGCTCTGGTGAACAAAGACTGTGTCAGGGTAACAGCGGGCGTCCCCTTTTCAGTAAGGATTCATGCTATGTGCTACACTGCTCCCGTGCCACACTCCCCCAGATTCTCACTTGTAGGCACAAGAACACGTGTGAGGTTCATTTGTTGGCTTAGCTGGTGCTCCCTGTTACTTGGAACGTGTGAGTATTCTGCTTATGAATGTCAAGACCTGTAATTGATTGGGTTTTATTGAGGTAAGAGGGCCTCTGTCTCTTTCCTGCCTCCCTCAATTCATATGAGGCACAGTGGGCCCCATCAGTGACACTTGTCGTAGGTTGGCCAGCCCCGGACGTCTCGCAGCCTCCGCCTGAGTGCCACCTCCACTGTCCTTTGTCTTGAGTTACCCGGCTGAGTGAATGTATGTGGAAGACGTGACCGCCCTTCACACATGGGCTGTGAATCAGCTCGCTCTACTTCTTAGGGCTGGGGATTTCTGACGCCTCCTTCAAGAAGCCTTCTGGGATCCGTCTACTCAATTCCCCTTCTTCCCAGCCTCTAACAGGATTTGTACTCGCTTATAGTTCTGGCCTCATAGTTATGTGGTCCTGGAAAACACTACATGGCGGATCCCATGGGTGAAGGACGGTTCTATTCATCTTTGTCCAGTGGCACGTACAGGGCTTGGCTCTGAGTCCCAGCACACTAAAGGACTGTGGAAGTGTCACCTGCTGTGGCTGACCCAGCATCTTGCTAATAAAATTAGTTGGAACTTAAAAAAAAAACCTGCAGTTGAATAAATTGTCATTTGGCACGTGGATTACCCCAACCTCCCTCTTCTTTTTGTCCTTGTTGTCTCTACGTGAAAGTTCCTGAGGCTAGGCACTGTGCTTCCCTGTTTGCCTTTATCCTGAATTGGCACCTGGGAAAATTTCTAGGAAGTACTTCCTGTGTGCTGTGGCCAGCTTAACGGTGTAATTCTCTCCTGCCTCTTTAGATGGTACCTGAGGAAAAGGAGACACGTGGAAATATTGTAGTGACTTTCATTTTAAAATAAAGTTATAAACGAACGAATCTAGATCCACACATCTATGTGCACGTACCCACACAGGGGAAAAGGTTTTTACTTGTCAACTGAATTCTGTATTGCTTAGTTTTGAACCAAAGTCTGGCTCTAAGAAAATCTAGATTTTTAAGAATGAGCGATCCTGCTTGAAATGTGTCATCTGTTTATGGAAGATTATACCCTCCACCCATGCAAGCCTCGGGCCAGGGAAGGAATGAGATGGCAATTAGACAGGGATCCGCCGTCTCGTCCAGGAGTCTAGAGCAGGAGTGGGAAACTACTGTTGAGTCTCTCGCATATAATCACAGGATTGGGAGGGATTAGCTCTCCTGCTTTGTAACTGCAGCACATAATAATGTCTCCGGTGCCACCGAGGTAAACAAACGAATACAGGTGTCTGTAAAATAGGATCGTCTCAAAGAGTAATTTTAATATATTTTTCAGGCTTCAGAAGACTTAAGAAAATAACAAGCATAGTGAATGATCTTCTTCCTCATTCCATTTCTTAAGGTGTAAAGCATTTTACTCTGTTTCACTAGACTGACACCCTCAAGTCAGGTGCTCAGGAAAGGGCCAGGCAGTGTCCTGTCACCGGTTTTCAGTTTGTAAAGTCCTGCCTCATAACTGCTTGGATTCGGTGAGTGTCAGCTGTCTTCTAAGCTTTTTTTAGGTCTCTCTTTTTCTCCTAAAAAACAATTCAGGGTCAACTCTCTTTAATTTTTGAGATCCAGTGAGAAGATTCACTCGGATACGTTTTCTGCAAAGCATTGTTGGTTATTTGAGGAAGGCTTCCCCTCACATTTCTTTTAAAAATGTGCTGCTGGTATTTACTTGGACGAGAGAAGTCACTTCGAGTCCGAGAGAAAGACCCCCTGCGCCTGCATAGTTCCGGGGTCTGGCCCCAGGCCGGATCTCCCACCAAACCAGCCGGCATTACCCCCTTTCCCAGCTGCTGACTTCGCTCTTGACACAGCATTCCAGATGGGTGTCATTTGTCCCAAAGTCTGACCAGGTCAGATCCATTCTGATGTGGGTACGTGCACACGTCCACGCTTTATTTACAGAGCCGTACTTTTTGTTCACTGGTAGTGAATCAAACTGATGTCTTTATGCACCAGGATTAGTTCTTAGTTTCTTTTGAAATCTTCTTTCATAGCTTGTGTTTATCAAGAAAGTGGGTGAACATGGTTTTAAAGACCATCTGTGTGATGGTCTTCAGGGGATTGGTGACTTGGGGTTTTGGGGGGAACGGTACGTCCTGAGGAGAATCGTCTCTGGGAACAACTCAGGTTCGGTAAAGCTTTGAAAGGTGTGTGCGCGAGACAGCGGACCTTCCCTTCCCGCGTTTCCAGGCCGCAGGTAGGCGGCGGGCACAGCCGGGCGCCCGCCTGCAGGCGAACGCAGCCTGCGGGCAACACGGCCGGAGGATCTGTCTGTAGGCCGTTCGGTCAAACCTGCCGTGTCTCTCTCACCCTTCAGACTCGCTGTCCGTCTCCAGTAACGATGCCAGCCCGCCCGCCTCCGTGGCCTCTCTCCAGCCCCACATGATGGGGGCCCAGAGCTCCCCGGGCCCCAAGCGCCCGGGCAACACGCTGCGCAAGTGGCTGACGAGCCCGGTGCGACGGCTGAGCAGCGGCAAGGCCGACGGGCACGTGAAGAAGCTGGCGCACAAGCACAAGAAGAGCCGGGAGGTCCGCAAGAGCGCCGATGCCGGCTCGCAGAAGGACTCGGATGACAGCGCGGCCACCCCGCAGGACGAGACGGTGGAAGAGGTCAGAGCCCCCCGGCCTTTCCCCTGGAGGCGTGGGGATGCTCGTTTGTCGTGGGAACACGCTCCTTCGGTTCCCTTTCCCGTGGGTCCCCGCGACTGTCAGCTCGTTCCGTCCCCCGTTAGCAGACTGGATTCGGTGGGGACGGGCGGGCCCTGGCAGCTCCGTGTTGACCTGGTCGGGACCCACGGTGGCTCCCGAGAAGGAGCGCAGGGTTCCAAGCGTCCCCCCAGGCCTGCTCCAGTGGGAAGCAGGCACCCTGCTGGCCCAGCCCGCCTGGCCCCGCTGCCACAGACAAGCCAGGAGGTGCCGCTCAAGCTGCGAAGGTGCAGGCCGTCCCCGAGCTCGGCCTAGACCACGGCCGCAGCGTTGCGCAGGCAGGGCCCCAGCTTTAGACGTGCAGGGGCCAGAGGGGTGTGGGTGTCCTCAGTTCATGCTTAACATCTGTCCTCCCCAGCCGACACAGGGCGAGCTTACTTTGCTAACCAGTAAACACTGGATCGTTCCCACATCATTACAGATACACGGGTATCTGCCAGCCGGGAATTTTTGTAAGTTCCCTTTTCATTCAGGGGTGGGAGCTTTAAATTACACCGCAAGGAACAGAATCCCTTCGTGACCCCCAGGCTAGGCTGTCGGGCTGGTGGTGGCAGTGAGGGGCCCTCAGAGTTTTTAACTGAGGCCCGCCACCCCCAGCCCCACCCAGCTCCCTCAAAAAAAAGAAAAAGACAGACAGGATAAGATTTGTATCATTTAATTTGTTTTGCAGACATGGATTTTCTGCTGCTTTTTTCCTGGGCATGTTCTGCCCTGGGTTTTCACTGCAGTAATGTGGTTTATTATGTCCTCATCTGTCTGTTTTCTACATCTGTGTCCTCTTAGTAGAAATAAAACTGACAACTTTTCTAAAAGTGAAAGCCGAGTAAAAGTAATGTGAGACTAAATTCAGATTCTTCCAGAGCATTTTGAACTGTATTAGTCTTCATGCCATTATAGTTTCAGTGAATTTTATTCTAGCAAGTTATCAGAAACAAAATGGAAGTAGACGAGAGGAACCGAATGAGAGTTATTAAGGCTTCAGGCTTTTGAACTGGTCCCCGGGGAGGGGGTGGTGGTGGACGACGAGATGTGTTCAAAGCCTAACGGATAATGTTGGTGGTCTCTTCAGAAGACACACGCGGGGGCCCTTCTCCGGTCCGAGTCTGCAAGCAAGGTAGCTGGTGTGCAGGAAGGGATGAGCAGTTCCCATCGGGGCTGGAAAGAGCTTGCTCCTGATTTCTGTCCCCTCCGTTCCTGTGCCGGCCACACTTCCCCCAGTTCACCCTTTAGGGCTCTGTCTGTGACCTGATGTTGACAGTCGGGCCTGGAACGTGACGCACGGACGCTGGTTTGATTTCAGAGGGGCCGGAACGAGGGCCTGAGCAGCGGCACACTCTCTAAGTCCTCCTCGTCGGGCATGCAGAGCTGCGGGGAGGAGGAAGGGGAGGAGGGCGCCGACGCCGTGCCCCTCCCCCCGCCCATGGCCATCCAACAGCACAGCCTGCTGCAGCCGGATTCACAGGACGACAAGGTACGGGCCCCGCCACCTAGCACCAGCATCACAGCAGGGCTGAGAACAGGCGGCGGGAAGCTGTGCGGCCTGTTTTCACCCCACACGTAGGAATACCAGAGTCAGTTTAGAGCAAGCAGTGGGCCAGCACGTGTCGTTTCTCCTACAGACACATTCACTGCATTTTTAATAATGCTTCAGTAAGTGCTGCCTCTAAAGTAACTTTATTTTCTTTTTACCGTACTGACCAGTGTCCCTGAGACAGGAGTCAGAGAAATCTCACGCAGTCTTGGGGGTCGCAGCCCTGAATGAACACTAGGCCATCTTGCTCTCTCTGCTAGGTGTTTTTGCACGCGGGCGTTGTTTTCCAGATGACGTAGTGCTGCTGTCCAGTTGGTCTCCCCGGCATGCCTGCCGTTAGTGCCAAGGGTCACCTGGGGTGCAGGGATAGGTGCCAGGGTCTAGGAATCGGTTCACAACCATGAGTCTCCTCTTCAGGTGTATGTGGAGGCTTCAAACCAATCTTGGGTTTTTGTTTGTTTGGTCAGTTCTTACCTGATCTACGACAACTTTGTGCATCCCAGGTGTAGAGCCCTAAAGTATCAAAATGGAAAGCTGGTAACTGGCTTGTACGTCCCCTTATGTTCTGGCCCCGGTGTGCTTCCCAAAACTGGCAGGTGTTGAAAACCATGCTATGAAGTCATCACCGGAGACCTTTTCTTTTTTGGCAGTAACGAAGTTTTCTGAGTAAAACAGATGTGTTCATCATTTTCCCCCATTCTTCCTCTTTTTCCTTCCCTGACTCCCTCCTCTGTGCTAACACGGTCATTTGCTGGACTGCCTGTGTTTTATGATCTGGACTCTGCCCCGGCCCCATGACCGACAAGTGTGAGGCCGAGGCCGACTACGCAGTCGTAGCCTGGGCAGCCATCTCCCGCCTCCTCCCGCTTTGTGGCTCGGAGCGCGCGGTCAGGGCGCTGCGGGTCTTGGCTGAGGACGTGGGTTGGGTTGGAGTCTGGCGTTTGAGGGCATCTGAGGTGCTGGCCGCGTGCTGCGGGAGCTGAGGGGAGGTGACAGAGGACCTCGCCCCCTGCACAGAGTAGCCTCGGCAGGAAATGGGAATGCGTCACTTCTCAGACAATTCCTAAACTGCTTTGTGGCATTCTAAGCGATACGTTCTTTTAAAGCACAGAACTGATATTTCTCAAATCTGATGGTTAGCCAAAGTGAGGTGGAGGGCCTGGTTGACTTGTTCCCCCAAGAAGAGTGTTTTTCTCCATTTGGAGAGTGGATTGCACAGTGTACTTTGGTTTGCTAGAATCACGTATCAGTTGCTGCGTTACCTCATGGGGTTTTATCAGTAGCAGCTCTTCATTTGCAAAAATCTGTAGTGATATTCCCAGCGAGTATATTACCTTGTGACTAATATTTTGTTTTGTTCTGTTTTCTCTTTTTGTAAACTTTCACTGCAGCATTATGTTGATTTGTGTTCCGTGTCTGTTTTGGCTCAGTTTCCTTACCTCTCCATTTGAATTTTTTTCTTCGTTTTCTTCACCCCATACTCCAGATTTCATTAGACCAAACCAGCATTTGTTTTGCAAAGTGCATACATGGATCCACATATGTAAAAGCCTTGTTGTGAATGTACAAACCCATATCTGTCTACTGTGAGAAATGCATCGTTAGGACAGCTAGCCGTGTGTCGCATGCTTCTCTGCTGTCCTTAATATGAAGCAAGGTTCATATTATGCCCTCTTCTAGTCTCCAGTTAATTGATGGCACGAGTAATCTGCAAACACGCCGTGTTTGCTAATTACTGAAACTTGAATTCAGTAGTCCCTCCCTGAAATTCCTTAACTGTCACCCCCTGTACACCCTGATTCTAGCCGTAAATGGCATCTGGTAGCTTGTGAGGCCACAGATCTTCTGTACTCTGCACTAATCATTGGGGAAATGGATGGCACAGAAAATGGTGAGCTCGTCCCCCTCTGCCCTGTCTGGTCAGTGCACCCTGGTTCCTTTCCTTTTCTTTCTTGTTTCTTTCTTTTAACCCCATAAACACAGGAAAGCCATTTTTAGTATCCTGTTTTGTTTTCTGGGTTATTTAAGGATTCACTCATTAGAACTTAAGCCTTTCATTCTTCCATTGATCAGATTCCGTACTTTTTTTTCTGCTTAGCCACTAGCCTTGCTGGCAGTTGCCAAAGTTATAGTAAGAATCTCCCCGTGCCCAGTCACCTCTTTTGAAAAACATTACGATGTTACACGACTGAGGATTAAAAACAGACTTTGTCTGCTTTCCACATGTATCCCAGACAGGTTTTATTTAATATTTCATGTCAGAATATTGTAAATTTAAAAGGATGACTTTAAATAAATGCAAACAAAGACAAACTTGTGGTCTTTTTGTCTGGACTTACTTTGAAAAAGAGCTTGAGCTTGCAGGAGAATTTACTGTCTGTCCGGTGACTAACGTGAGGCATTCCCCCTCCCCCCTTTCTTTTTCTTAACTTCTTCCGTAGGCCTCTTCCCGGTTATTAGTCCGGCCCACCAGCTCCGAAACGCCAAGTGCGGCCGAGCTCGTGAGTGCGATTGAAGAACTCGTGAAGAGCAAGATGGTAAGGTTTCCCAGACAGAGCGAGCCTGAGCTTTGGAAACCGCTCTCAGGGCTGCTGAATGTGCTTGGGGCGTGTTACACAGGTGGAGGCCCCAAGGCCACCCTCCCTTCTGACCACCCTGCAAGTTTGGGGGTCCCCAACATCACCCTCAGGTTCAGTCATTGGCTTGGACGACTTCCAGAACTCAGAGAAGGCGTTGTACCCGCAGTTGTGGTTTATACTGTGAAAGGACAGATTCACGTCAGCCAGGGAGGAGGTGACACGGGGCAGGGTGCAGCTGTGGTTCAGGGTTCAGGCTTCCAGCTGTCCCCTCCCGGTAGGGTCATGCAGAGTGCTGACGTCTCCTGTCCTGACAGTGGTGTCTGACATCATTGCATGTCACACACGGAGAGTCTGGCCAGCCAGGGATGCTAACCCGAGCCCTGGTGTTCAGAGTGTTTATTTGAGCTCAGTCATGTACGCAAGGCTGACTGCTTGCGTGGCTCCCCTTTGTCCCCTGCCCCTCCAGAAATCAGGACCCCACATGGCCCAAAGCCCCCAGCAAGAGTCATACTGTTGGCATAGCCGCTCTGTCTTGGCCCGAGGCCCCTCTGTAAACAAACATTCCTGTCAAGCAAGATATCCCAGGAGATTGGAGGTGCCTCCCAGGAGCCAAGATTATAATCCATTCCTGCACCCTCACTGATAGCAGTGCTAACACCATTATGGCTGTGGTCGGGTCGGGTCGGCCCCACTCGTCCACGGTGTGCCCAGGCTCAGAGGTACCCACAGATAGGTTGACAGTTTCTTTTGCTGTCTCTGAGGTCTTTCTTCCGGATTTACAGTGTACAGGAGAGAAAAGCGTGCATTATTATGTAAGGGCTTTATTTTCTGAGTGACCTCTGCATTTCCAGTTGGTCAACATGGATTTGTTTAATAAAAGCCCCAAAGTCAACAATACTGATTTGAAGTTAGATAGGTGTGCATTGCTTCTAACTGATTCAAAGCAATTCTGTGTTTCTTCAGTTTTCCTATGAGATGGAAAAACCATTATTGGCAACAACATTTACATTACTATATCCTACAACTCCCGTAAAGTGACTTAACATCATTTAAACGTCACCTCTCTGAAAATAAAAGCCCCCAGCCTCTCTTACAGTCCATCTTCCAGAGGTAACCACTGTGATCAGTTTGGTAGATTTCCCTGCAGACGTTTTCTCGGCAGGTGCACACATATGCGGGAAGGTGAGAGGGACAGGATGCTTGTGCCTGCTCTTTCTTTCAGAGTGGATTTGTGGACTTTTTAAGATTTTGAGACTTGGTATATCTTGAGGATCTTCTCACATCAGTACATACAGATTTACTTCATTTTTTGTACTGGCTGCACAGTAGTCCACTGTATAGATGGCAGTGATCATCTCCTGAGGGCTTACTCTAACCCAGGCCCCATTCTAAGTGCTGAGCATGCATTAACATATTGGAAGTCCAATGAGGTAGGTACACACTGTTGTCATTTTATTTTACACATGAAAAAACTAAAGCCACAGAGTTTAAAAACTTAACCAGCCACGAAGGAGCAGAGACCTCATTATGCTATAATTTATTTAAATACATCCCTAGTAATAATACGTACGTGTGTATGTGTGTGTGTGTATTAAGTTTTCAGTTTTGCACTACTGTAAACACCCATGTTGGCTGTGTGCATGGTTGTGTCTGTAGGGTAGATTTTCAACGTTGGAATTGCCAGATCAAAGAGTATACTTTTTAAGTTTAGACATTTATCTTCCTTCCATCAGGTATTAACTGGGTAATGTTAGATCATTCCCATTTCTTCTACCCCGAGACAGCTTCTAATCAATCATCTGATCATTCTAATCATCAGAGACTACAAAAGAAACTGTCAACCTATCTCTGGTACCACTGACCCTCAGCACACCTTCAGACACTTCCAAACTAATGAGACTATGGTTGACTCAGTCAAGTGGGGATTCTGTCAAGAAAAACTCCAGACTGTCTCACTCCACCATCACTGGAATTTCTTCTCAGGCAGTCATGTTCTGAAAGTGACATGATGGGCTTGGAAGCTAGGAAGGTTGCTAGTACTTGGTAGATAACCCAAGAACTTGACCCCACTGCTCAAGAATTTGGGATCATTGCAGTTTGAACTGCGCTAAAGCACATCCTGGCTGTCTCTTTGAGACAACTCGATTGATGGTCTAAACAAAGGGTACTTAAGTTGTACCCAGTGAGCTTTCAAACACCCTTAAACATTTTTAAAACAGTCATTTATACTCCTCATTTATATGATCATTAAAATTATTCTTGTCTAATAATTGAAATAGTTTTCCCAAGCAATGCTCTGAGGCAACTCTTTGTCACCCTGCCAGGCCATCATTGTGCAAGTACTGACATCACATTCCATTTTAAGTGGACAGAGATTGGTTTCTGATTAATTCAGATGCGCTTCCAGTGCAGAGGAGTTCTACGACATGGTTTCGTTCAGCTCTTACTGCTTTATTCCTTATTCTCAGTTTTAAGGCATTGAACTTTACCAGTCGAAACTAAGTTCTTTCTACTCACTTACGTTTCTCCTTCAGTTAACAGGCCTAAAGCTCTTGGCGTCGTGGAAAGGGCGTAGGTTTTGGAGTCAGGTAGACTTGTGTTCAAACACTGCTGCTTACGCTTAGGCTCTCTGAGCCTGTGTCTTTTAGCTCTATGCTCGGTACAAGTGCTGTTTGCTGCTACGCTGCTAGCAAGGTCCCATCCACATGGGCAGAGTCACTAATGCCTGCCCTTTCCCTGGTGGAAGGACCGTATTTATGCTGTTTGGGATGGACTCACCCCCTCTTCATTGTCCATGGAATGTAATGTAGATCCTGCCCTCTTTTTCTGACTCAAGGGACACATTGCTGTGTGTTGATTTCCTGTCATTAATCCTCTGATGTCAAACGAGAACTGCTTTTTGTCAATGAAAACTCTGAATCATGTTAATACCCTTTAGCCTGCCCTCTCACGTGACCCTGAGCTCCCCCTGCACACTTATCACGTGCCAGAGATGCATAGTCATCTGCCCCCGTTTTCTTATGGGTGACCTCTCAGGCTGTAGCACCTTGGTAGTAGAATTTGCACACTGAATCAGTTACCCTTCAAAAGCTACATGTTGGCTTAACTGGACTGGGAAGAAGCTGTTCAGCTCTTGTGCAGCGTGACGTTCAGGCACCTGAACTTAACCCTAAAACCTGCTGAGTCTGTCGGAAAAATAAAAACTACCCTGAAAACTATTTCCTGGGATTTCGGCCTCTCTCCCGTCCCCACATTCCTGATCCTACCAGGACTTGGAAGAGGATGCGTCTTGCCTTCACGTCGTTGGCAGTAGGGCAGCAGTGGCCAACAGCCACAGCGACTGTTTGAACTTGACCCAGGGGTTTTCTTTTCTTCGTCGATTGAAATATAAAGGGAGATCTGAGAAAGAATGAAAATAAGTGAAATAAACATCTACCTCAAGAATACTAGAAGAGCAAGAGAAATTAATGAGTTGGAAAACAGAAAAACAGTAGAGTAAATAAAACCAAAAACGTGTTCTTTCAAGAAGTAATAAACATCAGGTAACCTTCTCAAGAAAATAGAGAGGAGGCACAAATCCACAAAACATGGAATTATATGGGAGTGGCAAACTAAGGAAATTAAAATAACCATAACACCTTCTGTTAAGCTCTTTGAAAGTCAATTTCACAACCTGGAAATTTATCAAAACTAACCTTAGAGGTGATGGATTGTCTGTGCAGACCTGCCTGCATCTAAGGAACAGAGGGAACCTGCCCATAATACACCACAAACCCGTAGTGCTTCGCAGATAGATAATCCATCCGACTCTGTGACGTCCCAGGAGTTTCAGTCCCGTGGTGGCCTTTCCCTGGTCACGCCGCCTGTGTGAGAGCCGGCGGGCAGGAACGCCAAACCACCATCGCGTCCACCGGGGCGTCTGCACCCTCTCCGGCTGCCCAGCTGGGTTCACGCCCGGCACCTCTGTCCCTTGGGGTCCAGACAGCCGCTCCGCCAGCCGGAGACCAGAGCTTCACAGACCCCAGTGAAGCACCCTGCTTGCAGCTCTGTTTGAAGGGACATCTACAGACATCTTCTTGGTTTTCTTTCTTTTTTATCACCATTGAAAGGAGCAGAATTGAATCCAACGAGCATCAGCTGTTTCCTTGCAGACCTAGACGGGAGACAGTGCGAAGCACCCCGTCCTCCTCCAGACCCCTGTCGCCGTGATCCATGAGCACAGAGCAAAGCCCTGCTATTTCCCGCAGAGTGCTGGCTTCCAGTAAAGGTCAATAACTATTTACTTAAAAATAAGAGTGCTGTTTTCTCATCAAGCCCCGTTCCTTGACGGTTTATCACAAATAAGCACAGCAGTTGGTATGTTTCCACAGCTCCGTGGGTTTGGTGAACAAAATTACATGGACAGACTTTGTGTCCTTAGAGCTGTGCTCAGTGACAAAGCCTGCACTGGTCTGCTACCCTCAAAGGGAGAAAATTGGACGAGCATTGGAGGTTTTGATTTGATAGGAAATATTAAATGTCCTGAAGTTTGTATTGAACTTTTTGTTTGAAGATAAGCTAATCACACTTTCCCAGTTCAGTTGGTAAACTGCCCCTTGATCGTCTCTGCATCTCCAGCTGGGTGCTTTGGAAATTTTAAAAGAACCGTAACCCATACCCCTAGGAGCTTTAGGAATTCAGGGTAAGAAGCACAGTTAATATGTACCAACGAGAAAGCAATCAGCCGCTAATCGTTGTCATATTAATCCAGGGGCAGAAGTCCACTTCCGAGTCAGATGTGTTGACCACACTGCAGAGCTCTGTTCGAGGTTCCACAGGGCATACAACACTGAAAACAGTCACTCGTGAAAACCAAAATCCAGTGGGGAGTGAGAGTCTAGGATGCGTCATCGAGACAGCATGACGGCTGCTGCTGCCCAAGAGGAGGGAGGTCGCAAGTGTCCAGAAACAGAGATCCGTTTCACTGGGCGATCTGTGTGCACTGACGCGGGAGTCAAGGCTTCGTGGATAACGAAGAAACAAAGCCCACGTTCTTTAACGCAGAACGCTGACGTTGCCATGTAGCCACCACTAAGGGACCCCGGTGATGTGCCTGGGGTCGGCCGGCCTGACGGAGGAGGTTCCACGCACCGGACAGGAATATAACCGAGAAGAAAATGGCTACGTTCGAAATTCGTGATACGTCCAGAGATGGGTGCAATGCTCTGCTGTACACAAGTTGTATCATTTCTAGTTATTTGGCGACAAAGAATAGAATGTATTAATGCATATAAATTCACTGTCCTCTTTGTTCTGACTTATTTACCCAGCTCCTCTTGCTCCATATTGGTATTAATAGTGGGGGTTTTTGTTACCAAATACCGTGTAACATCACAAATGTGGATCTTCTCATTTTATAGTCCGGCTTTCTGTATTTTCTGGTTTATGAGATTTTCCGATCCTAATTTCAGCCTCGTGGACTGTAGGCTGGAAACATGACTGGTGGTCTGGTTTTCTTTCAGGCTCTGGAGGATCGGCCCAGCTCACTCCTTGTTGACCAGGGAGACAGTAGCAGCCCCTCCTTCAACCCTTCCGACAACTCCCTTCTCTCCTCCTCTTCGCCCATTGATGAGATGGAGGAAAGGAAATCCAGCTCCTTAAAGAGACGGCAGTAAGAGATGTTTCCAGTGTCACTGTCGGCTGTGCTCTAGTCTTTGTCGCCTTCAAAAATGTGACTGGGGTTCATCTCTGAATCAGGGCAACCAGGAGATCCAGGGTCTCTCTTTGAATAATTGTGTATATGTTTGAAATTCTCTCAGAACCTCTTAAGGGTGCAGTAAGCCTTAGCTGCAGGTGTTTGTGGTTTGTTTGTTTGTTTTTCTTAGAGTTTGGAAAAATGTTTGTTCGTTTGTTTTGTTTTGTTTTTTAAGCTGTATGCCCAGCGTCAGGCTTGAGCTCACAACCCCGAGATTAAGAGTCACCCATTCTTCCAACTGAGCCAGCCAGGTGCCCCTATAGCTCTAGTTTTTGTTATTTGCATGTTGTACTTTATTTATAAATGATACACGCATGTCTCCTGTCACTTCTAGGGGGGAAAGTGCTGTGCTTTCTATCATATGTATAGTTGTGAAGGAAAAGAAAGCAACATAAAATCAGATGTAATCTGATTCAAAACACTTGAATATTTTTCAAACACACCTTCCTGATAGCGTCTCAGTTCCAGTAAAGCTGCTTACGGTAAAAAGAGTCCTGAAAAACATTACAAAAGGTTTAAACTTGCCTTTGGAGAAGAGGGAAAACTTGTATGCTGCGTGAGGGCAGATACTGGATTTTATTGAGTGCTCTCTCCCAGCAGTCTGTATCTGGTACGAGATGCCCACTCAGTGCTGGTCGAATGAACAGACCAACAGACCTTTTCAAGGCCAGCCGAGGTGGTTTGCTTTTCAGAGCAACCGATTGTCTCCTCTTATCGGAGAGGCCTTAAGCAGTTATGAGTGGTCAGACCCAAGGCTTTAAATATCTGAGTTAAAATTTTTTCTTACATGTCCAGTGAAGCTTAAAATAATTGTTTCAAAACAAAACAAACTTGCTTCCTTTAACGTTATGCCTTTATGACAAATTTATGTCTAAGCCTCTCTTTATTGTCTGTATATGTGATCAGAGTCCACAGCTGTCATGGGTCATGTACATGAACCTGTAAGTGATTTGGGACATTCAAGAATTAGAGACCCAATTGTGTACATTTGATACATTACGGATCCGGTCCCAGCAGGAGTCTGACCTGACAAAAGCAGAGTGCTAAAGAATTCATTTAGAAAATGAAGAGTTGGGGTCCTAACACTCGTTTTTCTCTCTCTTTCCAGCTATGTTTTGCAAGAACTAGTGGAGACAGAGCGTGACTATGTGCGGGACCTCGGCTGTGTGGTTGAGGTCTGTGTTTTCAGAGATTTAATGACCTATATCAGACACCAAGAGTTGTCAAGGGAGTATCAAACATGTACACCAATAACTTCTCAAAAACTTTAAAAACATTTGACACCCCCCCCCCCAAGAAAACTAAGTTTGTGAAAAGTGAGATTTAGCCAATTATCTTAATCCGTATGCACCTTTAAATGCTTTTTTCACATGACGCATCTTTGACATAGTCATCTTTTTTTACAGTTAAGTTTTTAAATTATTTTAGCCAACCACTGCATTTATTTTTGGGGATCTTGCCCTTAATGATTTACAAAAGTGGATATCCCTGCAGAAACAGGAGAGCGTCAGTGGTGGAAAAAGTCAGCGTGGCCAGCTGTGGCTTCAGATCCATCCTGGGTCCACCTGGGTTCGGGGCTGCTCTGTCACAGCACCAGGCCACCTACTTCTACTTTTCACGGAAGAAATACAGCACTATCGTCGTTGCCCAGAAGTTGCTGTGCACTGTGGAGCCATGACAAAACCAGTGCCATCCACACTGGATCAAGGCCATCTCCAGGCTTATCCCTGGCGTTGAAGTTCAGGGCATAATCGTATTTGTAAACTCAACTCAGCAGAAAGCTGTTTTTATACCATAAGATACTACTGTTCTTTCAGCTTTGTAAATATATCTAGGTTGATACTTTTTGGGTGTTCATTCCATTAAAAGTAACGGCTTTTACAGTTAATTGTGTAACCAAAGATGTAGCAAGCTCGATGTGTCTGCCTGCGGTTATTGTTAACAGTAAAATAAGTTGAATTTCTTAAGAGATTCCGGTCAAGGCTGAATCCCATTCAAGTTAAATGGAAGTTGTAAGCCACATTTTAGCAACATATTTAATCAACTGCTGTGAAAAAATCAATTTATGAAAGGAATGTTGTTAAATTCTCATTTAACAGAGTATGTAGATAATCCAAAAAGAAAAGGAAATCTGTTTATATTATGCTGAGAACAGAGGAGATATGTTTTTGGCCAAATAGTTGATGCTTACAAGCTGATAAGATGATTTGTTTTTGTGAAACCATTTACATTTAAATGTCTTCAGTTCCTTAGAAGAATTTGGATTTATTAATTCCCAATAGTTCAAGGAGAGAAAATCTTGGCATGGCATATGACCATACATGTGTTGCCAGCGAAAGACACTTTTCATATAGGATTTTTGCTTGTTTTTAAACAAAGAAAGGGTTGTGAGGCGTTGCAGATGTCTGTTTTGTTCTTTATGAGCGTTGATCCATAAATGATTATCTGACTCCAATACGTTCACTGAAACAAACTTATTTGTAAATGCTCACAGGGCTACATGGCTCTCATGAAAGAAGATGGTGTTCCTGATGACATGAAAGGAAAGGACAAGATTGTATTTGGCAACATCCATCAGATTTATGACTGGCACAGAGAGTACGTAAAATACATGCCATGCCTGACAGTGCACACCCAGCGTCCTCCCTTGCTAAACTGCATCGTGTTAGGCAGATGGTAACGGGTGTTCACCGGTTCGCTTCCTTTTATTACCTGTAACCTCGTGGAGGTAGCCGGTGCAAAGGAAATACAATGTGCCAAGGAGTTTTGTGGTAGCATCTCGTGGCCAGGGGAAGAGTCTCTTCTGTGTGCTGGTCCATCCGGGAAGCCCGCCTGGGGGTGGCTGGCCTGACTGCCTGAGTTCAGGACCTAGTCCTGACCTTGAGCCATTTGCTTCCCTTCCCTGTGTCTCCGGCCTTCATCTGCACAGTGCAGTTCATAGTCTTACCATCTACCGCACGGGGTTTTTGGTGAAGGGAGACTGAGGTAACATATGTAAAGTGCTCAGAACAACATCTATGTAGAGTAAGCTTCAGTAAAGTTTCTAATTAGAATTGCAGCCATCTGTTGAATAATTACAAATTATTTTAGAGGGCTTTCAAGATACTGTTTTTTCCAAGAATTTTAATGAAAAAAGTAGACATAACTGCACACGAAAATCAGATTTGAGCCCCAATACATTGTCGCACCCGTCCTCATCAGGAGGAGATCCACATGGGGGCTGGTACCACAATACATTTGCCCCTTCAGGTCACCTTACTGCTGATTTTTTTTAAGTTTATTTTATCTATTTTGAGAGAAAGAGAGTGAGAGTGAGCAAGCACGAGCAGGAGAGGGACAGGGAGAGGGAGAGTCCCAAGCGGACTCCAAGCTGTCAGCACAGAGCCCGACATGGGACTCATGCCACAAACCATGAGATCGTGACCTGAGCCGAAGAGTTGGATGCTTAACCGACTGAGCCACCCAGACGCCCCACCTTACTCCTAACTTTAAAAATCCTTAACCATTTGCGGATTGCTTAATGCCAGCTGTTGATATTGTTGTGGGATGTTCCAGCTGCACTGTTCTGTTCCCATGACCTAGACTGGCCACCTGCTTTCCTGTTTTTATGTGCGTTCCTGTCCTCTCAGCCTAGAACACGTTCCCGTCACTTTCAAAGCCCAGGTCAAATGATCACTGTCAATTAGACGCGCTCCCTCCTCTTTGCAGATAGCATACATAAATGTGCTTTTTAAACTGTAAAATCCTATGCAGATACAAGGAGGGGTTATCGTGGTAGGTGTATCAAGTAGTGTTTTATTACTTCTAAATGTATCTGTCCTAATAGAGTGTAAAACCTTTGAACCCAGGTACAGGGTCATCATTTTCCTATTACCCCATAGTATCTAACTCAGTTGGACTCCTAAATACAGAATGGTCAACTTCAGACACAGCGTAATTCATAGACTTCCCAAGAAACTACAGCGGATCTAAGTGTAAGAAGGGATCTTTGGTGCCACTCTCTAGTCTGCCACTTCCAGGGCTGGTTCGGAAGCTGTGACGGGAGGGGAAGACGGCACAGTGCTCCTGGGACGACCACCTGGAGGTGGGGCCTGCCACAGGGTGCAGAGCTATCTTAAAACCCCAAGTGCTAGAAACTTCCACATAGCATTCATTGATGTGCTGGTTTGCGGGTTAATAAAATACCAAACAGGGCGCCTGGGTGGCTCAGTCGGTTAAGCATCCGACTTTGGCTCAGGTCGTGATGTCACGGTTTGTGGGTTTGAGCCCCACATTGGACTCTGTGCAATCAGCACAGAGCCTGCTTGGGGTTCTCTTCCTCTCTCTCTGCTCCCCCCCCCCCCACACGCTCTCTCTATATATATATCTCAAAATAAATTTTTAAAAAAACCTTAAGTAAAAAAATAAAATAAAATAGCACACATAAATATCAGCGTGGGTAAGTGATCACTAAGGTGGGCAGATGTCTTAAAGTCAGCTGTGGCCCAGAAGGGAGAAAGAGCGGCTGTGCCCAGCTCTTCTGTTTCTGTGCTTACACCTGATTTCTGTCTTAATGGGAGCTAATACTCCTAACCTAGAGGCTAATTTGGATAGTATTTAAGAAAACTTTATAAAACTGACACAGGTAACATATTCAGTATTTTACGTCTATTCTTCCCCAATCTGAGCTCCTTAAAAATTATCATAGAATGAATATGAATCTCAAGTTTTCAGAAATAAAAACAAGCAATCATCTTGGAAACCTTTATTTTTTTCTCAGTATTCGACCATGATACATATTTGCTTATGTCCTTAAGAAAAATGAGACAAAAAATGTGGATTGTCCAAGAGAAGGAAAGGTTGCCGGTCATGGGATGGTCTCATTCTGCCTTGTCCTTTTTAATTGTGTGTCTCTTGTGGTTTCTGTCCTAACAAAATGTTTTTTGTGCACATTACATTTCTTAAGTGCATACCTTACATTTTCCAGTTGATTGTGTCAAAACAGACTATTTTGAAATATAAACCTCAGTCTAAAATCAGAAGGCCAGGGGCACGTGGGTGGCTCAGTCGGTTGGGCATCCGACTGCGGCTCAGGTCATGATCTCTCACAGCTTGTGAGTTCGAGCCCCACATCGGGCTCTGTGCTGACAGTTCAGAGCCTGGAGCTGCTTCAGATTCTGTGCCTTCTTCTCTCTGTGTCCCTCCCCTGCTTGTACTCTGTGCCTCTCTCTCTCCCTCTCTTTCAAAAATAAATAAGTAAATATTTAAAAAAAATTTTTTTAAATAAATAAAAATAAAATCAGAAGGCCAAATTGGAAATGGCTCTAATATTTCTCTTCTCATTTCAGCTTTTTTTTAGGAGAGTTGGAGAAGTGCCTTGAAGATCCGGAAAAACTAGGATCCCTTTTTGTTAAACATGTCAGTACAATAACATTATTTATGTTCTGTTCTGATATGGTCATGCTTAGTAACTGATTTTTCAGATTAAAGGAGAACTCACTGGTAGTTTACAAAAGCTCTTCTGTTGAGAATAAAATCAAACCGTGCAGTGTCAGCGAATTGGAATTAAGCCCCCCTCTTGGACACAAATGACCTGCTTTCCTGGTCACCAAGCCCCAGCTGGCTGTTTAGCTCAGGGCAGTACAGAGTGGCCAGAAGGACCAGAGGCAGACCTGAAGCAGAACATCTGGGGATGTCTGTCTGTGGACAAACACATGTTTAGTGAAGATGGTGATGTACCTAAACATACAGGAGGTTTCGCATAGGAGCCAAATATATGTGCAGATCTGAAATATGTTAACATTAAAGGTCTCTTTAGGAAATTCTTCTGTAAAAAAAAAAAAAAATTAGTGATAAGAGTTTTGGCATTTTTTGCAAACCTCTTGAATGTCTGCCTTAACAGAAAACAGGTGTTTTTTTTTTTTTTTTTTTTATCTACTTCTACATTCATTCTATTGTGGAATTTTTTGTGGTTAAAATATATGAAAAAAAAATCCGTCCTCATACAGATCGAGCTGGAAAGGTACGAGTATTTTGATACTCTTTTCAGAAAATTATGGCTAGTTTTCTGAGATGTTACACCAAAACTCGAACAAGTGATGATATCATAAAGCTTAGCTACCATGTGGAATCGGACAAGCCCTTGCTGGACTTCTCCCTTGCTGTTACACTAGAAGCCATGGAGGCAGCTCGCATTTACAGGCTTTCACCCTCACACCAGCTTGTGAGATCATGCATTGGTCAGTTGGAAAATACTGGTCAGTTCACCAGGTTAGATCTTCCAGATGCTGAGACATTTTGTTACACAGTATCAAAAAGTCAGAATTGTTCATGTCACCACCCCTCTCTCTAGACCAGTCTTTAGGTGTTGTCGAGAAAACAGTGGCAGGTGTGGGTTTTCCACAGTTCTCTACCTTGACAGCTCAGAGTTTTATTATTAACAGATACTGCCAGTTTGCCTTGGAACGACACGCTTCTTTTGTTCATGTTCCAGAAAATGTCTGCCAGATACCCAAGTATAAGTAATTACATTTTGTGTCCATCCTTCTCTCAAGTAAAAATGGCACTCCTCAAAAACCAACAGTTAATTTAGCCCCCAGCTCAGTGCCACAAATGGTTTTGCTTGAGACAACCCATCATATGCACCAGAAGTGTTACGAGGGAGGACCTCTGTTTTGTCACAAGAACATTAAAAAGATATATACTCCATGGTTGAGTTTAAAGAAAATGGACTTTTATTACTGAATCCGGGACATTCTGAGGTAAAACCGGCAGTCTTCTGCCAATGTGTGGGGGTGAATATTTGCCAAGATGCCAGCTGGTTTTACACATCAGCACGAAGAAAGGGGTAAATGACATCTTAGTATTAGTTGGAAAATAGTTTTGACCCTCTGGATCCCCTGAAAGGCCACAGGGGCCCCCAGAGCTCTGCACACCACACTTTGAGCATCACCGGATTGAGGGATGGCTTGCTGGGTACCTGTCTCCCTGCCTTCAGCGTTTGAGATTAAAGAGGCTTTTCTTGCCTGCTAAAACCAACACTTCCCAAGACCACTGGGCCATTTGGAGGGGCGACAGTAATTCTTCATTTGAAACCAAGAACCCCGTCCTCTTGTTGCCCCTGGTTGCTATTTGCCGGGTAAAGTGAGGGGTCTGAAATACCTAAGAGGGCGATGAGGACAGACTGCTTTGGGGGCTACAAAGCAGAATGCTACCCTAGTCATGTATCTGGAATGTGCTCCCACGGGCCTGAACCACGGTTTTAAGAAAATTCCCTTTATGAATGTGCTGAAATGTGCATGTACTCTTATATTCTAGTTGAACTTCCAGTTGTTTTAACCCATCTGTTTGCCTTTTTCATTCCTAGGAGAGAAGGTTGCACATGTACATAGTTTATTGTCAAAATAAACCAAAGTCTGAGCACATTGTCTCAGAATACATTGATACCTTTTTTGAGGTAAGACCCAAGATGGAAACAAAGCATTTCTGAATCTTTTGTTAAGGCTGATGTCAAAAATTAAAATACCATGTTTGCCAGGAACGAAGCAAGTCTCAGGAAGTCAGCCTCAGTTATAAGAGTTCTGAACCTGTTCCTTTCCTGTAAGCCAGAGAAATGAGTAGGAGTTCAGCCTGGGCTTGTGTACTCCCTTAGCTTTCAGAAGACTGGGGTCGTCGTTAAAATAAAGGGGTTTATTTAAGCAGTTTTGAACCTAAGTCTCATTACAGATTCAGAATAACTCATGATCTAAACGTTTAGCCTAAAAATAAAACGTGTTTGTATGAATAAAAGAAAGCAATTGAAAGAAGGTCTTTAAACAAGGAAAAAAGACTTTTACAAATAGCCCTCGGACGTTGAAGAGGCCACTCTGAGAAGTCGTGCGGGCCTGGTTGGGTTTCGTGCGGCGTGGCCGTCTTCCCCACTGCCTTTCCTGCCGTGTAGTTAGCATTTCCGACCGTTAGACTGACTTGGCAACCGCCTTTTGAAAGACAACACTTAAGACCTTTCTTTTCTCCTTTAAAATCCCAGGACCTAAAGCAGCGTCTTGGCCACAGGCTGCAGCTCACAGATTTGCTCATCAAACCAGTGCAGAGGATCATGAAGTACCAGCTGCTCCTGAAGGTGAGGGTTTGCTGGGTGCAGACTGGGAGTCTGGCGTTTGGTGAGAAGGCCAGACGAGTGAGGGGAAGGAAGTTTGGGCAGGTGAAGGGACTCTTTCCTGTGAAAAAATACCCAGCAGTCTTCTTCTGATTTTAAATATTTCAGAGTAAATTTCTTAAAATCTAATAAGGCACCTTTACATCAAGGTCTGAATCAAAATGTTAGTTGAAGTGAACTTTTTCCTCACCACAGAACCATTTTCCTGGCTCTGTCGACTCTATATGTTCCCTCATCTTCCTGGGGTCCTGGGTTAAATTCAAATGTCAGTCCCCACCTGTTGCTTCTTTTGGCTCTGACAGGGCTCAGGACCCTTGAGTGGTTTAGATTTCTAAGCACGATTCAAGGCAAAGCCACACGGTTTTCTGGGACAAAAGTGACTGTTGAAATGTATTGAGATTCCTTCGAATACGAATATATAACTTGGAAGCTGGGTATCTACAGAGATCAGAGCTGTCTTGGAGTAAAAGAGGAGCCATTACCTGCTTAGATTTGGTTGATTTTGCTCTGCTACAGCTTGAAATCCACCTAAGGGTATCTTTTCACCAAGTTATTGGGAGAAAGAACTGCGAACACGCAGCTCAAGCGCCTGGCCCGGTGCCCGGCACATCAGGAATGATTCAGAAGGTTAGCTGCGTAGCTGCTGTGTGATCATCGCCCCTATCATGTTCTCTCTGTGCTTCTTGCAGGACTTCCTCAAGTATTCCAAAAAAGCTAGCCTGGATACATCAGAATTAGAGGTACCTACCTCCCCACAGTGTGCTGGCCCAGCTTTCCCCTAATCCCCCCATGTCTCCCATGTCTCCCAAGCAGCCCACTCCTGGAGGAGTCTGTCCCTGGGGCCTTGAGTCCCTCCACTGGGATGTGCCCTGTGTACACGAGGGGGTGGGGAAGTTGGGAGGTGGACTTGGGGGTGGATGTGAGGGTGAGCACACCAGCCCTCCCCGGAGGGCGATGACCATTGGTGCTATCTCTCACGCGCTCTCTCTCTCTCTCTCTCTCTCTCTCCCCCCTCCCTTCCCTGACCCCCCCCCCCCCCACACACACACACACACCTGCAGAGAGCGGTGGAAGTCATGTGCATCGTACCCAAGCGGTGCAACGACATGATGAACGTCGGGCGGCTGCAGGGATTTGACGTAATGTGCCTGTTGTTTAAAGTCACCCCTCTGGCTTCTGTCACTTTCTCTGGTCTTGGATTATTTATCTTCCCAGTAGAAAGTTGATCCTTTTGCCTGGTTTTCTGTCTTCTCTCACTTTACTTGAACCTGATTGATATTTTCTTTCAACTTTTTTTTGGTGCATTTGATTTGCTTTTTGAGGACCTTCCTCTGCTCAAAGCCCAGCGCCTGATGGTGGAAACAGGCAGGACTCTGCTTTGTCTCTTGGAGCCTCTGGTGCTGTAACAGCAGAGTTTCCTTCCCCGGCAGGTGGTGGGAGGCAAGGGGCCCCTTGCACATCCATCGTCCCTGGGAGCTTGACTTCAGGGCGGCTGTGTTCAGTGTTACTCTACCAGACTTCTCTAGGAGTTGCCAGACCAGGCATATTATACGTTGCCTATTAGTACCTTAAAAGACATTCAGAATTTTTTAAAATTCAACTACTGAGTAAGGAAAGAGGACAAGTTTTTGCTTTTCTTGCCTACTGTTCTACTAGAGAATTAGGGTTTAAAGTTCGGGCTCTGTGGTTCTCAAGAAAGCACAATCTCCTGGAGGGCTTCTGAAAGCACAGGACCCTGTGTCTTTCTAATGGGTCCTGCCAGGGTGCCCGTGCAGCTGGCACAGGGATTGCGCCTTGACAGCCTGGTTCAGTGAACTATTTATACACTTTCAATCCACCTTGTCTTTGATTGTAACAGAGGCCAGAGACTCCTACAGAGGTTGGCAAGAATTTTGTCTAGATAACTATTCTGTTGGGGGCTAAGAACTCATTATAATTAAAGAAAATTTTAAGCTCTTTAATTAGTAGAAGAAATATACATTATTCTATGGGAACAAGAAAGGAAACAGAACTTCCTGTATCTTAACTTAGAATGCAATGTTCTCTTCTCTTCCTTTGCACCCCCCCCCCCCCCTTTTAGGGTAAAATTGTTGCCCAGGGCAAGCTGCTCCTGCAGGACACATTCTTGGTCACGGACCAAGACTCGGGACTTCTGCCTCGCTGTAAAGAGAGGCGGGTTTTCCTCTTTGAGCAGATCGTCATTTTCAGTGAACCACTTGATAAAAAAAAGGGCTTCTCCATGCCGGGATTCCTGTTTAAGAACAGCATCAAGGTAATGTGTGTTTGTGTGGACACACGTACCCGTCACGCTGATGAACTGTTTCCTTTTCAGTGATGAAATGTCTTGATCCTTTGTTTATTAAATGTTTGGAGAATTTCCTCAGATATTTTAGAACTTGTAAAAATTCACTCCATCCCTCAACTGTCTGCGTTCTGAAGTGGCTGTTGTCTTGCACGCATCTCTGTGTGTCCACAGCCGTTTCTCGTCACGGTTAAACATGATGAGAAGACCTTGTCTGGGTTCGTTCTTGTGTACCACCATTCCTGTGACCACGTACAGCTTAAGTTCAGAGTCACGGATGTGGAATATTGCTCTAAGACCAGAGCAGAAAGCTTTCCCAGTGTCTTATTCTTTGCCTCCAGCCGATGAGGACACACTGAGCCATCAGAGCTGGGCGTGGGGCCACAGGGGTAGATAAGACAGGCAGTCTGTGCCCTGGAATAGCTTGTTCTCTGAGGAAAGAGAAACACAAATAAGTAAACATAAGTAAAATAATTGCAAACGGCCCCGAGTCCTATGAACGGGACAAACCAAGGGCAAGGCAGAATAAAGCAGAGGAGGGGGCTTGAGGGCCTAGCAGATGGTCCCTGGGAGATGCAGCCTGCTCACCCACCTCTCTCTCCCTGTTCTTTCCACGTTGGCAGCCGTGCAGCCCTGAGCTCAGAAAGGAGGCGTGCATCCCTGTGTTAGAGCCTCCTACCATCTGAGCCCTGAGGTCTCAGCACCCAGATGGGACACCACACCATCCAGCTCCCCGTCAGGCTTCTGGTGGCCACCTGCAGCAGCCTCCCTGCTTCCCCTCCCTTCAGGCTGGGAGAGGCTCTTCTGCCCAACAGCACGTGGGAGGCATCAGGACTGGGCTGCATGAAGCTTCCGGCCTCTCCTGCCTCCCACTGTCCTCCGAACGTCTTCCTCCTGACAGACTCTCCACTCCATTCCAGCAGCATAGAAACTCTCTATATGTTCTTTTCCATGTCCTGCTTCTGTAAAACTGTTTTACATGTGATACCACATATAATTTCATAACGCGTTATACTAATAGTCAGGGTTTTTGGTGTTTTTTTTTCTTCAAAGTTAATTTATCCATTTTGAAAGAGAGGGACAGAGAGAGGGAATCCTAAGCAGGCTCCACACAGTTGGTGCAGAGCCCAGCATGGGCCTCAAATCCGCAAACCACAAGATCATGACCTGAGCTGAAATCAAGAGTTGATGCTTAACCGACTTAGCCACGCAGATGCCCCAGTAGTCAAGTTTTTACAATGGTGTCATTTTATTTCTGGGGCAGAGAAGTCAGGGATACACAAACACCGGGTCATCATAAAGGAGTCAGAAGACCGGTAACTCCCAGGCCCTCGCTTCTAGTTAATATTCAAGCACTTAGTTAAATTCTTGGGAATCCCCTTGTCCCTGAGTTAAGAGAATCACCGAAAAGCATCAAGATGATGATATCCAAGGCAATAAAGATGACGGCTCAACCAAAAAAGTTTGTTTCAGTTTTGACATAGGATGAGCTTTACATCGCACCTAGCTGCTGGGAATCCATGTGCTTTCGTTGTTGGCGTTGTAGTAAAATACACACAAATTTACCACCTTGGCCATTTTTCCGTGCACAGCTCAGTGGCATTAAGGACATTAAGTACGTTCACATGGTTGAATCAACCGTCGCCACTGTCCATCTCCAGGACTCTACTTATCTTGCAAAACCAAAATTCTGTGCTCATTGAACCACCACTCCCCATCCCCCCCACCAGTCCCTGGCACCCACCATTCCACTCTCTGGCTCTATGAATTTGACCACTCAAGGTACTTCATCTAAATGAAATCAGAACCGTATCTGTCTGCTTGCGACTGGCTTATCTCACTTCGCGTAATGCCCTTGGGGTTCATCCAAGTTGCGGCATAGGTCAGACTGTTCTTTTTAGGGCTGAATAGTATTCCCTTACTCATTCCATAGCCCGCATTTTGTTTATCTGTCCGTCAGTCAGTGCACGCTTGGGTTGCTTTCACCTTTTGGCCATTGTGAATAATGCTTTAATTTTTTTAAGGTGAGTTGCCTTTGCCTGGAGGAAAACGTGGAAAACGATCCCTGTAAATTTGCTCTGACATCGAGGACGGGTGGTGTGGTGGAGACCTTCACTCTGCACTCGTCCAGTCCAAGTGTCCGGCAAACATGGATCCATGAAATCAACCAAATTTTAGAAAACCAGCGTAACTTTTTAAATGGTAACGTGTGTTCTTGTTTTCTTTCTAGAAATCTACACATTTCTATTTCTGTTTCGCTTCTCTCTACTATTACATACCTAATAAATGACAGGACATATTTAGCACAGACTGTGTTTCAGGCACTGTTCTAAGCCCTTGTTTTATTATTACTTCATTTCCTTTTCACAGTGACCCCTGGTGGCAGGTACCACTATTATTCCATTCTACAGATGAGGAAGTTGAGGCACAGAGGGGATTCGTAATTTATTTCAAGCCCCACAATTTCTTCATTGCAGAGTCAGGATTCCAAGCAGGCCAATTGGCCTTGGGCACATGTCCCACACAGTCTCTCACATCATTTGTGCCCTGGAGCCCTGTCCTGGGAGGGGAATGCTTGAGAAAAACTGAGGCAGCAGACAGAGGTGGCCCTAGATGTCGGAGACATTTCTCCAGTGCAACTTTGAAACTTGGGTTGGCTGGCGTTGCTCATCCATACCTGTGGAATACCTTGCATTGGAAAACAAGACATATTTGTCCTTCCCAGCTTCTGTGACATGAGTGATTACAGAGGAGCCAGCAAAGCACCTTAGGGGACATGTCTTCTCCACAAGGAGATGGACCATACTGGCCTTTTTAGAGCGTTCCTTTGACTCTTTATGTCGGCGACTGCTAGCTTCCCTTTGTGATGGCTGACTCTGACTCTGGCTCTAATTTGGCGATCATTGAAGAGCTCTGAGAATTCAGCCAAAAGCTAAATACTCATCTGATGTCTTCTCTCATGTCTGTGTTATGTCCCAGCCCAGTAGGATGTTGTAACTTCTTTGTCCCCATAAAACCACCTTCACACCTCACATGACATTCCAGAGCCAGGAACACAGGCAGTCAATGAAAAATCAAGGGCAAGGTATTTTGGGCCAAGAAGAGGTCAGCTGCCTGGGTGTTAACTCAAGCAAGACTGATCATTTTTTACATTTGTAGTTGGAATTGGATACATGGGGCTAGTGGGGGCCAGGGGACGGTCCCTGTGTGTGTAGAAAAGTTTCGCACCTAGGACAGTGAGTCAATGCAGGCCTCTTTAAATGCGTTGTTCTTAAGTGATGCCTTCATTAAATGCTAACCCATAGCATGTAACTGTTGGGAAATCTCTAAATTTTTACCATCATCTTCAAAATAAAAGGAACTGCCTCCCAAACAGGAAGTCTGTGTAGACCATGCTGTTAAAGTTTACTAGACACTCTCTTCAGTCTAGGCAAAGTCCTATTGTGGAGGGTTGAGCACCATCAGGAATGCAGTGGGGGCTCTGGGCATGTCACATCTCTCCCTCTCGCCCTTTGTTCCAGTGAGAGGTCATGGCCAAGACAGACTTAGTAAAAATGTCATTCGGCTCCAAAATGCTTGTTCACACATGCCCGATGTCCCCCCAGACAGGAAGGGGTTCTAATTGTTGTATTTCTCAAAAGTTTTAACACTTTAAGAATTTGTGTTCGTATTTCCCCCATATCTTACTTGGCATGTTTCCTTCCGTCCCTGCGGACGATTACGTAACAAATGAAGCCATTGAAGTCAGGAGATGGGACAGCTACTGGACCCCCCCCCCTCCCCCCCCCCCCCCCCCCCCCCCCCCCCCCCCCGTCTGTCTTTGTTGAGCTCTTTTCCTTCCCTCCCCTCTGGTGCCAAACCTGCAAAGCAGGGGTGGTTCCTAACACCATCTGTGTGCCCTCAGGGTAACCAGGGGTATTCCTGAACTCTCAGCAGCTTCTTTGCTCTCTGGGTTAAAGAAGACTTTTGTGGCTTCGGGCCTGAACTCTCCCACTGGTAGGAGCCCGCTGCTGCCTGGGATTCTCCCCCAGGGCAATTGGACTTCCACTTGGCAGGGATGCAAAGTCTCTGCTTGCCGCTCCTGGCTGTTAAAAGTCAGTCCCACAGTGGCCCTCCTGCCCCCTGGACTTGGCCTTCTCTGCCCCCCGCCCCCAGCCGCTCACACAGGCACACCTCCCGTGATGGAGTCAGTGTCAGTTGTTTATAAGTAGGAGAGTAGCATTCAAGGCCTTTGCCTTTTCCTTTGCTGATGGATGGTGTCATTCTGCCACTTCCAGGATGGGTGGCTGCTTAAAGGTCGAGATGGCTGGCTACCAGTCACATGGATGAGCCACGACTTGAGGGGGGCGGGTATTCAGGACCTGCATATCCTTTTGATTGTATCCTGTGCCTTTCTCCTTTGCCCCACGAGGATATTTTTCTTGGCGTCCTGACAGTCTCCTCTGGGTCTCCCCTGTTTTGCAGCATTGACATCACCAATCGAGTATCAGAGGAACCACAGCGGGGGCGGCGGCGGCGGCGGGGGCAGCGGCGGGGGAGGGGGCGGCGGCGGCGGAGGCAGCGGCGGGGCCCCCAGCGGCGGAGGTGGCAACCCCAGCGGCGGCCCCGGCAGCTGCAGCGGCCTCCCCAGCTCGAGCAGAAGCAGACCCTCCCGGATCCCCCAGCCTGTCAGACACCACTCCCCCGTGCTGGTCTCCTCTGCAGCCTCGAGCCAGGCAGAGGCAGACAAGATGTCAGGTACGTCCACTCCCGGCCCTGCACCGCCCCCTCCCGGCAGCAGCCCCGCCCCGGAGGCCGGCCCCGGCCAGGCCGGCAGGCGCGCCCCGGGAGAGCCCGAAGGCCCCGAGCGAGAAGCGGAGCACATCCCCAAGATGAAGGTGATCGAGAGCCCCAGGAAGGCCTCGGGGAATGCCGCAGGCGCCGGCCGCGATGCGGACGCCAGGGAGGCGCGGGCCAACCCGGAGGACAGCCGCTCGCGGAGCAGCCTGGGCTCGCTGCCCCTGGGAAAGCCCAGGCCCGGGGCCGTCTCGCCTCTGAACTCACCTGTGGCCACCGCATTCCCTTCTCCCATCGGCAAGGAGCCCTTTCCCCCCAGCAGCCCCCTGCAGAAGGGGGGCTCCTTCTGGAGCTCCATCCCCGCCTCTCCCGCCAGCCGGCCGGGCTCCTTCACCTTCCCGGGGGACAGCGACTCCCTCCAGCGGCAGGCGCAGCGCCACGCGGCCCCCGGCAAGGACACGGACCGCATGAGCACGTGCTCCTCGGCCAGCGAGCAGTCCGTGCAGTCCACGCAGAGCAACGGGGTAAGAACGCCCGGCAGCCTGCGCCCGCCCGCCCCGCTGCCTCTGTCCCGCCAGCTCTTCTAAACCTCCCCGTGGCCGCCGCTCTCCTCCTACTAACTCCCGGCTCTCCGGCTCCTCCGGCGCCGCCCGCAGAGGTCGGAGCCCGCCGACGCCCCGCGGGCCTGGACGGCGCGCCTTCTAACCCTCCTGCCGCGGGGACAGCGCTGCTCTCGTCTCTACTAACTCGCTCCTTGCTTTGTGTGTGTCTCCTTAATATGGGAAGCAGATCGGTACCTTGCGAACGCAGCGCCTGTGCGTCTCTCACACTCTCTGACCAGCAGAATATCTCGGAACTTCCTTTTTACCCCTGCCTTCCTCACACACGTTTTTTAGAGGGGTCAGCGTCCCTGCTGTTTACCTCCTATTTCAATTGGAATCTGTACACTTTCAGCTTTTTGCTCATCGCTTGGTTGTGCTCTTTTATGCCTTAAATTATCTTTGCAGCGTTTTTGACTCACCTGCTGAAAAAAAAAAAAGTCCCTCGAGAAAACTTCCAACAGCAATTTACAGCAAACTAAGCAGACAAAATAGGGGGAAAGGAATCTCTCCAGTGGAAATGCTTGCTTCCCCCAGTTTCACTCTGGAAGAGAGAGAGACTGCCTTAGCGCCTCTGGAGCGCGGGCTCCTGCTGGCGGGGAGCGAGGCGGAGGCTGGATGCGGAGCGACCTGCGTTCTGCCCGGCAGGGGGCGCGCTGCGGGCGCTCCGGGCTTCCTCGCCCTCTCCTAGGCCCGTTGCCTGGGTCGTGTCCTCAAGCAGAAAGGTTGCTGTGGTGGGGTTTTCCCCCATTTCTGTGGCTTCCTCACTATCCTCCCCAGCTGTTTTCCTACACGGCAGATGGCCTGACCTTTAACACTTTCCTAAAGGCATGCGTGAGGGAAGAGAACTGTTCTAACGAGTGTATGTTTGATCGCTTTATAAATTTTTAAATACATTTCCCTAAAAGGGTCTGTGTCTCTCATTATGAAAACGAATCTGGCTTTTGCATGTCTCTCTTCTTTCCTCTGGACTTCTATGAATGCCTTGTTTGGGGTGACGTGGCCTTTTCTTTTCCTTCTACTTGTTACATATATTGTTAAACTCGATCTTTATACTTAATTGAGAAAGCAATCAGGAAGCGGGTCTTGGTACGTTTATTTACCCTTGACTCTTATTTGCAAAAACAAGCGGTCGGGGCAGGCAACCTCTGCAGTGGCTGTGGCCAGTGTCCTGCAGAGTAGCCTGGCCCCCGGTTGGGTATGAATTGCTAGGAATGCAGGTGAGCAACTTCAGCCAGAGAAAAAGAGGCAGAGGTCGCAGGATTGCCTGCCAGCATCTGGTGGAATACTCGGGATGCGGGCATGGTCTTACAGCTGAGACCCCTCCTACGAATTGGGCTCATCCTAACCTGGACACTCCCCGTAAGCAACCGAGGACCTTTCAGAGTCTGTGCTTCAGAATGAACCTCAACTGCTCCAGCACAGGGCAGCCCGTGATGGTCGCTGGGCACCCATGAGTGCACAGATAACAGTCACCACCTGGCTCCCTCCTGGGATGTTCACCCTGAGACAAAGGCGTAGTCAGTCACATGTGACATATATCCCGGCTTTAGGCTGCACAAGCTGCCTCTGCCTCTCGCTTTTTTTTACGTGGTAGGTAACCTGGAACGGGAAATTGCCAGTGTTTTAGATGAGTCAAAGTGCCTTACAGAGATGCCCTGGAAGGCTGGGACGACCACCAGAGGCCTGAATGGGGATTTGAAAATGTCCTCTAGGATTCTTAAGTATTTCAGTTAAAAGGAACCATCGCCCTGCCCCATTTCTGCCCATCTGGGCCATCTTATCCTCCTGGCAGGTCTGCTTTGACCACCTTCCTCCTTGACTACTTCCATGGAACTGTCTGCACTCACAGCCAAGCAGCTGTGCCTAACCCATGGCCTGGGTCCTTCTTCCTCCTTTAATGGGCACCTTCCAGAAAGTCCTGCTGAGAACAGGAGTGGAGTGGATGTGGACCAACCCAGACAGTGACTGTGCCAGCCCCCAAATGTGGATGCACGATGTCTCTGCACCTGCCCACCTGGGCAGCAATAGAAATGCAACCCTGCCTTCGTCTCAGAAGCCAGGTGGCCCGTGCACATTCCTAACCCCCACTCTGTAAGGGGGTAACGATTGTGCCAGCTGGGAAGGCGGTTTTGAGCATTAAATGAGATGGATTTTAAATGCCTGGTACTTAGCCTGGTTCATAGGGCGTGTTCAGAAAATACCAGTAGCTGTTGTTATTGTGGCAAAATTAAGAGAGCTTTGTATGCGTTATTGCCAAAAGCAGCTATGCCACATAAGTTGCTTTTCGTTTGCGTTCTCTAGCAAATTTGGCTTCGTAATCTCAAAATTATTGGGTATTGCTATATAAGTCAGAATCCTAAAGTACATGCTCAAAGAATACAATGGCAGAAATGACTACGCACAGCCCGTAGCCTGATGTGGACAGCACGGGCATCCACGAGGGGCAGGTATCCGCAGCCAACTCCACCAAGACAGGAACAGAGCTTGGCACTCCGCTGTGTTTCCCTTAAATATCCACTGCGGGTCTGGAGCCCTGGACCCTGGAGTTCTCCGCCCGCTGACTTGCTAATAGCAGTCGGCCGTCCTCTGCCGTGTGCCCCAACACCAGCCCGGCAGCCCGGGCTGACCTGTGTGAGGCGGGATTGTCCGGCAGGCACGACTGCACCACCCAGGACCTGCCCCAGGCACCTAGGAGCCCAGCAGAGGCTAGTGTCCTCGAAGCCCGGGGGATCCGTGAACGTCCTGACGGCGTCGTTGGCGGAAGCCTCTGAGAACAAGCAAGCAGGAACAGGGTGCCTGATGCCCCTTCCCACGTCCCACCCGTTGGTAGAGGGGATTGAGCAAGAGCTAGCTCAGGATTGGCCAGTGGTGTCAGCTTCACCCCCTCCCCCGGAACAAAGGGGTCACTTGGCAAATGACAGCTTGAGACAAACACTGCCATTTGTGTGTCTTCCGCTCAGCAACTAACGCCACTCGGCCCGCGGGCCTAGGTAGGTGGGCTTCAGAAATGATCTCTGTTTCCCTTTTGCCATCTTGCCTCGTTGAGTTCCTAGATAGGTATTGCGCGTCTGCTGCCTGTCAGTCACTGTGATGGACGTTAAGGACACACAGTGGATGAGGAGGTCAGGTACTACCAGGAGGACTTCAGGGTGAGAGGAGCATAGGCTTTCCCACGCCAAGGTCCATTCCCGAAGCTTGAATCGTGGGGCCCACGGTGTCCACAGCTGCCCTGCCGTGCTGGGTACTCTGTGTGTTACTGTGGCAACGGCACCTTCCC
This sequence comes from Prionailurus viverrinus, assembly GCF_022837055.1. Taxonomy (NCBI): domain Eukaryota; kingdom Metazoa; phylum Chordata; class Mammalia; order Carnivora; family Felidae; genus Prionailurus; species Prionailurus viverrinus. Next base: position 229,140,627 of record NC_062561.1, on the reverse strand, counting down.
GACGCTCGAGTCACACAAGCTCCTGGAAGGGCCACTCACCGAGGGACACGAGTGGCTATCCTTAGGAGCAGGGCAGTAGACAATTTACTTTTCAGGTATTGCTCATTCTTTCAGAAGGAAAGGAATAAAAGGTGACCGTGGTGAGGCATGTCAGCAGCTCGGCCGGAGCCGGCAGCCTGTGCTCTGAGTGAACGTTTTCTTTGGCAGATCTGGGGCCACTCCGTGGTCTAGTGTGTCAGCTGGGGAGCTACTCTTGGGGCTTTTTAATTTAATAATGCTTTTCTAGGTGAGCGTGGTAGTCCCCGTGACACCCCCACAACCTAGATCTAAGGCAGCATGGCACCGGCAGGAGGACTGAGCCATTCCTTTGAGGTGCAAGGAAGATGGGGCTCAAATCGTCTCCCAAAAGCAGAGTGTCGTCACTGCGCTGAGTCGCGTTAGATTGTCGCTCACGTTGCTTTCTAAGTTTTCGGTGATCGGGAAAGAGGCACAGAGTCCGCTAACGAGAGAGTGGCTCCGAGTCTGTGTGGTGAACGCTGCTCTGGGCCGGCACGAGATGGCGCCCACGGATGACATCACATCTCGTTTCAGTTCCCCTCTGCCTTTCTCTTTGTCCTCCCTCCCACTCCAGAGTGAAAGCAGCAGCAGTAGCAACATCTCCACCATGTTGGTGACACACGATTACACGGCAGTGAAGGAGGATGAGATCAACGTCTACCAAGGAGAGGTCGTTCAGATTCTGGCCAGCAATCAACAGAACATGTTTCTGGTGTTCCGAGCCGCCACTGACCAGTGCCCCGCCGCCGAGGGCTGGATTCCGGGCTTCGTCCTGGGGCACACCAGTGCAGTCATCGTGGAGAACCCCGATGGGACCCTCAAGTGAGTGCCCGGTGGGCCAGCTGAGGGGACAGGGGCCCGAGCGCGCACGAGGCCCGGAGGCCCCGCTAGAGAGCCGCGCCATCGTCCATCCGTGCGAGTTCATCTCCAGGCGCGGCACGGAACCCCAGAGTGAAGACGGGGTGGCCTCTCGTCTCTCAGACTTGTTCTGACAGGGTCTTTCGATAACCTGCGTTTGCAGACACAGCTTTTTTTAAGCCACTGAGTAAACCACAACAATATTGTAGTCCCCAGTATTCTGGTTGGGGTGGGGGGGACTCTCCAAGGACCCCTGCCCTCTTAGCAGGCTATGCTGAGGGTGCATCCATGAAGGTGCTCGTCTGTGAGCTGCAGGTAAAGATCTGTGTGATGCCATTACTATCGTGCCTCACGTATACTAGAAGGTTTCATTCCACTACGAAATGAGACTGGGTTTGCTGTGTTAAACTTTAAAAAAAAATTTTTTTTAATATTTATTTTTGAGAGAGTGAGAGAGAGAGACCCAGCATGAGTAGGGGAGGGGCAGGAAAAGAGGGAGACACAGAATCCAAGGCAGGCTCCAGTCTCTGAGCTGTCAGCACAGAGCCTGACGTGGGGCTTGAACTCACAAACCGTGAGATCGTGATGTGAGCCAAAGTCAGAAGCTTAACTGACTAAGCCACCCAGGTGCCCCTGCATTCAACATTTTTTTTTTTTTAAAGAAAACGGAATTCAGGTGCTGATTTAAAACTTTGCCCTTCTCTGAATCTATTTGGCTGTGATAGAGGTCAGCCACATGGCTTCTGGGAATGGAGGCATTGCAGGAATTTGTGATTTCTGAAATCCCCAATGACGGTGACCACGGTCATGCTCCTGTCCAAGCCCGGCAGGACCCTTGGCGGGGTGTGCGGCACACCTGGATGGCACCCCAGCACCACCCCACACCTCTGGGCCTGGAGCTTGCAACCCCCCGGGGATGCTAGGCTTGAGCTCAGGCTGCAGAGGGTCTCTTCCATAATGATCCCCTTGTCCCGTCTCTCCTCGATATATAGAAGTACTTTATCTTAGTACATTATTCAAGAATCCCATTTTGTACTTTGTTTTATCAAAGGGTATTCTTAGGCCTTGTATTAGGGTTCTTCAGAGAAATAGAGCCAATAGGAGCGTGTGGGAAGGAGGCAGGTGTTGTAAGGAACTGGATCATAAGGTTATGGAGAATTATGAGTCCAAATCCACAGTGTAGACCAGCAGGCCGGGTGCCCATTCTGCTAAAGAATTCCCTCCAGCTCGGGGAAGCCAGTCTTTTTGTTCTACTTAGGTTTCCAGTTGATTGGAGGAGGCCCACTCACCACGTGGTGGAGGGCGGAGTGTTTTACTTTACCAATTAAAATTTTAATCTCGTCCAGAAACACCCAGAACAACACTTGATCACATCTCTGGGCGTCAAACGGCCAAGAATTGACCATCATCATGGCCACTTCTGTATTTTAGTCCTTAACACTTAAGAATCTCTTGGTTTCCCCTCTGGTTTTTAAGACTCAGGGTCAGGTTTCCCTCAGCAGAGCACACTGTTCCTGAAGGAGCCTCAGTCAGCCTGTGTCCCCATAGGTGAGCTACTCAGCTCTTCTCTGATGTTCTCAGGAATCACTTGCCGAACACTGGGAAGATGTAACACTAACAATGTGTTACTTTCCCCCTAGGAAGTCAACATCTTGGCACACAGCACTCCGTTTAAGGAAAAAATCTGAGAAAAAAGATAAAGACGGCAAACGGGAAGGCAAGTTAGAGAACGGTTATCGGAAGTCTCGGGAAGGACTCAGCAACAAGGTATCTGTGAAGGTGAGTCTGAGCGTCTCCAGGAACCCGTGTCATTCCGAGGGGGCAGCAGGGGGCCTGGCGCCCAGCCTCGCTTGCCACGCCCTGCCTCCCACCAGCCGCCCGCCAGCAGGGCTCCGGGCACAGGTGGGTACACTTGTGCGGGGAACCAGGGACACGGAGCACGCCTGACCAGGTGCACGTGTAGCTTACAAGGAACACTGCCAGCTGCCCGGTGAAGCAGAAACCAGACCCTTGCAAGTACAACGCTGCAAAGCCGCTGTGGCGCTGACTTCATCCGGGGGCCGCCTCAGCCTCGCCGGCTCCGGCACATTCCCTTGGCAGTCGCTTCAGTCAGCTTGGTTCCCGTGGTGCGACTGCCTCAAACCTGGGTTGGGGAGTGGTTGCCTGGGGAGAAAAAGTCTCCCCCAAAGGGAACGCGAGGGCTCTGGGCCAGGGCACCGGCCGCCCTTCAGAAGGAAGGGGTGTGGGGACCAGCTGGACCCAGCCCACTGGATGAGAAAAATGGGCATTTCTGAGGTTAAAGGGCGTTGATGCGTTTGTGAGAAGGAAGACAAAAGCTCATCTAAATTTGGATGAGTGCATTTAAAGGCGATGAAAATGCGCTGTTTCGATACCCACGAAAACCAAGTTGTATTTCCACTCATCTTTCAGTGATAATCGTAGCCGGGGAATAAACTCAGTATACCTCAAAGCAGTTCTTGCTTCTGGTTAATATCTACATGCTTTTTCCATTTCAGCTTCTCAACCCCAACTACATATATGACGGTGAGTTCTGTTGTCTGCTTCCTCCGGTCTCGCAGAGCGTAGGTCTATGGGGCGTGGCGGAGAGGCCTCGGGTGTGCCGCGTGGAACGGGTTTTTTGTGGCGCTCCGGGTGTGGGCGGCAACGAGGGCCTCATTCGTTTGTTAGCGTTGGTGGGTGTGGGAGGGGAACCAAGGGTGACTGGTGTCCCTGACTCCTCTCTCCTGCAGTTCCCCCAGAATTCGTCATTCCCTTGAGTGAGGTCACGTGTGAGACAGGGGAGACCGTTGTTCTTAGATGTCGAGTTTGTGGCCGCCCCAAGGCCTCGATCACCTGGAAGGGCCCTGAACACAACACCTTGAACAACGACGGTCACTACAGCATCTCCTACAGGTGAGGGTGGGTCTCGCTGGCAGTGAGCATGACCTCTAGTCACTGTGACCAACACTGTCAAACTGCTTACTTAGCTTTTGCACCCTGACGCCTCCCACGAGGGCCCGTTTCATCCGGGGTGCGCAATAAAAATTAAAATTCCACTTGAAATTCCTTGGCAATACTCGCTCTCGGAATTTCCTGTGACCCCAAAGGGGGGAGGGGAGGGGTGGCCACTGGGGGAGCTGCCCCTCTGTGACCCACGGTGTCTTGTCACCTGTACGGCAGTGACTTGGGAGAGGCCACTCTGAAGATTGTGGGCGTGACCACAGAAGATGACGGCACCTACACGTGCATCGCTGTGAACGACATGGGTTCGGCCTCGTCCTCAGCCAGTCTGAGGGTGCTGGGTAAGCTGCTCCCCAAGCTGATCTGAGGCCCAGAGGCCCCGCCCCTACACAGACCGCCCCACATACTCTGAAGTGTTTGGCAACAGTCACTCTCGGGGCCTTCCCAACAAGAGCTACAAGGGGCAAACCACGGTATCTAGGACATCCCGGGGAGGGACACGGTGAAGGCCGCTCATCACCGCCCCGGTGCCAGCCTCTGGGTTGGAACACGGCACATTCCGTGTTCTTAGTGCTCAAAACACATCCTCCTATTTGATTTCTCTTTTATTCAATTCCTGAGTTGACACTTTGGCTCTGAGAGACTCTCCTCCAAGCTGGTCTCATGTGGACTATGAGAGGAGAGGAAGAACTGTGGCTGAGGCTCTGGGCCTGACTTAGACCCTAACGGCGTCCCTCCCGTGAGTGCAGGGGACCAGGGTGGGACCTGCGTCCCTCCGGTCCAAAGCCCTTGCTCTCTTCACTGCCCAGCAAGGCCTTGTTCTCTCTCCTCAGCTAGACTGAGCTACTGGAGGCAGAACCCATGTCCTGGGCCTTTCTAAGTCTCCTCTGGGTGCACTTGACAAGATGCTCAGGAGGCAGCACGTACCCCTTGATTTGCAACTACTGCTTTGGCAGAAGGCCAGCTTGGCAGCACAGGACCGCTGACTTTTGTCACGTGTCCCCCAGCTGCACCAGCTCAAGGAACCTGCTTCTGAGAGCAAAACAAAAATAAAACCCTGAACTAAAAGGTGCATTGAGTTCAGGAACACCCTGTGTGTAGACAATGAACAGAATTATCTTAGCATTTTTATCCTGTGTCTCTTCATCCCAGATATTTTAATCTCATTAAACCAGAGAAAGGGAATGTCCTGAATTTCTCAGATCATGATACAAAGAAGAAAGAGAATCTTGAATTTAAAAATGAAGAATCACCGGTGTTGTAATTTGTAAAAGAGGCCACAGAAACTATCCAGGTGGTTTTTGCTTTCTAATAAATCAGTAGCACAAGCTAAAGGCACTTGGGGAGGTGGAAGATGCCACCTTGGAGACGCGAGTTGGAAAATAATGGAAAAGGCAGTGGGTGTTTATTTCTGTCACGTAAACCCATCTCGTCCTCATCCTAAGTCCCAGCCTGTCGTGTGTATTTTATGCTTTGGGCACATCTTCATTCCGATGAGCCACAGCGGACATGCCCGGCAGCCACGGTGGCCGCCATGTTGGACAGCGCAGGCCTAGAGACCCCTTCCCCCAGTAGCGCCGCAGAAACCAAGCTCAGGGGAGGTGCTGCTCTTGTTACAGGTCCAGGGAGTGATGGGATCATGGTGACCTGGAAAGACAACTTTGACTCCTTCTACAGCGAAGTGGCTGAGCTTGGCAGGTACAATATAAAACCCAAAGCCCCTTCCGGGAGAGCAGAGAGTAAGACATAACTCACCACAGGAGTAGATAAAATCAAGTGGTGTATTTTGCTACCAGTTGGCAGTTATAGGAGTTCTATTTGGAAGGTAACCTGTAATTGCCTTTCGACAGTAAACACTGAGGGTTCAGACGTTTTCAGCTCAGATTCCAGGAGACAATGAAGGCCTAAAGCCATAAGCCATCCGTTCACGCAATGACTCAACTCCTCTGCTGTGCATCTAGGACCGAACCAGCTGTCGTGTCCTTGGGAGAAGTTGGAGGAGAGTCGCTCAAACCCTTTTTGTGGGACTTAATTCTCCTTTGGAGGCTCAGCTAGGAAAGGCTGAGTGTGCCCGGCAGACTTGAGTTGTCTGTGGAGACGTGCATTGGAGATGCGGGGCATGCTTGCATGAGCAGAGAGAGGGGCTCCTCTCTTCCAGAAGGGCAGCCAGGGCTCGGGCGGCGGTCAGCAGGGCCCTCAGGCCCTCTGGCTCGACTCTGCTGCCCATCCACACGGCTCTCCTCCGCTTCTCCAGTCCTGACCCAGGCAGCAAGAAGGTCAAAAGCATGACAGCTGAGCTTGTCGCTTTTAAAAAGCTTTCCAAGAAACCCCCAGAGTGGCCTCCTCCATTTGAGTGGCTGCACTGGGTCTCGTGGCTCCAGCTACCTGTGCACATACCTGCGTGTATCAGGCTGACCTGTCTGTCCTCTGTCCATCGCTGCACGGGCACACCACTTGCTGTCTCGAGGCTGCGCTGACTTATCGCTTCTGGCCACGTGTGGAGTGATGGGGCAGCTATCCGCTGGTTTCTCCTGGGCTCAGTTGGCTGGGACGCTGGGCCTCTCTCCACATAGACTTTCGCCCTGGGCTTCCTCACGTGATGGCAGAAGCCGCAGGGCCTCTCAAGGCTCGGCCTCAGAAATCAGCGGCCGCGCTTCTTCCACGTTGTGTGGGTCAGAAACACCACCGGCCAGGCCAGGTTCAAGGAAGAGAAACAGACTGCCCTTCTGTGGGAGAAGTAGCAGAGTGGTGTGGCCGTTTTCTTCCCACCACAGGGTGATTTCTGTTCCTTGCATTCCCCAGTACTCCCCAAATTTCATCCCATCCTATGGTAGCGGGCTCAGATTTGAGGTCCAAGACCCTATTTTCCAGGTTGGGTCAAGGTGCCACTGAGGCTTCTTAGGTGTGGCTCACTGGGGACAGCTCCAGAGGCCGTGGGTGCCGATGAGTGACCGGCCCCACACAGGCGTCCTGCAAGTCAGGCACTGTGACAGCAGTGATACTCCTTTCCAAAGCGGGGCACAGGGTGACTAGGGGCCACCAAGTGCATCCCAGGCTTCTTGACATGGTGAGGAAGGCTTTCCATGACAGCAGAGGTGGAGGCTGCCTGGTTGGTCTCACATGTCACTTCTGCCGAATTTGAGGTCAGGAGGTCACACAGGGTGAGGAGATGGAGTTTGCCTCTAGGAAGGAGAGGAGACGCATGGCTGAGGGGCTCGGAGATTGGCAGGCTTCCTCAGGGTCGTCGCGGGCCATCGTTCCTCCACGAGTGGCCAGGGAGGGCAGGGCCTGTGGACAGGGGAGGCTGCCCCGCCCCCAGTCCATTTAGGTTAACAGTTTCTTGTCCATGACAGACTCAGAGTCGTCTGAAAGTGACCTTCTTGGCATATTTTCCAGGGGCAGATTCTCTGTCGTTAAGAAATGTGATCAAAAAGGAACCAAACGAGCAGTGGCCACTAAGTTTGTGAACAAGAAGTTGATGAAGCGTGACCAGGTCACCCACGAGCTTGGAATCCTGCAGAACCTCCAGCACCCGCTGCTTGTTGGCCTCCTTGATAGCTTCGAGACCCCCACCAGCTACATCCTGGTTTTGGAAATGTGCGTACACATCCCCTTCCCTCCCCATCTTGGGAGCCTCTGCCTCAACTTTAAGTGATCTTGTTGTTTGTTCTCTAAGAAGGGCAGAGAGTGGCATTTGGGGATCCACAGAACGTGTAAAATACAAAAGAAAAGCCTACTGTCAGAGACCACAGTTCTAGAGCTTTCCAGTAACGGTAGAAAGAAGTATAGTCTTTAGCGTGCGCTGTCCAAACGAGGGAGCAACCAGCCTAGCATCAGAACACCCCAGCACTGCCCAGGTTCCCTCTGGGTGTCGGCCTGGAGATGCCACCTGGTTCACGGGATCCCCCAGAGGCCCGGCCTCTGAAGACTCATGTGCTGCCGGGGGCCCAGGGTGGACTCACTAAGAGCTCTCTCATCCCCGATGCTTTGGGCATCCAGTCCTGCCCCTCAGGGCTCATGCCCACCCCCTGCAGGATGGTCAGGACAGGGGGAGGGGGGCACCTCTGGCCAGAGCAGCTCCCCTGCTCCCCGTGGCACTCCAGGGCCTCAGTGCCATCTCAGCGAACACGTCAGTCATCTGAACAGTGAAAACTGTGACCCGAGAGCATCGGTCCTCACTCGGGGGCAGTGTTGCTCCCCAGGGGACATTTGGACATGCCCGGAGACTTGCTTGGGTTGGGGGTTCCCCTGACATCTAGAGGGTGGAGGCCAGGGATGCTGCCCAGGATGGCCCCACAGCCGAGAACCATCTGTTCCAAAGTGTTAGCTGTACGGGTTTGGGAAGCCCACCCTAGAACATTCTGGCCTCTGTGAAATACAGGGGCGTTTAGCTGGGTTTAAATACCTATTCCTTCTTTTTTTACTAGGGAGTCCTTTCATATATTTACATGGATTTACAACTTCTTTCCACTGGTAAAAGCAAAATATTCTGTGCCACTTAGTAGTTCCTTGATGCATTCTCAGGGGGACAGAGTAGGACAGACAGGAAGGCCTCCTCAGAGCCTCTAGGACACATTCTTCCTGACAGTGGGACTCGGGCTCTAGGAGCCCGTCGTTTGCAGGGACCCCTTCAAGGCCCTGTGTTTGATTTTTCTGTGTGTTGTATTGCTTTTTGTAAAGAATTTGGAAGTGCCTTCAGAGGGCAAGGCCGGGGGAGGGCATGTGTCAGGATCATCTCCCCTGCCCCCCCCAGGGTAAAGCTCCTGCTGGAGTGTCGGGGGCCTGTCGCAGCCTCCGTCTTTGGAATAGCAGACATGTCAGATGGCAGAGGGAGGACGGCAGGCCCCCGAGACGTCCCCCTACGCTGAGCGTCATGGGCAAAGGGCACGTCGGGGGACTTGGGGCCTGGGCACAGCCCAGTCTGGCTCCTGTCTGTGCTCCCTATCTCATTGGCTCTGTACCTGGGGCTCCTTTCTCAACCTTAGAATTTTTAAAAATCTTGTAATGGGGCTTGTTGTGGCACTAAAATGACGTCCAGGCAGAGACCTCAGTACCTGGGAGGCTCCTTTCGGACTTGAGATGCTGGGTGACTAATAGCTACTGATCATCTGGGGATTTTTCAACAAAAACTAAAGTCCTCATCAAAAATTGGCAAGACGTCCGTTTCTGGCATAAAATTTACGTGTGTTCAGCTGTCCTTTCTTTTTAGCGGAAAACTAAATGGTTTGGCCTCACCATACTGTTAATAGGATTTTTTTTCATAGCAGATGTCTTACTACCATATTCTCCTTGATGACCTTGTTATTAGACAAATGGCTGGTTTCCCTAGAAGTTTGTTTTGCAAGCAAAGGGGGCAGCGTAGGCTGGGGTTCGGGGAGGCCGGGGCCAGACCACCGCATTGCGATTGTGGCCTTCAGTTGAAGAAGCTGGCGTGAGGACTAAGTGAGCTGACGGAGAGGGTGTCGTCCCTGGCACGCGGGCAGTGCTGTGTCAGCGGCTTTTACATCAGCAGTGATTCAAAGTAGGGAAGCCTTTTGAGTCCCGCATGAAGTGAGAAGCACCAGCTACCCACACGGGTCGGCAGGTAGTTCCTTCGGCTTCCAAGCTCCCACTTTGGGGACATGGAAACAGGGGTCATTTTGATGGAAGGCACAGTTTCAGTTACTGTCAAGGCTTCTATCCTTACAGATCCCAGAAATGGTGGGGAGGGGGCAGTCCTCCCTCCCAGGTCACAAGTGAGCAGGGTGACCGCATTCCTTAGAACTCTTCACGGCTCCCCTCTGAGTTCTTATTTTAAAAGGTGCCCAGGAAGACCGTGAGCTCGGCGTCTGTGCAAATGCCCGGATTCTGGGTGGAGCAGGCTTGTCATGCTGTGGAGCCCAGGCATTAAGACCAAGTGGCTGTTTTCTCATCACCCCGTGACATCAGCTCTTACATTATCCCATTTGGCCTTCCCATCGCCCATTTTATAGGTGGTAAAACTAAGGCTCGGGGAGGTGGTATCACTTCATTCTATCCAAGAGCAGATGGCTTGCCCAGGCCGTCTCCTCGGTGTCTCAGAGGCTGGGCAGGAGCCCACATGTGCTGCTGTCTGCCTCCCCACTCCCTCTGGGGGCTGAGCGACCTTGTTCCCTGCTCGCATCCATAACGAGGTTGGAAAGAAACGACCCTCTTGATAGAGTCGCGCCTTTAGGTGGAGGTACGATTCCGAACCCCAGCCATGTAGGACGTTAACAAGGGGCCCACCCGCAGCCGCCCGTCTCCTGTTACGCAGGAGAGGTCAGCGCCGTGACGAGCATCGTGTGCATTCCTGCCTCCACAGGGCTGACCAGGGACGTCTCCTGGACTGTGTGGTGCGATGGGGAAACCTCACCGAAGGGAAGATCAGGGCGTATCTGGGGGAGGTTCTGGAAGCCGTCCGATACCTTCACAACTGCAGGATAGCGCACCTGGACCTCAAGGTTAGTGGGCTTCCCGGGGCCGAGGCCGGCGTGTCCGAGCACAGGGCCTCTCAGCTTCTGCACTGCATCCAGGCCAGGAGGCCCGGGGGGAGGGGGTATAAGTACGAGGAGGTGGGTAATGGGCACACGGGTCTCTAATCTCCACTTTTGAGATTTACTTTTGATGCTATAAACGATCAGTAAAGTACTCTTCACACATCCCGTGAGTTCCGGAAAGTTCCTGTGAGTTTCGTGAGGCTGGTGTGGGACTGGTTCAGTGGCAGCTGAGAAAGGAAGGCGAATGTTTCTGTTAGTGCCAGGAGTGAGAACAACACCCAGCTTCCTAAGCCAGGGCCCTTCGGCGTGGCGACTCCACCCCGGTCTCCCGAGAGGGCTGTCCCCGACAGGCGATGCTGACTCCTCTGTGGGCCGACACGCTCCAAGTTTCGTCCCGTTTTGCGTGTGAACAGTCTCTTCCAGTCGGCCTCCTGGATGCCCGTTGAGCATCGCGTTTGTTAAGCGTGGGATGGGGACAGATGGAAATGACCTTGTCTTATCCTGTCTCCTAGCCTGAAAACATCCTGGTGGATCAGAGTTCGGCCAAGCCAACGATCAAACTGGCTGACTTTGGAGATGCTGTCCAACTCAACACGACCTACTACATCCACCAGTTGCTGGGGAACCCCGAGTTTGCAGCCCCCGAAGTCATCCTTGGGAACCCCATCTCCCTGACCTCGGATACATGGAGTGTCGGAGTGCTCACATACGTGCTTCTCAGTGGCGTGTCCCCCTTCCTCGACGACAGCGTGGAGGAGACCTGCCTGAACATTTGCCGACTAGACTTTAGCTTCCCAGAGGACTGCTTCAAAGGAGTGAGCCAGAAGGCCAAGGAGTTCGTGTGTTTCCTCCTCCAAGAGGACCCTGCCAAGCGTCCCTCGGCTGCTCTGGCCCTCCAGGAGCAGTGGCTGCAGGCGGGCCACGGCAGTGGCAAAGGTGCGGGCGTCCTCGACACGTCCAGACTGACTTCCTTCATTGAGCGGCGCAAACACCAGAACGATGTTCGACCTATCCGTAGCGTTAAAAACTTCTTACAGAGCAGGCTTTTGCCTAGAGTCTGACCCATCCTGAAGTTCTCTCTCATTCTCTTTCACCTGCCAATCAGCTGTTAATTTGAATTTCGAAGAGAAACACAAACCAACATGACTGATGAGCTGCCGTACGTTCATCGTGTGACAGTGCGTTCCGGGTGAGCTGTGCTCGGCGGTGCCCGGGGCTCGGGAGCACGCTGTGCTGGGGTGGAGGACCTTCTCGCACACGCTTCGTGGGCGGAGACAGCGTTGCTGTACCACAGTCTTTTATTCAGGTTTCTGCAAAAAAAAAGAAAAGAAACTTTTTTAAATACACACGAATAGAATTTTGCAAATTTAACATTTTCCAGGATTTATTCAAGGACACGAAATGCCTATGTTCAACCACTGGTGTTAACGAACAAAACAGAGATACTGGACACCCTGGGGAGGACTCCCCCCTCGAGGCGGCCCCCCCCCCCCCCCACGGCCTCGTCCAGAGCTCAGGGTCCACCTGGCTCTGAGCTTTCCTAGCCGCCGGGTCCGCGTGCGTCTCACCGGGACGCCAGACCAGGCTCCTGAAACGTGCATTCAACCTCAGACTTTTGCATAAAACTAGAATGAATCGTTCTGCTCTGATGAAATGTAGGCCTTATTTGTATATAAGACTGGTCCTGCCTTCGGTCTGTCCTTCCCTCCTGTCCCCCCCTCTCCCCCCACCCCCACCGCCCAGGGCTTCCTTTGGAGGAGGTCAGAGGGTTCTGCCCATCAACCCAGGACATCAGGTTGGGTCCCACCCCGATGTCCCCTCCCCCTGCTTCCCACCCCCAAGCCGTCAATCAGATTGTCGAGCAGTATACAGTCAGATGAAAATACTGTAAATGCACTCATTGGGGTTTTTTTGGTTTTATTTCATATCATGTGCAATGTTGTGGCTTTAACATTTTATGCAACTATTTATGAAGACCTCTGTTGTACCTGTAATAAATACATAGAAAAAGCACATACTTCGTACAGTGAGCTTTATGGTTTTGTGCGTGTGTCGGGGGCGGGGGGGTGGGGGTGGAGCCCTGTGCCATCAGTTCAAGGAGATTTAACTCTGCGTGAAATTTGTCAGTTTCGAGGACTGTAAAAAGTGATTTCATACTCTGAATATAAAACTGGATAATAGGGTAATGTTTTCAAATTTATTATGCTATTATTCAGAATGCCAAAGTATTATTTTTTTTCCCAAAATCGGTCTGGCCATTTACTACTTTTTAGACTTTTTGACGTTCCACTTTCTGTACAAAAATTGGCTGGATTTTGAGCTTTTGGTAAGAAATAAAAGCCAATTAAGCACTAGCCGCCTTGAGGCTGGCATCTGTGACGTCTGCGTCACTGTGGCAGAATTAACGCTGGCGTGGGGACACCTGTCAACAAGCCGCGGGCTTTCTGGGCACGCTTGAATTTTTCTGAATGTCTTTTTATCTTTGTTGTGTGAGATCCACTACGAACGAGACCGGCCCACTTGCCCAGCCAGCCAGACACCTGGGTCTTGAGCCATGAACCGGGCGTAGTTAAGCTTTGCAGCTTCCAATGTATTTTATTTATTCTTTTGTTGGGTTTTTGTTTGTTTCTTGTAAAATTGTACAGAAACTTTTTAAAAGAAATTGGATTCAAAACTGGATGTGTATTCGTAACCTCACAACTTTTATTTGTGTATTGTTTCTTTTATTATTTCAGTTAAATTTTTACATTATTTTGCATGTATATTTCTTTGTACAGAGACCTTACATGTTTACACAGTATGATGTGATGTAAATATTTTATTTTGCCATCAGTTATTTTAAAAAATTAAACATATTTGCCTGATTTTTGTGTTAGGCCTTTTATTTAAATTGGTCACTATGGAACCGAAAAGAGAGACATTGCTGAGCAAGACTGAAAGGCGGGCCTCTCGTGGGTCAGGCGGGGAGTTGGAGAGGAGAATGTTCCGGACTAGGAATCCGCTGTACATGGCCAGAAATGAGAGTTGGTCCGGCTTCTGCAGACTGGTTGTCAGAACCCACACTCCAAAGACACTGGGACGTGAACCAGAGTTCAGCTGTTTACAGTGGGGCTGCCCCCGGTCCTGGTTAGAATTCTATCCAAGGTACCCCAGTTCTTGATGGGCATAGATCGCAACAAAGGGAAGAGCTGTTGCCTCCTGGCCACAGAAGAGCAAGTTTCACGTCCAAATGGGTTGAAGAACGTGAAGCACTTGGGTGCAAGCATCAGTGTTAGGAACTGACGGATGATACGGCACCTGCCGAGGCCACGCCCCCACTCCCCCCCTCACCCCCACCGCCAGGGGTAGCTGGCCCTCAGCGCCCACACGGGAGCCATCCAGTGCTGGGGCACTTGTACCGCAGGTTTTATTATTCTTCTGTTTGCTGGCATCCTGAAGGTAAGACAGGTGTGAAAGGACAACATTTGCGCCGAGTCCCAAAGTCACAGAAGGCGGGAGAGGCTCCCTGTCCTGGAGATGGGCGCTGCCTCGGAGGCTCAGGGGCGCCCACAGTTCCAGAGGCTCAGGAGGGCCAGAAATGCAAGGTGGGATTTACCGCACTGCAGCCTCAAGGCACTGGGCCTCAGGGTCCCCTGCCCACCACAGTGCAGATCTCAGCAGTAGGAGCTGGACAAGGGGCCCGGTGGTTTTTCTTGTAGCCGGACACTTGCCCAATGAAGTAGGTAGGCCTGTAGGATTAGCAAAACCATCTCACAAGTGAAAAATGGCCCATCGTGATTATGATCACTACCTAGAATTTTTTCCCTCAAAAATCAATTTGCATTCTACACATTACCATTTATAAATTCTTAAAACCCAGGGATTCCCTTTAGCTCTAAAGGGATGAAAAATTCCCAGTGTTTTAGCCGAATCCAGGGTGAACGTTATCTTAATTCAAGGATATTAGACAATCTTAAACGACTGGAAGGAGAGATCCGTCCAACTGTATGTTTCTGAGACGTGATCGTACAGACAAAAATAATTTGCGGGACTGGTAGGATTGGCCCATGTACATGATTTAACGTACAAAACATAAAAGCACACAAATCATAAATACTTGGCTTAAATACATTTCTATACATGTATGTATGTGTGGCCATTGCCCAAAACAGAGTACAGAACATTTCCATTACCCCCCGGATTTTTCATGCCCCTTCCCTGCCAGAGGTGATCACTGTTCTGATTTCTATCGTTCTTAGGTTAGTTTACCTTTGAACTTAATGTAAGCAGAATCATACAGAGTTTACTTTTTAATTTTTTTAATGTTTTTATTTTCATTTTTGAGAGAGATAGAGTATGAGCGGGGAGGGGACAGAGAGAGAGGGAGACACAGAATCTCAAGCAGGCTCCAGGCTCTGAGCTGTCAGCACAGAGCTCAATGTAGTGCTTGAACCCATGAACCGCAAAATTATGACCTAAGCCAAAGTGGGACGCTTAACTGACCACCCAGGCGCCCCTGGAATGTACTTCTTAAAATCAGGCTAAACATTATTGTCAGATCATTGCAGATAGATCATACTTCATCCACAGTTGTATGAGATGCCCCCTTTCCCCTGTTTTCTCCTTTGATGATGTCCTGAAAACATACCACATCATAACCAGGATATTGATGTTGATACAGTCAAGATGCAAGGGCGTCCCTCCTGCCTGTAACTCCCCCTTAATCTGTCCTTAATCTCTATCTCTCTAATTTTGTCATTTGGAGAACATTAAATAAATGGAATCACACAGGGGCACCTGGGTGGCTCAGTTGGTTAAGCGTCTAACTCTTGGTTTCAGCTCAGGTCATGATCTCACCGTTCATGGGTCCAAGCCCCTCGTCAAACTCTGCACTGACATTGAGGAGCCTGCTTGGGATTCTCTCTGCCCCTCCCTCCCTTGCTCGCTCGCTCTCTCAAAATAAATGCACTTTTTAAAGGCTTATTTAAAATTTGAAAAATAATAATAAAATAAATTGAATTTTTTAGCTGAGTATAACTCTCTGGAAATTCATCCAGGTTTTTGAGTGGTCTTCCTTCCTTTTTATTACTGAGTACCATTCCATGGTATGGACGTACCATAGTTTATTCACCCATGGAAGGATATTTAGATTTTTTTCCAGCTTTCGGCTATTACAAATAAAGCTTCTAAGAACATTCGTGTGCAGATTTTTCTATGACCATAAGTCTTTATTTCTCTGGAATGTAATGTCAGTTAAGATCACATGGCAGTTAAAATCTCGGGTTTCTTTAATTTTTCATTTTTAACTTTTCCGGACCGCCATTTTACGTTCCCACCAGCAATGTCTGCGTGATCCAGTTTCTGAAAATCTGTCAGCATTTGGTGTTGTTGCTGTTTTTTTATGTGGCCATTCTGACAAGTGTATTGTGGTGCATTATTGTGGTTTTAACTTTTATTTCCCCCGTGGTGAATGATTTTGCACGTCTTTCCATGTGCTTATTTGCCATCTGCTTATCCTGTTCTGTGAAATGTCCCCTCATGTCTTTTGCCCATTATCTCATTAGATTGTTTTTTTTGTTAAGTTTTAAGTGTTCTTTATACATTCTAGATCCTAGTCCTTTGTCAAGATGTGGCTTGCAGGGGCGCCTGAGTAGCTCATTCGATTAAGCATGTGACTTCAGCTCAGGTCATGATCTCATGGTTCGTGAGTTCGAGCCCCACGTCGGGCTCTGGGCTGACAGCTTGGAGCCTCCTTCAGATTCTGTGCCTCCCTCTCTCTCTCTGCCCCTCCCCAGCTCACATTCTGTCTCCCTCTCTCTCTCAGAAATAAATAAGACATATTTTTTTTTAATTTTTTTTTCAACGTTTATTTATTTTTGGGACAGAGAGAGACAGAGCATGAACGGGGGAGGGGCAGAGAGAGAGGGAGACACAGAATCGGAAACAGGCTCCAGGCTCTGAGCCATCAGCCCAGAGCCTGACGCGGAGCTCGAACTCACGGACCGCGAGATCGTGACCTGGCTGAAGTCAGAAGCTTAACCGACTGCGCCACCCAGGCGCCCCAAATAAGACATTTTTTTAAAAAAAATTTTAAAAAAGACATGGCTTGCAGGTATTTTCTCCCATTTCATCTTTTTTTTTTCTTTCTTTTTTTTAACGTATATTTCGGAGAGAGAAAGAAAGAGCAAATGCACAGGAGGGGCAGAGAGAGAGAGGGAGACAGAGGATCTGAAGTGAGCTCTGCTGTCAGCACACGCAGGGCTCAAACCCACAAGCAGTGAGATCATGAGCTGAACCAAAGTCTGACATTTAAGCAACTGAGCCACCCAGGCTCTTTCACAGAGAAAAATAGTTTAATTTTGATGAAGTCTTATTTGTCAATTCTTTCTTTTGTGGATCAAGTGTTTTTGGTGTCGAGTCTAAGTTTTGTTTTGTTTGTTTTTTTATCCTAGCCCCAGATTTTAAATCTTACTGAGATTTTTTTTATAGGAATTGCATTCAATTTGTATATCAGTTTGGGGAGAATTGGTATCTTTACCCTGTTGACTCTTCCAATCCATGAATATGATATGGCTCCTGTTTATTTAGATCTTTAATTTTTTTCATCAGCATTTTATAGATTTACAAGTTCTTGTATATGTTTGGCTAGAATTAAATCCAAGTATTTCTCTTTTTTAAATCAGTTATAAATTACATCATACTTTTAATTTTAGTATCCATGAATTTATTACTATTAGGTAGAAATTGAAACTGATTTTTTAATATTTCTTTTTTCGCCCATACTTCTCTCTAGTAGTTTTCTTTACTCTGATATCTGCTTTATCTGACATTAATGTTGTCACTCCTGCTTTTCTTTCTAATTAATGTTTGCATGGTGTATCTTTTCCATCCTTCAATAGTCAATATATCTACAACCTTATATGTAAGTAGATATAGACAGCATATAGTTGGATCATGTTTTGTTTTTGTTTTTTTAATTTTTTTTTTCAACGTTTATTTATTTTTGGGACAGAGAGAGACAGAGCATGAACGGGGGAGGGGCAGAGAGAGAGGGAGACACAGAATCGGAAACAGGCTCCAGGCTCTGAGCCATCAGCCCAGAGCCTGACGCGGGGCTCGAACTCATGGACCGCGAGATTGTGACCTGGCTGAAGTCGGACGCTTAACCGACTGCGCCACCCAGGCGCCCCGATCATGTTTTTAAATCTATGTCTATCTCTATCTTTAGTTAGTGTATTTGGATCATTTACATTTAATATAATTGTTAATAAAGTTAGGGCCTAAGCCTGCCCGTTTATATTTTGACTTACTGTTCTTCTCTCGGGTTTTCATTTCTCCGTGTTCTTTGACCTGCCTTCCCATGGGTTACTTGAACACTTTTAGAATCCCATTTTGATCTATACTGTTTTTTTTTTTTTTTTTTTTTTTTTTTTTTTTTTATTTTTTTTTTTAAATTTTTTTTTTTCAATGTTTATTTATTTTTGGGACAGAGAGAAACAGAGCATGAACGGGGGAGGGGCAGAGAGAGAGGGAGACACAGAATCGGAAACAGGCTCCAGGCTCCGAGCCATCAGCCCAGAGCCTGACGCGGGGCTCGAACTCACGGACTGCGAGATCGTGACCTGGCTGAAGTCGGACGCTTAACCGACTGCGCCACCCAGGTGCCCCGATCTATACTGTTTTTGAATATATCTCTTTGTATGGCTTTAGTGGTTGCTGTAGATATTTTTTTTTTAACATTTATTTATTTTTGAGACAGAGAGAGACAGAGCATGAACGGGGGAGGGACAGAGAGAAGGAGACACAGAACCGGAAGCAGGCTCCAGGCTCTGAGCTGTCAGCACAGAGCCCGACGCGGGGCTCGAACTCATGGACCGCGAGATCGTGACCTGGGCCGAAGTCGGACACTTAACCGACTGAGCCACCCAGGCGCCCCAGTGGCTGTTGTAGATATTAAGCATTACGTTGTGTGTGTGTGTGTGTGTGTGTGTGTGTGTGTGTGTGTGTGTGTAACTCATCACAGTCTGCTGGTGTCATCATTTTACCAATTCGAATGAAATGCAGAAAGCTTACCTCTCTTCATGTCTCATTATCTTCTCCAGTTTATAATTGTTTTAAATATTTCCTTTACTTAAATTTAGAATCACATTACACAATGTTGTGATTTTTTGCTTCAACCATCAAACATAATTTAGATGCCTTGATTTGCCCCTTCCTTCCTGGAGACAGAATTCTGAGTTGACAGTTCTTTTCTCTCAGCACCTGAAACATGTTGCGCCATTTCCTTCAGGCCTTCATGGTTTCTGATGAGAAATCTACAGTCATTCAAATTTTTCCCCTTATAAGGAAGATGTTTTTTCTCTCATTTTCAAGATTTCTTTCTTTGTCTTTCGTTTTCAGACACAACTCTGAATGTCTTAGCATTGGATTTATTTGTGTTTATTCTGTCTGAGACTCACTCAAGATTCTTCAATTTATACGTTTAGGTCTCTTGCCAACTTTGTTTTCAGCCATTTTTCAAGTACTTTTAGAGTCCTACCTTCTTTCATCTTCTTCGAAGACATTAATGGCATTTTTGTTTGGGCTCCACAGGTTTTTGAGGCAGTGTCCTCACCAACACCCCCCACCCCAGCCCCAAGCTACTTCCTTTATGTTGAGATCCAGTGACTTGTGTTGTTCCGTCTGCAAATACACAGAGTCCTTCCTCCGTCCACTCTAGTCTGCTGTTGAGCCCATACACTGACTTGTTTCAGTCGTGGCGTTTCTGCATTCTAAAATTTTCTTTGGTTTTCCTTTATGTCTTCTACTTCTTTGCTGAGATGTTTGATCTTTTCATTTCAATGATTTCAAGTATGCACACAATCATTCTTTGAAGGATTTTTATCATGGCTGCTTTACATTTTGTCAGATAATGCTAACATCCCTGTCATCTCTTATTGTTGATGTCTATTGCTTATCCTTGTGCAAGTTGAGACTTTCCTGGTTGGTATGATGAATGATTTTCGTCTGAAAGGGGGGCATTTTACGTATTAGGTTATGAGACTCTGGATCTCATTTAAACCCAGTCTAGCTGGCTTCCTCTTGCCATCATTCCAGCGGCGGAAGGGGGCTGGGGGCTGCCTCATCAATGGTGGTCAGGGGGCTGCATTTCCCCTGGCCTCCCCAGATAGCACAAGGGTGATAAGAGTTCTGACTCTGCAGGAGGCCTCTTCCGACGCCCCCTAGTGGGGAAGGGCGGGACCTTGTTATTGCTCCGCGGCAGTGGGGTGGACGTGCAGGCTCTCCACATAATCCTTTCTGATGGCAGAAGGAGTAGGGGTTCTTGTCACCACCAGTAGTGATGAAAATCTTGGCTCTCTGCTCTGTTTGACCTCTCAGCCACAGGGTTGGGGTGCCCCATTAGAACCTGCCAGGAGTGGAAATGTAGGTTCCCTGCTCAGTCTTTTGCTGTTTCTTACAAGATTTTTTTTTAATGTTTATTTATTTTTGACAGCAAGAGAGTGACGCAGGGGCAGAGAGAGGAGGACAGAGGATCTGAAGCGGGTCCATGCCGACAGCTTCGACAGGTCCATTCGACAGCCTCGAATTCACCAACCCTTAAGATCATGACCTGAGCCCGGGGCGCCTGGGTGGCGCAGTCGGTTAAGCGTCCGACTTCAGCCAGGTCGCGATCTCGTGGTCCGCGAGTTCGAGCTCCGCGTCGGGCTCTGGGCTGATGGCTCAGAGCCTGGAGCCTGTTTCCGATTCTGTGTCTCCCTCTCTCTCTGCCCCTCCCCCGTTCATGCTCTGTCTCTCTCTGTCCCAAAAATAAAATAAAACGTTGAAGAAAAAAAGAAAAGAAAAAAAAAAAAAAGATCATGACCTGAGCCCAAGTTGGACGCTTAACTGACTGAGCAACCCAGGTGCCCCTGCTGTTTTTGGTTTTGATTTTTTTTTTTTTTCCAACGTTTATTTATTTTTGGGACAGAGAGAGACAGAGCATGAACAGGGGAGGGGCAGAGAGAGAGGGAGACACAGAATCGGAAACAGGCTCCAGGCTCCGAGCCATCAGCCCAGAGCCTGACGCGGGGCTCGAACTCACGGACCGTGAGATTGTGACCTGGCTGAAGTCGGACGCTTAACTGACTGTGCCACCCAGGCGCCCCGATGATTTTTTTTTTTTTTTAATGCAAGCATGAAGGCATTGGCTTCCGGAAATGATGGCTGTCATCCAAAACCAAAGAGGATACATGGATGGAGAATAGCATATGGAAGATGTGTTGACACCATTAGTTGTCATGGGGAAAAGCAAATTGAGAATTAAGACCCTGGTGAGGTATCACTAACCCCCATTACAATAGCCACAGTTCAAAATAGTGGCAACACCAAATGCTGGCGAGGATGTGGAGAAACTGATCACTCATATGTTGCTGTTTGCACATAAAATGATACAGTTATTCTGGAAAACACCCTGACAGTTTCTTAAGAAACTCAAGACACAAGCCAGCAATCAAACTCCGGGGCATTTCCTCCAGAGAAATGAAAACTCACGTTCACACACAAACCTGTACACGTTGTTCATAGAGCCTGTATTTGTAATAACCCCAAAACGGAAACAGCTACGATGTCCTGCAATAGATGAACAGCTAAACAAACTTGTACACCCTGCACCGGTGTACCACTTCACGATAAAAAGTAACAAACCGTTGATACAGGTAACAATCTGGATGGATCTCAAGAGAATTATGCTGGGTGAAAAAAGCCAATTTCAAAGCATGGAACTAAGCACGTGCATTGTACCCATGTCAGTTCGTTGGATTTGCTGTCACGCTGTGGTTACCTAAAATGGAACCAAACTGGCTGAAGGGTAGAAGGGACTTCCTTGTACTGTCTTTGCAACTTTCCGTGAGTTTATACTTATTTCAAATAAAAAGTAAAAAATAATGATAATTTTAAAATTTAAAAAAAAAACAAAAAAACAAAAAAAAAAAGCCTTGACCTTCCCACAGCCAGCTGGCGGCAGGGCTGGCCCAGGACTCATGTTTTGGCATCATACCTCGCTAGCCCACCAGGGCACGGTCTTCCCCGGACTGATGAACATCCCAGAGACAAAGCTGCCAGGACAAGAATACCCTTCTTTCTAAGTTCAGCAGCCAGGGAGAGGCCCCTCCCCTGGCCTCAGGGGGCTCACTGCAGAGCGCGAGCCAGCTCCTGTTCTGGCACCTTCTCTCCCCTTACCTCTTCCCCTGCGAGGCCAGTGCGAGGCAGGAACAGGCTCCTTAGCCCGGAGCCCAGTACGGAGCCCGGGCATGTCCATTCTCAGGGCCTGGAGGGTACCCTCCCCGCTTCAGGCCGGCACGCGCTGCTCTCAGCCCCAGGCTCCACACCCCTGCAAAGCCAGGACAGGCTTTCTCAATGGAAAGAGAAGCCAACCTCCCTCGGGCTGAGTTCAAACCTCTGGTTGGCACGGGTATCCGCCTTCCCTCTGGCGGGTTGGAAAGGGAATTCTAGGCACTCGATTGTTTCTGCCACTGCAGGTGCCCTGGAGCGCCCAGCACTACCTAAATGCCACTACCTCTATAGGAAGTTTTATTCATAACCCCTGATTCCTCTTGGGCCACATTCCAGCTTAGACGCTGGGACCTGCTGTGCTCTGCTGAGGTGGAAAATTACAGGCCATCCTTATCCTAATACAAACCCCATGAGTAAACCTCCTTAAACTATTTGCCAGATGTCAGGGCGGCTTCCAGAGCTCATTCTGTGTTGACTCTGTGGGCCCAGTGACTGTGCAGGTTGTTGCTGGCGAGGGTGCTACCTCAAATTCTGTATTTGTGTGTACAAGACTGCTTGCTTCTACGATTAATCTAAAATTCTTAAACCTTTGCTTCAAGTTTTGCCATGTGTGAAAGAAGACTCTTCCTAGAGCTGTCTATCATCTCTCGGGTGCCAGAGAAATGAGAGCATAGGTTTACTGGTTAAAAAATTAAAGACAAGATCTGTAATCCTAAATGGGAAAGACCATCTTTTGCCGTGGGTTCCATACACCATTTTATTTTATTTTATTTTATTTTATTTTATTTTATTTTATTGTATTGTATTGTATTTTATTGTATTTTATATTTTATTTTATTTTATTTTGCTTTATTTTATTTTACTTTATTTTATTTTATTTTTAGAGAGAGAGAGAGAGTGCACGCACGAGCGAGGGACAGGGGCAGAGTGAGGGAGAGAATCTTAGGCAGGCTCCACACTCAGCACAAAGCCCAATACAGGTCTCAATCCCACGACCTTGGGATCATGACCTGAGTAGAAATCAAGAGTCAGACGCTCAACGGACAGAGCCGCTCAGGCGCGCCCTCCACACACCATTTGAATAAGAAACAATGCCCTTCACTTTTAAATGTCATTAAGGAGAACTAATCTATCCTACTATTGGCTTTAGATGGCATTTGGTCTTTTGCCAAGGGGCTTAGCAGTCATTTCCTTTAATTCAAATAGCTGGAAGATAGGCAAAGTAATTATAAGAAAAAGGGCTCAAGCAAAGAGCTTCAGTCTCTAAATTAGAGACCTGGAAAGAGGTTTCATCCGTGAGAAGCTTGGCTGCACCTGCCCCTCACTTACCCTGGTCTCACTGCAGGGGAATGGACAACTTTATGGCTTCACCTTGCAAAAATGACTATGAGCTCTGCTCTGTGATCGAAATTAACAGGTTCTAGGCTTGATGCTGAGCAAAGCGATATTGAAGTCCTAGCTCTAGGCAAGAATTTCTAATTCTACACCACTGACTACCCATTAGCACCTCACATCCTGAAGTGCTCCCAAGTGTGGACAGCAGGAAATATAAGAATGTTTCTATAGAGTCGTGTCTAAGAGGGATTTGAAGCTGAGAGAGCCAGGGTGGTTTGACCATCACGCGTGTCCGCTGGCCTAGTCAGATACCTTTCTGCCCTGACTGTGGCTTCCACGAATGAGTTTTTCCCCACAGTTATGTCTTTCTCCCCCTTGGGGACTTTGATTCCTCAGTCAACTCTAATAGTCTATCGTGGAGGATTATCGTGAAACCTTATCTTCTCTGTAAATGATTCCCCAGCATCCCCGCAGTATTCATGTTTCAGGGGCAGGTGAATATGCCTAAAATGAGGAACCTATTGCTTAGTTTGAGTTAAATCATTTTTTAAAAACAAGTATAAATAAGTCATGAAAGCAAGGCTTCCAGGGATAGAAGCCAAGGTCCTTTATAAAAGAAAACTGGCTTATTTCTAATGATAT
This sequence comes from Prionailurus viverrinus, assembly GCF_022837055.1. NCBI lineage: Eukaryota > Metazoa > Chordata > Mammalia > Carnivora > Felidae > Prionailurus > Prionailurus viverrinus. The sequence goes on along the minus strand of NC_062561.1, from coordinate 229,117,027 downwards.
TTTTATATCAAAAAATAAAACACCTAGGAAAAATCTGACATGAGTTGTCTAAGACCTCTTCACTGCAAACTACAGAATGGTGTTGAGAAAGTTTAAAAGCACTAAACAGTGGAGGGAGATACCATGTTCGTAGATTGGATGGCTCTATATTGTAAAGGTGTCAGTTCTCCTTAAATTCATCTATAGATTGAGTGCAACTCCAAATATAGCCTTAGCAGGGCTTTTTGTGGAAGGTGAGAAGCTGATTCTAAAATTCATATAGAAATACAAAGGACCATGAAAAGCCAACGCAATCTTGAAGGCGAGCAAAGAAGCTAGAGCACTTATATGAGCAAATGACGAGACCCATTATAAAACTCCAGTAAGCAGGACACTGTGTAATTGACACAGATATAGACAACCCATAGGGCAGCCTAAGTTGTCTTTGGTGTTTCTACGTTGTACCAGAGTTCAGAGACCATGACGGCCTGGGACAAGATCCTGGAATTAAATGGCTAGTACTTAAGAAAAAGGCCTGGGCTGGACCCCCAGGTCAGAGAGTCATGAGAATGTTAAAGCCAGAGGTACTTGAGCTTTCTTATTAAAAAAAGAAGCCAGAGGGGCGCCTGGGTGGCTCAATGGGTTAAGCGTCCGACTCTTGATTTTGGCTCAGGTTGTGATCTCGCGGTTCATGGGTTCCAGCCCCATGTTGGGTGATGCAGAGCTTGCTTGGGATTCCCTCTTTTCCTCTCTCTCTCTCTGCCCCTCCCCCATGCGTGCGCGTGCAGGCACGCGTTCTCTCTCTCTCTCTCTCTCTCTCTCTCAAAATAAATATTTGAAAAGATTGAAAAGAAAAGAGAAAATAAAAGAAAAGAAGAAAAGGAAAGAAAAAAGAAAAGAAAAGAAAAGAAAAGAAAAGAAAAAAGAAAAGAAAAAAGAAAAGAAAAAAGAAAAGAAAGAAAAGTGAAGCCGGAGAGAGTGGTAGGTGAGTGAAGACAGAGCTGAAGCTATAAGCTGGTTATTCAGAAAGTGATATCACTGTTACTTTAAGAACATTTTTTCTAAATTCCTCTTTCATTAACTTCCTCTTGGGAAATGTATGGTTTAGCCCAACTGACTAGATTAGTGTTGATTTGTGTGACCCCTATCACTAGGCCAACACTCACATGTTCCATACGATGCCAGATGCACACGAATGGCCTGTCACTTTTAGGGTATTAATCATACTAATATTCAAGGCATTCCAAAAACTTCTAAAGATAAATCTAAAACAAACTAAAGGATCAGTTGAATAAATTAAGGTACATTCAAACAAGGAAATACTATACTATTTATTTATTAGATCAATAAGGTCATCTCTCTGCATGGATTCAGAAAAAGATCAATCAATAAATTATTAAAATAATTTTTTTTTAAAAAAACATAGTGCAGGGGGCACCTGGGTGGCTCAGTCGGTTGGCCGTCAGACTTCGGCTCAGGTCGTGATCTCACAGTTCGTTGGGCTTTGTGCTGACAGCTCTGAGCCTGGAGCCTGCTTCGGATTCTGTGTGTGTGTCTCTCTCTGCCCCTACCCCGCTCACTCCCTGTCTCTCTCTCTCTCTCTCTCTCTCTCTGAAAAATAAACATCAAAAAAATTTTTTTAATAAGTAAAAAACACAGTGCAAGACACTGTATGTAGACCCCTGATGTGGGGAAGAAATTCAAACGTTATTTTTATTCAATCCCCTATATATTTAATATAATAATTAATAATAATAATTATCCTATTATATAATAATAATAATTAATCCTATAATAATTATAATAATCCTATTCTAGAAATTCACAAGGTATAGAATCAGTGGTCTAAAGAATGGTTATGGGTGTTTAATTCCACGGGAATCTTAGGAAGAATTTGGTTGTTGACGTCATCCTGGCCCCTCAATCCTGGGTGTCTGTCATTCCCGACTCATCGCTGCTCAAGATGTAGTCCCTGGGCCAGCAGAATCAGCATCGCCCGGCTGCTGGTTAGAAACGAGGGAAGTCATTTCCTACCCAGATTATCAGCTCAGCCACGCTTGCCTTCTTTCAGCCAAAAGGAACGAACCCAAGCTGCATACATGCATGTGTGAAGTTCAGCGATCAATGTAAAACTGCACGTATTGCAAAAGAATTTCAGATCGCAGAGCGCTCAAGGGCAGTTCATTGCCACATGAAAGCGTGCAGACCTATGGAGACAGAAGTAATGGAAGAGACTTATATGCAAAAAGAAGACCGATCTTAAGTCTTCTCATTACCTCCTAACTTCTCATTATTTCATTCATGGCCTAGAATTTCCACCCATGCAGATCTACAATGAAGAAGGAATTAAGTAAAATATATATCAGCCTGGAAAAAAAAAGAGAGAGAGAGAGAGAAGAAATGAAGACTGTCAGGCCCCATCCAGATCTAAAATCTGCATTTTAGCAAGATTCCCCCGGGGCTGCGTCTGTTGATTAAAGCCTAAGAAGAGAGCAGTGTAGGTGAAAGGCAGCATCACTGGTGTTTAAGATTGCCCTATTGCTCAAGACCATTATCACCAACAACACAGTGTCTGAGATGAAATCTCACTTCTCACTCATCAGTGCAGAGTCTTTCAAATGACCAAGATAAGGATGGAAAGTCAGCGGGGAGGGACACGAAGCACCCCAGCTTATGCTAACCCTGAGATAAAGAGCTGGGCTTCCTGAAGCAGGACTTAGGAAGAGAACAAAGTCCAAGTTTGTGGAAAGCAGCCCTGCGTCAGGCCGGCCTTCCGGGCTCCCTGGCTTTGTGCTGTGTCTGTCCAGCCACATTTCTTCAAGGGAGGTAAACATGCCAGGCCTTGTTAGTCTTGAACGATAAACCAAACAGAGCACTTGTACATAGCACACCAAACCATGTCCTGCAAGAGGAAAGAGTTTTAATCCATAAATTACAGCAACAACTTGGAAGGAAATCAAGGCCTTTGGTCGGAGGCAAGACTCTCAGGAGACACGTTACCAGAATGCACAGACAGCAGGGCCGTGGGAGTAGGAAAAAAGATACATTCGCATCCCGAAACACAGCCAAGGCCTTCCCAGCTCCTCCCTTTCCGTGTACCTTCTCTGTTGACTTGTTGATAAATTGCAATTAAGTTTTCTGATCATGAGAGCCCAGCGCTTAATACATTAAAACACTTCATGCGTGGCTATCCCGTTCATCTGTCTGAATTGTAAAATATAGAGAAAATGAGGATGTGAACTTTTATGTTCTTGTTTGGCCAGAAGTCCATGGACCAGCAAGGTGTCATTCGGTGGAAGAAGTTCACGGAAAGTTGGTCGCAGTTGAGACAGCCCAAGAATTGAGAGATCGTTCCGTCAAAAGGGGTGTCTGTGTCCCTGAGGAAGTCCTAAGGGAGGATCCAGGGAATGGGATGGCCAGGAGCAGATGGGGGAAAGTCCTTTCTGTCTCAGTTCCAAATTAGGGTGGCCAGTTTGTCCCAGGTGCCTGGGACCTCCCGGTTTCGGACCCTGGGAGACCCTTCAGTCCAGGACAAACCAGGATAAGGAGTCCCCCTACTGGGCACAAACCTGCGATAACCAGGCTGTGTGGGGAACAGCACTGGCAGGGCTGAATGGGGCTGAGGCAGGGGTAAATCGGGAAGTCAGCAGGGCCGAGCCACAGGCTCTCTGGAGCTCCCGCTCTGGAGGAGAAAAGGGCAGGGGCGTCATTTCCCAAGAACAGGCCCACTAGTCACTGATGGAAGCTCTTCCAACAAAGGAGGTATTTTGAAAATTAGGCTTTTACTTGGGAGAAGGCTTCTTGAAAAATCCTTGAAAATGCTTCCTGTTTTTAATTAAGGAGATCCCTGGAACATGTCCATGGGCTTTCCTTGTGGCCTTTGTAATTTAGACTTAATTCTTCCTCCTCACACCACATTAAAACTGAAACAGAAAGGAACACATCAGCCCCCCCCCCCCCCCCCCCGTGCTGCAGTTGGGATTCTGGAATTCAGTTTGCGAGCCTCCCACGGAGGAGCAGAAGAGACTCAGGCGGGCCCCACACCGTGGGCCGTCTGGTATTGAGCACAACCTGTGTTCCCTGCCAGTCTGAGCAAAGGCACCACAAAGTATTGCGTGAGCCACACACTTTGGGGTGCAAGGAACATGGGCGTGTGAGGCATCTGGACTCGGGCAGCTCAGCAGGCGTGGGATGGGCCTGAAACCCCAGTTCCAGTGGGGGGGGGGGGCGGCGTCTGGAACCACCCAGCGATTCTTGGACACCAGCTGATGTCCTACAATTCAACTCAATCCTGAAGCCATCTATCTACCCGGGAATAATGTCAGATCCCACCGGATGAGGGCTCGGTCCTACAAGTTGGCCCCCCTCTGTCCCCCAGACCCTGCCTTCGGACTCCAGTCATAAGACCAGGGTATCACCTGTGCTTTTGAAGGACTGGCTATGGGTTGGAGGTTTCAACAGCCGCCCCCCTCGGGTTCCATTAATTTGCTAGAGCGGCTCACAAAACTCAAAGAAACATCTTACTTACTAGACTACCGGTTTATTATAAAAGGATACAATTCAGCAACAGCCAGCTGGAAGAGACGCCCCGAGCAAGGTGTGGGGGAAGGGTGTGCAGCTTCTGTCACTGCTCTCCCAGGACTTCACGTGGTTCACCAACCCAATAAACCCTCCTGACCGTCCTTTGGGTTTTTATGGAGATTTCTTTCCCAGAAGGAGGAGGCATGGGTTGATTACATCATGGGCCCTTGGTGATTGAGTCAACCTCTGGTCCCACCCCGATCCCGATCCCGAGGGAAGGAGGGAAGGGACTGAAGCTTCCAACATTCAAATCACAAGGAAGGTGGACTCCTTGGGCATCCAGCCCCCTCCTTAGGTGCCCCAGGGACCCTCCAAAAGCCACCTCATTGACATAACAAAGGATGCCTATATGGTTCTCATCTCTTTGCAAATTCCCAGGCTTTTAGGAGCTCGTGTCAGCGACAGGAGGAAGACCAAATATACGCTTCTTATCATAAACCACAGGATCACAGACCCCGCTGCACAGATGACGGGTGGGAACTGCTTGGAACTCAAAGCCAGACCCTGGGACCTTCTCCGAAGGGCTCCGCCATCAGCATGGCCTGCGGCCTTGACAACTGCTTTCATCGGGAAGCAGACACAGGGCCCATCACCGGATGGAAAGCAGGGTGACCCCTGCTGGCAAGACCCAGGACAACCGTAACCACCGCAGCCAGGCCTATGCCCAACTTGACATGACAGAGGGGCCAGTACAAAGGCTCCACCTCTTGGTCACCAGGCTGTCCCAGGAAGATCAGCAACCACGGTGACCTCTGCCTCTTCTGTCCTGTGCGCCTGGACTGCGGGAGCAGATGTACCCCACCGTCTCACTGGGCGGGACAGCCTCCCAGAGGGGCCTGGAACGCCACAGCCAACCTCTCTTGGGCGTTTGTCTCCAGCCCCGTTATGCCTGCACACGTCACATCAGTTCTGTCCCGACCCTCCAGGCTGGCTTTAGAAGTTTCTGTTCCCACCTCTACCTGCCTCGTTCTCCTGCCGTTTCCCCCAGTGAAGTTCCCAAGGGAGAGAGAATAGAGTGAATTTGTTCGTAGGGGTCCGCCAAGCGGAGGCTGCCCCAGTGGCCCAGCCCATATCACAAGTTCAAACCTGGGTGAGCCTGCGCTTACGGGAAGCACCTGTCAAGGAACCTGACGCACACCAGCCCGTCCTCCAACCCCGCTTGAGCTGACTCACCTTCCCCTGGGAAACAGGACCTGCCGGCCTTGTAAGAAAATCCCCCACCTCCTAGTAATCATGCCCCGTTGTGTCTTCTAATGCACTCGACGCTCTTGTTCTTGCCCCACATGCTCGGGGAACAGTGCTCCCCGTCCATCCATCCTCTTTGCCTTGAAGAAAGGAGATCAGACTTGTTGCCAAATTGCTTTCGTTTTGTCATCGACATCTTTTCACATCCAGCCACAGCCCTGGTTGAACTCGAGCCAGAGAAGGGTGCGGTCAAGGTCTGGCCTGACGGAGGCAAACCCCCCCTTCCTGGGGGTTGCGGGGACCCCTCCCCCTGCACGGGGGCCAGGCTGACACCCGTTTCACACGCCGACACTTCGGAACATCTTCTATTTTAAAGCTCGGCTCTCTGAGCGGATATCCCCCCATGGTTTTATGGAGTCACTACTTATAAATTATTGATAAATAAGTATGCCAAACACATTGGGCTTTGTTGGGTTTCACAGCAATGAGGCTGAGACAAGTGGCTTCACTGTCCTGACTGATTCATGAGCAGTAAGGAAGTTTACTCCTATATGTCCTTTGAAAATGGAGAGTCTCGTGGCTTGCTTTTCCCAGTTCCTGTTTCTTACAGCGACCTCATCTCGGAAGAAATTTGTTATGATGATATGGAACGGTTGGCAGGATATATATATATATATATATATTTTTTTTTTTTTTTAAGCAAACCCATTTCATTGCATGACCTCTATGCCTTCATCTAGTATAGTTCCTGTGTTTTATAAACTTTATAAAATTAGGTTTTTCTGCATCCTCGATTCTTAGCAGGTGAAGCATCTCTAGCCAACAGTCGCCATAGTCCTGTACTCCAGCTGGTGGGTTCGCTCCCAGGCCCTCGGCCGGTTCTTCCTCTGCTCTGACACATCTTGCCCGGTACGTGCATCCCACCGGACTCTCCACACAGAGGTGAGTCCCCTGGGGCGGAGAGTGGGGCCCCGGGCCTGGCTCCACGGCCGCCCGGGCGACCCCCTCCCGTTTTCCTCGGCGTGATCGCACGAGCACGGTGTGTGCGTTTGCAGGGAAGCGGGTGCTTTGAGTGCATCCCTCACCGCGCACACGTCCTGACATCATCACAGGTGGTAGATGTAGGAAGACGCATCACGAACCCAGGCAGCTGGGGAGCCTCTGCTCCCCTGCCCTGGCCGCGCGTGGCCCACGGGCGTGAGAAAGTCCCGGGTGGTGGATGAGAAACCAAGCTCTGCCGGTTATTACAAGTCTCGCGCCTCAGTTTCCCCATCTGTAAACGGGGATGACGCTACTGCCCGCCTGACAGGGCTCGAGGAGCGAGGTACGTCGTCACACGCGAGTCTCTAGAACGTGGTCAGACATCGTCAGTGCTACCGCCGTTGCTAGTATTTGTGGAAACGCCAGAGGCTCAGCCCCGTGATTCTTAGCATCAGTTTAGGTTTCTACAGAAGACCCTGGAGTGGAGGGGGACCCTCCCGATAACTGGAATAGATTGTCTTGTCATTTCTCACAGGAGGGACCAGGTGAGTTGTTTGACGTGCGGGATGAAGAAGGTGGCATTGACTGCAGCCAGGTGCGGCGGGACGCCTGGATATACTTCATGTATGTACACACGTGTATGTGCAGCAAGCCCCGCCCACACATACACACACTCACATACTCAGGCTCTCACACACGTGCCTTCATTGCAAAGAACCAGTGCTTCGGTTACTAGTTCCTTGCAGGGTCTGTAATTCGTCTTCGGAGGTGTAAACGAAAGAAACAAACCCCCTGTTTCCTCCTTCTCCGTTAATTCCACACCCTGTTCTTCAAACGTGTGAATTCCAGGGGCAGAAACCAGGAAAACTACCGTAGCCTTTGCCCTTCCCCGTGACTGGCCCCGGGCCCAGGCCACCGCGGGCTGGGTAGATTTCTGTGGGCAGCCTGGGACCCGATTGCAGGTCACGTTATTTGTCCAGTAGAACGTGCTCCGAATGTCGGACGTCCGGCTTTGCTAAGCGTGTAGGTTTGGGATCTCCCATCCCGCTGGGTTTTTCGAATGCTTGTTTGCATTTCCTGTGGTGTGCTGATGGTTTCACAGCCAGACCCTTCTGGCAACTATCGTGCAGGGAAGAGCCCAGGGGCCAGGAGCCCAGGAGCCAAACCCCAAAGTTCACAGGTTGGGTGTTGTTTCCGGTGATCTTCCATTAATATGATGCACTGAACTTGATTTCCCCTCGGGCGCTAATGTCAACAAGGTATTTGGTGGGGTCTTTATTTCTTGGCATTTGACATAAAAGGAAACCTCCGGGTTATGCTTCCCACTGGGGAATATTGTACACGTGCTGCCGAAGCGAGCACCCACCGGGGGATATCGAAGGAACTCTCCTCACTGTTCCTGGCCACCCCGGATCGTGCTTGTCTCTTATGGGTGACAAGTTGCTCACATTCCTGCGTCTCGCGCTTCTCGAACCTGGTTCGCTTCAGCTGCTTACTGCGTTCTTCTCGTGTGTTTCTTCACTTCTCAAGATTACTTATGATGTGATACCCCTGAGGCCAACTAGCGCCCATGTTCACAACTCCAAACATGGCGGTCTGTTTTCAGACCAGGTCTACCGACTTTTACTCTAGAGTCTGCAGCAGGGATCGCTTATAGACGAACATGGCTTCAAGCAAAACTCAGGAAAATCATTAGCTTAGAAAAAAATGGGACAGGGATTAGTTGCATTAAGAATATAATCTTCATATGAGAATGCAAGCTGGTGTAGCCACTCTGGAAAACAGGATGGAGGTTCCTCAAAAAACTAAAAATAGAACTATTCTATGACCCAGCAATTGCATTACTGGGCATTTATCCACGGGATACAGGTGTGCTGTTTCGAAGGGGCACACGCACCCCCATGTTTATAGCAGCACTATCAACAGTAGCCAAAGTATGGCAAGAGCCCAAATGTCCATCGATGGATGAATGGATAAAGAAGATGTGGTATATATATACAGTGGAGTATTACTCGGCAACCAAAAAGAATGAAATCTGGCCATTTGCAACTACATGGATGGAACTAGAGGGTATTATGCTAAGTGAAATTAGTCAGTCAGAGAAAGACAAGTATCATATGACTTCACTCATATGAGGGCTTTAAGAGACAAAATAGATGAACATAAGGGAAGGGAAACAAAAAGAATATGAAAACAGGGAGGGGGACAAAACAGAAGAGACTCATAAATATGGAGAACAGAGGGTTGCTGGAGGGGTTGGGGGAGGGGGGATGGGCTAAATGGGGAAGGGGCACTAAGGAATCTACTCCTGAAATCATTGTCGTACTAGATGCTAATTTAGATGTAAATTTTAAAAAATAAAAAATAAAACAAGATTAAAAAAAAGAATATAGTCTTCATAAAAATTATATCAAAGTAATATAATACTATGGAAACTAGGAAAGGATTCCATCCCCAACATAATCATTCTTGGCATTTGGGGTATTTATGACTTTTCACTATTTATCACGTGCATTTTTTATATAGACGAATTTACAGTTCAATGTCTGGTTTTTCATTTTCACTCTGAGCTGCTTCCATGCCCTTTAACATGTTAATATTTATTTAAAAACTTAGAGTGATTGCTTACCTATTGAACATGCCTTAATTTGTTGCTCAAATTCTCCCAGTTTTGGTCTCTGGGGGTTCTTTTGGTTGGCTCCTGTATCCCTTTGACATATCCCTATCTTTTTTTGTTGTTGTTTATTTATTTGTTTTTAGTAATCTCTATACCCAGAATGGGACTTGAACTCATGACCCTGAGATCAAGAGTCACACGCTCCTCATAATGAGCCAGCCACGTGCCCCACTTTTTTTAGTACTTCCTTACCTTCTGATACTTCAGGCTCATCTGTAGTTTCCCCACCGCAGCCCTAGAAGCAGGCATTCCTCCAAGGCATCCTGGTGCCTTTTATCAAAGAATCGTATTTGGAAACAAAGATCTCGGTGCTGGTTTCATTGACTTTTATCTAATGATTTTTTTTTTTCTATTCTCAATGGTATTGATTTCCTCTCTTCTCTTTATTATATCCTGTACAACAATCTTGGAAAACTGTCAGTATTTACTAAAATCATATAAATTCATACCATATGTCTCAACAATGTCATTTCTAAGAATTTACCCAGTAGAAGCGCATACGTGTAAAAGAATATCCACAGAGAGACTATACTGTACACTCGAAACTAACATCACATTGTATGTTAACATATTGGAATGAAACATTTTTTTAGTTAAAAAAAAATAAGGAAACTCTAAAAAACAAAAGGAATAGCCACAGAAATCATGTATATAATTGCCCAAAGCTAGAAACAATCCACGTGCCTGCCATTCAGCAGTAGAATGGATAAACAAACTGCGATTTGTTTCTACAATGGAATACTACTCAGCAATAAAAAAAGAACAGACCATCGATATATGCAGTGGCATGACTGGATCTCAACATTATGCCGGTGAAAGAAGCCACTTTGTAGAAGTCTACGGTAGACAAGAAAGTGTCTAGCGGATGAATTTCTGAAAGATTCAAAACAAGTCGAACTAATCTGTTGCCGGAAGACAGGATATGGGGAATGACGGTAGGGCTTTGGAAACAGCACGGGGGACACTTCTTGAGTGTGGTGGCATTCTGTTTCTGGATTCAGGGGTGGTTTCGTGGGTACTCATCATTATTACTGTAATAATAATATTGTACACTTAAGACTCATGCATTTTTGGAATGAATGTGATATTTTAATTCGAAAGTTTATTTTTCAGAAACTGCTCCAGATTGGCTCTTTCCCCCACGTGGCTCGTATCTGGCCCAGACAGGAGACGCTCTTGTAAACTTTGTCCGGATAAACTGGAGCGTGTAAGCCACACCCTGCGCAGTCCCCTCTTCTCCCCTCCTCTGTCAGAACCAATAGATTAGAACTCTCACGGGTAGGGATCGGGCTCCAAGGAAATCCTCACCGAGTCCCCCCGCGGTCTCCAACACCCCCACCATGTTTAGCCTCTGAGTAGGGATTCGTTTAAGGGATGGATGCGTCTCTTTTTGACTCTCACGTGACCACCACATTGACAGCATCTCTGACAGCAGACACGTGGGTTTTCCCCCACACCAACCAATTCGACACCAGCTGAGTGTCCTACAGGTTGGCGCTATCTACCTGGACATAGCATCATGCCCCACAGGTGAAGCGCTCAGTCATAAGACTGCCCCCACTTCAGATGCCAACAACAATAGGTCTCCAGGTTACCCACAACTTCTGTCCATCTTGGCTACAAAACAGAGGTTCCCGTGACCTCCTCGGCCTCAGATTCGATTATTCGCTAGAACAGCTCACAGAACTCAAGGAAACATTTATGTGGGCAACATAATGAAAGGATATGGTAATGCATATAGATGAGCAGCCAGATGTATAAATAGAAAGGGTGAGGTCTGGGAGGGTCCCGAGTACAGCCCCTCTGTCTCTGTGGAGTTGGGGTACGTCACCCTCCCGGTGTGAATATGTTCACCAAACTAGAAACCCCCCTGAACTCCAAACTAATGGGATTTTTATGGAGGCCTCCTCACATAGGCCTGATGGACGTTAACATTACTTCCAGCCCCTCTCTTCTCTCTAGGGAACAGAGCACAGGGCTGAAAATTCCAAGCCTCTAATCCTGGTCTTCCTGGCGACCAGCCCCCATCCAGGAGCCCACCAGAGTCTCGTCGTTAGAACAGAAGACCACCCGACCACCCAGGAAGCTCGGAAGGATTTAGTACCCACCGTCAAGAGCCAGGCACAGAGAGGGGCACCTGGCAGGCTCAGTCGGTAGAGCATGCGACTCTTGATCTCAGGATTGTGAGTTCCAGCCCCATGTTGGGTATAAAGATTACTTACAAAAATACAAATAAATACATAAAGAGCCAGGTACAAAGACCAAACATTAGAAAGATGCTGTTAGTGCCCTTATCACACAGGAAATTACGAGAGATTTAGGAGCTCTGTGCCAGGAACCAGGGGCAGAGACTAATATACATATATATTTTTTTATTATCCCACAGGAACCAAGAATCATGAGCTAGTTCTCAGAGATTTCCTTAGAAAATCTGCCCGTCGATGTCACTGTATTCACTTTGGTATCTGATGTTTATTTATCTGGGCTTCTCTGCTGGAACGTCCAGTATAATCTCCTCTAACATCCAGCTTTGTCCACTTCTAAAATCCTGACTGTTGTATAGACAGAGTCCAGTGTTTCTTTATAATCATGTTTCAGTGGATTCTTTTTTTTTTTTTTAATTTTTTTTTCAACGTTTATTTATTTTTGGGACAGAGAGAGACAGAGCATGAACGGGGGAGGGGCAGAGAGAGAGGGAGACACAGAATCGGAAACAGGCTCCAGGCTCTGAGCCATCAGCCCAGAGCCTGACGCGGGGCTCGAACTCCCGGACCGCGAGATCGTGACCTGGCTGAAGTCGGACGCTCAACCGACTGCGCCACCCAGGCGCCCCTCAGTGGATTCTTTATGAAGAACACATTCACACACACACACACACACAAAGGATTGGTTGAGCATATCTGAACCCAGACCCTAAAATTAAATAGAGATACATTTTTCTGGAGACATCTGTATGGACAGATCTCTTAATTTTTTTTTAATGTCTTGTTTATTTTTGAGAGAGAGAGAGAGAGACAGAGTGGAAGCAGGGGAGGAGCAGAGAGAGAGAGGGAGACACAGAATCCGAAGCGGACTCCAGGCTCTGGGCTGTCAACACAGAGCCCGACACAGGGCTTGAACCCATGAACCGTGAGATCGTGACCTGAGCTGAAGTCAGACGCTTGACGAACCGAGCCACCCAGGCGCCTCCGTAGGGGACATCTCTTGTTGTGTTTCTCCATTCTGGCAACAGAACTCTCCATTCCTATTGGAAACTCCACACAATTGGCCCTGCCTTCTCCTCCACCTGGTCAGGGTGGGCGGGCGACCAGTTTCAAGCCAATGAGAATATTCTGTCCTTGCACCACAGGATGAGGGTGTAAAGTAAGCCAGGCCTGCGTCTTCCTGGGACTTCTGCCCCAAGGACAGCTGTCTCTTTCTATGCAGTCGTTAGGCAGGGAGAATGAAGCCTGGAGCCCTCACATGGAGAACTCCCAACTGTTTGAAACCTGAGGCCAAGAAGAGAGACACGTGGAGATGAGAAACAGAGAAAAAGAAAGAGAGATTTAGAGAGAAAGAGAAACAATGAGGTTCGTATGGCTTAAACACCACAGCCAGCCATGTCTAAAGCTGTCATTCGTTATGTATGTTATGCATACATAAACAATAACTTGCACAGATTTGGATTCAGTGGGTCCACTGTAAACCAAACGAGGCCGATGGCAACCAGTGTGCCCGGAAAAAGACAGACTCCCTTTTAGTCCATTCAGTCCGTTCTCTGCTTTCTTCTCCATGCTCCAGACCCCCTGGGTTTGCAGGACCTCTTCCCCCTTAACACCTGTATGGAAATCGGGTGGTTCTGTGTCACACCCTGGGTAACACCTATAAGCATCCTCTCAAGCAGTAGGGGCACAGGGAGTGGCCAAGGATGTCAACCTTCATTGCCACATGCTTAGTATTTCATGGACTATAGTATCCTATAAAACTACAAATGCATTTTGCCCATCACAAATGAGTCATTAGGCCAGACTTACACGACAGACGAACACCCTAGGTATGCTTTCTCATAGGTAGGAATTGTATATTCTGCCCCTCTTCTGTGGACACCTTACGGCATACTAGCAATGCCAGTTTGAATAATGCCAGCCACCACAAATTCCACTCAGCTGTCTCAGGCTCTGAAAGTTAGGTAGGGACACTTGAAGAGCTCTGAACCATGTCTAGGAGCCCCTCCTGGCATTGTAAGTGCTTACCAAAAGGCAGCCCCTCAAAGAGGAAATTCAACAGACAATGTTACATAATTACTAATCCATTTTCTTCTGGTGGGTCACTTGCCAGGAGGCGGGGGTGGGGAACGTCCTAGAAATCCTGGAGAGACAGCTTGCCCTGACCACAAGGATAAACCAGAGGCTTGTGGGGAGATGGGGGCGGGGCGTGGTGCAGAGCAGGATGAGGTCAGGGTGAGGATTCTTTTTACTATCTACAATTTTTGAAGCTTCACACAAAAGCTGTTGTTGGTCATCGGCTGAAAGGGAAAGATCTAGATTAAATGACTTCCCCCTCCTCATTTGAGCACAGGATAGTACAGCTGGAATTCCACTCCCTGTTCTGGGACTTGGGCTGCCAAGGGGTTCCTATGGCTGACCCTGCTGGGTGTGGGGAGTGGGGAGCCATAGGTATCCCATTGTTACGCGGGAGAGGTCAGAATGGCTGATGGCCTGATCTCCCCACCTGAGCCTCCCTCCAAGCTTTCCTGGGTGCACAAGAGAAAGACAGAGAAGCAGCTCAAGGCTCCAGTCACTCCTTGCTTGCTGACATCTCCCGCAGCAACTGGAAAACCAGGAAAGTTCCCATTACTGTCATATAATGAGGAAGCTGTTCCTGAACTGCCTACCGAAGAATTTTCCCCTAGTTCCCTGGGTTGTGTCTCCTTCTCCTCCTCCTCCTCCCCCACCTCCACTTCTCCCCCTCTTTCTGGCAGCCTTTCCTCCAGGAAGAAAAAGGCTTGAGGACAAAATAGGGAAGTTTCAACAGACCGGGTGGAGAAGGAAAGAGACTTCACCGCTTCTTGGGATCAGAATCCCATGGTCATGAGGATGAATAGAAACACCAAGGCAGGTGAGAAAAGTAGGGCAGGAAATCGCCGAGCAGAAAGCTAGAGGAAGTTCTCAGCTTCCCCAGGTGCAGCCAGGAGCAGAGGAGACAAGGGAGACCATGGAGAAGACGGCACAGAGAACCTTTCGTGCCTGTAGCTTCCTGGAGTCCACCATCTTGAAAGAGAAAGAGGACCCCCTCGAGGAAACAGCCTTGGTAGAAACTATAACTTCAGATCAACCTCGTGTTTACCTCCAAGCGAGTGAATTAACCCCCAAAAGAGTACCTCCACTGACAGCTGCCTGTTACTTTTTTTAAGGAGGCAAAGGAAATAAAACTCTCCAAGCTTATAGGACAGAGTAACACATTGTACGATATATCCTTTTCTTGTCTTTGGCTGCCGACGTGTTTTAGAAGACTTTGCTTCTGGGGCGCCTGGGTGGCGCAGTCGGTTAAGCGTCCGACTTCAGCTCAGGTCACGATCTCGCGGTCTGTGAGTTCGAGCCCCGCGTCGGGCTCCGTGCTGACAGCTCGGAGCCTGGAGCCTGCTTTGGATTCTGTGTCTCCCTCTCTCTCTGCCCCTCCCCCGTTCATGCTCTGTCTCTGTCTCAAAAATAAATAAACGTTAAAAAAAAAAAATTCAAAAAAAAAAAAAAAAAGACTTTGCTTCAGAGCAAACCAGTTAGAGCCAATGATGTGCCTGGTGTGGTGAAGTCAGTTCCTCTCTGGTTTCCTGTGGGCCCTTCTGGGTGAGACTCCAGCAGTGGGTACCCCTCCCCGGCTATAAAACCAGTCCCAGGCTCTTCATCTGTGCCCTACGTTTTTAGTGGGGGGTAATTAGGGCTCTTTCCTGCCCCACCCGCCCACTTGTTCTGTTTGCCCAAGCTGCTCTGGGGGGCAAAGGGCAGATGGTTGGGGCCACAGCGATAGCTTCACCGGTGGCAGGGCAGATGAACGTGAACTAGCTTCATGTGGAATCCAGAATCGATGCGGACAGATTTGAGACACGGTGTCTGGGAGGACAGAAAGCATTTCTGGAGCCTCATAACCTCAAACCTGTAGGATGGAAACCAGGGTCATGCCCTCACCACCCTAAGCTTTGGTCTTAAATTTAAGCCAGTTCCCTTAGACCTAATAGCAATACCTGAGCTATTAACAGTCAGGAAAATCTTCAAAATGTAAAACACAGGACTGGTGATAGCAAAAATAGCTAACATTCATCGGTGATTGTCACATGCCTGGGCTTCCGGCTTCACCTAAGTTAACCCCCAATAACGTTGTGAACAGGCACTGCTGCTGTGCCCATTTTGCAAGGTTAGGAACTAAGGCAATCAAGGGGTGCCCGGGTGGCTCGGTCGGTTGAGCGTCCGACTTTGGCTCAGGTCATGATCTCCTGGTTTGTGGGTTTGAGCCCGGCGTCGGGCTCTGTGCTGATGGCTCAGAGCCTGGAGCCTGCTTGGGATTCTGTGTCTCCCTCTCTCTCTGCCCCTCCCCTGCTCATGCTCTGTCTCTCTCTCTGTCAAAACTAAATAAAACATTAAAAAATTTTTTCTTTTTTAAAGAAACTGAAGCCATCAAGAGATTAAGTGACCTAGCCAAGGTCTCCTAGCTAGTGAATGGTAGAGTCAGGCTTTGAACCAAGGTACTCTGGATGCAAAGCCTACCTCTCTTCTCCATGGCATTACTGCAATTTGTATGAGAACATGGTTATACCAACCATGCATCGTCCCATCACATCATGTGATTACAGCCACGTTACTGGATGCTTGCCACATGTCACGCCGGCTTTCAACCCTCTCTCTACACCACCTCATTCCATCCTGCTCACATGCCAACGAGACAGGTACTGTTGTGATCCCGGCGTTCCAGATGAGACCGTGGGACTCAGGAAGACAAATCAGTGATTTGCCCAAGGTGGCAGGGTGAGTCAGGGGTGAAAACAGGGTTCGCACTCAGAGACTGACCCCCGTCTCAAGACCTACTGATGAAGCTAATATGGTATCCATGAATCAACGCCTCTCCGACCGGTCTGTTTTAGGAACTGATAAATGTATTTCCGAGACAGCCAGCATGGGGTGTATGAATTTCATTTCTCCTCTGAGCCCCAGGAATTCAAATGGCCTGCACAAAGAGCAAGCTCATCCCTTCCGCCCAGGTAGCACCATGCATAACGCATTACTTCACATGGCTCGTAAACATATTGGAACCAAATCCTGGACATAGCTGGTTAATGAGCTTTCCAGTTGTCCTTTGATGAGGGCATAAGTGAAATGCGTCGGCCTCTACTTTACCCTATTCTAGCCAACGTGACCCACATCTTACTTGGATCACTAGGCCACACGGTACGCCCTAAAGAACTGTTGTTTCACTTGCCTTCAGAGGTCACAGCCTCAGTTTCCCTGTGTGTAAAACAACATCACTTGCAGGGGTGCCTGGGTGGCTCAGTCGGTGAAGCATGTGACTCTGGATCTAGGCTCGGGTCATGATCTCACCATCATGAGATCGAGCCCAGAGTCGTGCTCCGCGCTGAGCATGCAGCTTGCTTGGGCTTCCCTCTCACACTCTCTCTCTACCACTCCCTCACACTCATGCTCTCTGTCTCTCTCAAAATAAATAAATTAACATAAAAAATGGTTTAAAACGAGATTCCTCCCAGAGTCCCCGAGCCCTGTCGTTCCACGGGTTCACAGTCTGTGTCGCCAGGAACGCCCCACAAGGACTCCTCTTGGATGTGGCAGAACCGCGGGGCAGTTCTTGGTCGGCCTCCTAGAGGGTTTGTCCGGTGGTAGTGGCAGTCACCACGGCCGCCTAACATACCACCCCAACCTTGGCGATTTGAAAGCTGCACCATTTTCTTCTGCGCAGGGATTCTGTGAGCCAGGAGTTTGGAAAAAGGCACAGCAGGGCCTTTCTCTGCTCCATGACGTACGAGGCCTCAGCCGAGGCTCCACAGCTGCGGGCCGACGTCACCTCCAGGCACGTTCCTCCAGACACTCGGTGGGGACTGGGGCAGGGAAGACTGAGTGAGGCCTGGGGCCTAGGCGCCGGAGTGCTTCCGGGTCAGCCGGGCCATCCGGGTGTAGCCGTCCCCGGTGCGCCCCAGGAAGTCACAGCGCATCACTTCCGGAGCACTGAGGGTGTGTCGTCGACCAAGTCACGGGCCGGCCACATTCAAGGAGAGGGCCGAGACCCCTCCCGGGAGGGTGGCCCGGCGGCCCTGAGGAAGGGCACCGGCATGGGGGGCCGTGGGTGGCCCCCCGCTGGAAGTCTGCCATAACGGGGCCAAGGACATAAAGGGGAAGTCACAGGATCGACCTGCCTTAGAAGAAAACCAACGACCTCGATTGTACCAAACACAAATGAGTAAATAAAAATGACATCTTTGAAGACAGGCCGGCTTTCCTGTATTCCGTGAAAGCTCCCAAGAATAGAGCGAGAGCGGGAGAAATGCAGTTAATGAAGCTAAACTATGGACTTGAAGCAATTGCAGAGAGACTGAGAAATCTCAGGCTCAGGGAGCTCTGTGGATGGCCTGGAATATACTTTTATGAGCCTGAATAGGACATATGCAGAAGCTGTGGGACCGGAATGACAGAGGGAAGATGTGGAGAGCTCACGACAGAGGCTTGCTCCTGGCAATGGATTTCAGGGACTCCCTCGTAGCAGTCATAATTACTTAATACAAGCATAACGCTCTATTAAATATGGAATCATGCTTAAGTCATAGTTAAGCTCAAGATATATATACTTTAGGAGCATGCAGTTTTATAGTTTTTGCCTGTCCATTATTCCTTGCCCCTTCTCTAGTAACAGAGCCCTCACCATCCCCGGGCTCATGATCCAGGATGGCCCCCTGCAATGATACAGGCAATGATAGTTTCGGGAGAGTATGTACATGTTGGGGGGGGGGGGGGCGGGGGGAGGCTAGGGGACCACAACTCATTCTCTAGGATTTCCATGGCCACTGGAAAAGAGAGACTCTTCTTTTGAGACTGTGTGCTAACGATCACATGAGGCTGGATCTGGAGAGATAGACAGAGCCAGAGCCAGAGGATAATGACCTGACATTGATTGTTGTGTAACAGTTATGCTTGGAGCCAGAGCTATCCCTTGGACCTCCCAGTTAGTAGAGTGAAGAAATTCCCTTCTCAGCACACGCTAGTTCTGACTGGGATTCTGTCGTTCACAACCGCGAGGTCCTGACTTATACATTAGAATTAGATAACACCGCACTATGTGGGTTCGCTTTTCTCATACAGATCTTTTGTTCTCAGAACTCCTCCCGAGCCATTAGAGATGGTGGTCTAGATCAGAGGGTTCCCCAGTTATCCCCCTCATGGTTCTGAAGTTCATCCTGGGCAGAAAGGCAAGCAGCAATCCTCTCTGGTGGTTTACACAACTCAGGAATATTCTCTTGGCCTTCAGGCAGAACTGATAGCGTCACAAATATCCCATGCATTATTGGCAGGACTTTGGAGGACCGAGATCAAAGAGAAAGGGTCAGGGAGTCAGTCTCAAAGATTGCATGCAGCAAGAAAAGAAGGCCTCAGAATATCAAGTTCCTGAAAAATGGAAACTTTTTGGTTTTCCCTGGCACAAATTCATGCACACATATTCATGCACACATGGCTGTTATTTTTAAGATGTTTAAAATTGTAAGTACTGAGATCTCAGCCCTGCCCTTGAATATGATGTGCTAAAGGGCTTGGGGCCAGAGCCTGGGTCCTCCCAGCTCATGGGCTGCCTTCCCTTTAGCCCCAGCATGGAGATAAAGACCTCTCCTTGCGTCGTTCAGTTGCAGAGAGGTTGCTTTTAATGAAAACTTGTTTTTTCTTGCCTTTTTCTCCCTCTATATCATTAAGTTGCTCCGTATTCATAGAGACTTATTTTTTTCCATTTTTTAAATGTTTACTTTTGAGAGAGAGAGAGAGAGGCAGAGAGAGAGGGAGACAGACAATCCAAAGTACGCTCCATGCTGACACACGGAGACTTAATATGTATTTTATTTCTTGTGCTTATGTGCTAACTTATTTTCATGCAATAAGATAATTGATTTATTTTGATGGTCACAACACAACTCACACTTCTGGGTTTCTCAGGGACTACTGATTAGGTCACTTTTTTCCAAAACACATACTGTTTGATATATTGATATATATATATATTTGGTATATGATATATATATATATGTGCATATATATATGTTTGTTTGTTTGTTTGTTAAATGTAGGCTCTGCATCCAACCTGGGGCTTGCCTGAGATCAAGAGTCAAGTGCTCTACCGACTAAGCCAGCCAGGTACCCCTGAAATTTATATTTTTAACAAAGGTATATTTACATATATTCCCTATATATATATATATAAAATAGTAGAACATATGGTTGTCTGTAAATACACATTTTTTTCTGTTGTTGAAAAAACAAATTCAACCAAGTAAATTTGAAGATCTAACGACTTTATTTGCATTTCATGAATCGGGCAGCATCTTATCTAGCAAGTAGTGGGGAGCTCCAAAGGGCTACAGAAAGGGAAAGGCAGGACAAGGAAGTTGTGGACGGAAAGAAGGATTATTTTGGGCGAGGTCACCTTCCTTTGGGACATAAGGGTCTTATTAGGTGGATACTTCTTCCTTTGGGGGATGGGGAGTGTCCATATGACAGGTTAGCCTACTGGTGCTGACCAGAAAATTCCTGACTGACCAGTTACAACTACATTTCTGGGGGAGGTTGAAATTGTGATTAGGTTGGTATTAAGCCCCAGTTTCATGACATGGCCCAACAGAAGTGACGCCATTTTGGGTCTATGGCTTTCTTTTTAACACGACATGTGTATTTACTATACAATAAAAGCTTTTAACAACGGCAAAACTCCCAAGCTTCTTACTCTAAAATTTCAACTCTTGTCCTAGAGCTTCTGGTATTTCTTTCACATTTCTAAATAATATGCTTTTTCTGCTGTTTATCATTTTAGACATTATCTTTTGACTTCCTGTTACAATAGATGAAAATGTGTGTCTGTTGCTCCCTCCCACATTTTTATCTCCCCCCCCCCCGATTCTACCAATATGGTATTGTCCCAATTTTTTAAACCCTATTACGACTATGTCGGTATTGTTCATTGCTGAGCCAAGGAGTGTGATGTAACAGATGTTTCCCTTCTTGTACAACTGTTTGTTCTTCCTGGAGTTCATTGCCTTACTTTGTTCACTTGCTTGGTTTTTTTATGTGCCAAACATACTCTTTTTCCAAGTGTGCCATCAGCTCTACCGGGTGCCTACTATATTATTTTCCAGATGCTCAAATGCATTAATACACAACCAATCCCTGTTTTCTCCCTGGAGCCTTCCCTTCCGGAATTCTCTGGTTTCCTGTCCCCACTAAACCGATTGATCTCTAGACTGGCTGCACAGCTGTCATCTAGGGACTTCCCTCAGCCACACTCAGTGGTGTTATCAAGGCTCTCTGTCTCTTTCTATTGTCTGGGTTGTCCTCAGGTCACACTTTATACAATAAATGGTTGTATAAAGCCACCCTTGCCGCAGATCCTAACAAATGAAGGTACCAGAATATGCCACCTCAAAATATGCGTCTTTGACATATAGATTATTTTGAGCTAAAGACCTTTGAGAGTCAGCAGATGCAGGAAAAGCTCCAGAAATGGGGCCCAAGGTGTCCTTTTGTAAAGGAAATGTACATTTACAAAGGACATTTCCATTTGTCAAGAGGTATCTCTCTCAAGTACCAGGAGGAGGTGGATCTTAACAACTCTTACCAATGAAGAAGGCACTAACTTAAATCTGTATAACAAACCTCACTAAACCACCCTTTTCTGTCATACTTTTCCTGGTCACCTTTCTATAATTTGCCTCCCTTGCCCAGAAGCCCCAACCCCCTTTCCCTCTGTTGAGCCTCAGATGGTACATAAGCCCAAATCCTAACCTCCTCCTTGGGTTACTCATCACTGAGTGTTCCCATGTGTGTTGGCCATACATATTTGAATAAATATGTTTGTTTTTCTCATGTTAATCTGTCTTTTGCCTGTCTGATTTATAGGACCCCAGCTGGCGAACCTAAGATGAGTGAAGGAAAAATATTTTCCCCCTCTCCGATACTAGCCCTAGTGGACAGTGACTTCTTTATTCTAATGTCCATATTCCAAACCCAGGGAAGTCTTCAATTGGCTTTGTGTGGGTCACTGACCCCTTGTTGACCAGAAGAGATGAGGGTGCTCTAATGGCCTTGTGATTGTGTCCCCTTTAAGACAACATGGAACCCAGGAGAGGTGGGTGTTCCCTTAAAGGAGCCCAGCCTACCCATCCGAGCAGGTGTCCACTGTAGTGCTGAACCAAGAAAAGACAGATGGAGAGCCATTAACTTGGGGGCCAGAGGACCAGAGCTTCATTCTTGGCTGTACCTACCAAGTGGTTGAAGAAACCTCTCTGGTGGTCTAGTGGTTAGGATTGGGTGCTCTCTCCCAAGTGGTTGAATGAGCCAAGGAAAATTGATTGGCCTCTCTTCATTGTCCATTCCCTTCAAAGGAGGGATCTAGAATAGAATTGGTGCTATAACCCAGGGTTCTAAAATCTTACACTCTTGTCCAATGAGACCTTATATTATAAAGGGTGCTCTGCCTTGCACCTACCTAGGTGTAGATCGTAAAACAACAATGGAAAAGCAAAGTAGAACCATAAAGTAAGTGGTCCCTACAATAATTAAACATTGATTACATTTTTAATCAGGTCAGGCATTGTTGAATGTTTTATATGGATTATCACGTTTTTGATTTCCATGAATTCTTTCTTATCCTCTGATCCAATTTCAAAGCATCTTGTTATAGCTCTGTGACTCAGTTTCCTCATCTGTAAAAGACGGATAATAATCTCACCTACTTTGTGAGGCTTTGGTGAGGATTAAGTGGGATGATGCACACAAAGCCCTGAGATAATATAATCAATCAACATAATGTGTTAATAATCAGTATAATTATCAATCAATAACCAACTGATACATATTGCCAAGATTATTAGTAGCTATTCTTCTTCTTGGTTTTCTCTATAGTGGGCATCTGTTCAGTAATCTTTCTCCATCTACCCTTTCTAACCCAAAAATGTGATGTAATTTTCTTTTCTCTTCTTTTCTTTTCTTTTCTTTTCTTTTCTTTTCTCTTTTTCTTTTTCTTTTTCTTTTTCTTTTTTCTTTTTTCTTTTTTTTTTTTTTTTGCCTACTGGTATTTCTTTGATTTGATGTGTCCTTCTTTTTTAATTCCTCTGGTCACTTGAGGTTAGAAGTGACAATTAATGCACTCGGGCAGTTTGCCACTGTTAACCACTGTCTACCCGTTTTTGGCTTTTGGCATTTTAAGTTCCTTTTTAATCTTGTTTTTTCTAACCCATGATGTTTCTCAAAGACTTACACTTAATTGTGTGAGCCGTCTCTTCCTCATCAAATAAAGTGTGAATAACCAAACATAAAATTCCCAGCATAGTGTCTGGAGCAGAGGAAGGGCTGGATGAGGATTAGCCACACTCCCTTCCTCATCTTACCCTCTTTATCTGAATACATCCCATGGTTTCTGGCTCCAGGTAGCCATAAAGAAGCTCCATTCTGAACTGGGCAAGATGGTAGAAACAGGGCGCCTCCTCTCACTTTGTGAACAGGTAGAGTTCCAGCAGGGTTTACATTATGGGCAGAGACAGCGGGTGGAGCTATGCGTAAGGGTCTTCTATCATATGGTGCGGCTTTAAACCGTGCTTGAAGCTCGCAGGGGCATGAGTGAACCAAAGGCTTCTTTGTCGGTGTGTTGCCCAAAAAAGGATAGGTCGTATCAACAATGAGTTCCCAAGAGCTCTTGTCATTGGCGCATCCATTCATTCTGCAAGTTTTCACTGAGCGATTGCAGTGTGCTAGGAGCTGGGGATACCACGGGGCACGAGACAGAGGAAGTCCACGCTTCCTTGAGTGGCTCGTCCCACTGGTGTAGGGTGAAAGAGCTTTGCCTGCCATTGGGAATTATTTAGCACCATATATGTGTTATGCCAACTTAACAGATCTTCCTAACTCCCTTCTCTATTGCCATCCACCCCTTCAACCCCCCACCTACCACAGCACAGAGACTGAGAAAGCCAAAAATCATGTTTCCCCAGCTTCCCCTGCGGTCAGGGTCATTAGCTGCTTGGCGTCATTTTCTACAATGTCCCTTAAGGAGTTGTCTGCTGGGGGCTTCTGGGAAGGGTAATGTAGCTGGTGCTGCCTCTTCCCCTTCTTCCTTCCCTGAATTTGAACACAATGCTTCGAGCCTCAACAGCTTTCATGTCGGAAGGACCGCGAGAGTCACAGGGTCGAGAAGCGGAACCAAGGCAACAATGCCTGTCTCTGGACTTCCTGTGACCTGACACTCTTATTCATTTTAGCCACTGTAATTTAAGTTTGTCGTTAGTCATAGCTGGAAACATTCTTAACTGACACACCGAGATAGCAATCAACAGTAACCCCCCTTTACCTTTCCTTTCCTTCTGAAAATGAAATTTCGCAAACGTTCCCACACGGAATATTCTTTTAAAAATTGAAATTGCTATTGGCTGGTCGTTACTTAATATTTCTGACACAAACTTCTCCCATTTAGGGATTTTTTATGGAGTAGAAAACCAATCCGGCGGCAGAAAGTCCTCTCAAGTTCTGTCAGCTTCAAGGTCAGATTCCAAAGTAGGGCTTGACAATTCCAAGAACCACCACATGGCTGCTTTCTTGAGCAGAGGCGTGGGGGTGTGCCTCCAACATGGGTGAGAAAGCAGGAAGTCTCCTCGAAGCCTCTCGGTGAAAGGGAAGAACACAAATGCCCAGCGAGACACAGACATCATCATCATCATCAAGTCCCAAGCCCACGAGGTTTGCTGGAAAACCATGCCAGACACTGCAGGATTATTGTTCCTCATGGAAACTCAACTCGGAAGGCCACGGAAACTCCAAGGGCAGCAACAACTGGTGTAATGGTAGGAATCCCAATGTCGTAGGGCAGGGAGTCAGCAAATTACATCTCACAGGCCAAATGTGGCCCAGCGCCTGTCCTTGTGAGGCTTGTGAGTTGAGCGTGCCTTTTACATTTATAAATGGTTGAAAAGTAACAGAAAGAAGCATAAGATTCTGTGACGTGAACATTATATAAAATTTGAATTTCAGTGTCCCTAAATAAAGTTTTATTGGAACGCGGCCATGGTCATGTATTTACAAGTTCTCTAGGGCTGCGTCCGTGACCCAATGGCAGAGCTGAGCAGTTGCCGTGAAGAGTCTGTAGCTCACAAACGCACAAATATTTACTCTGTGGCCCTTTACAGAAAGTTGGCCTGCCCCATTACAGAATTTAGGGCCTGAGCAACGACCTATTCCACAAGAAACATCAATAGTGTATCCAATCTCAACCTCATGGGGCGCCTGGGTGGCTCAATCAGTTAAGCATCCGACTTCAGCTCAGGTCATGATCTCACGGTTCGTGAGTTCAAGCCCCACGTGAGGCTCTGTGCTGACAGCCCAGAGCCTAGAGCCGGCTTCACATCCCGTCGCTGTCTCTCTCTGCCCCTCCCTCCCCTGCTCTCACACTGTCTCTCCCTCTCTCTTTCTCAAATTATAAACATTCAAAAAAAAAAAAAATCTCAACCTCCAATGAAAGGGTCAAAACAAGGAGGAAAGATTCTCTACAACACAGAAAGTCTCCTCAGTTTCTTAAGGAATCATGCAGCAAAACAGTATTTAAAAATTATGCCAGTAATATATAATTTTGGAAAATTTAGAAAATGCTGAAAAGTACGTAGATAATCTCAT
Source organism: Prionailurus viverrinus (assembly GCF_022837055.1). Taxonomy (NCBI): domain Eukaryota; kingdom Metazoa; phylum Chordata; class Mammalia; order Carnivora; family Felidae; genus Prionailurus; species Prionailurus viverrinus. The sequence continues at coordinate 229,091,737 of NC_062561.1, read as the reverse complement.
GCCCACGATAACAACTATTAATATTTTGGGCTTTGTTCTTCCAATATTTTTCTGTGAATAAATATTTTTTCCTACAAAACTTGGCTGCATACCCTATATTAGTATTGTTTCACTTGCAACTGATAGGAAACATCTTAAGTAGGCTTATGCTAAAAAAGAGTAGGGGGAGGAAGGGGAGTGTTTTGGCTCATGTAACTGTGAGATACAGGAGTATTACTGCTTTGGGCTAAATCTAGAGCTTAATGTAATAAGGCTCTTTTCCCCTCTCTTGTTTCTACTTCCTCCATACACATCTCAATATTGGGAGAGCTTTTTCCTCATAGTGACAAAAGGGCTGCAGATGTCCCCATTATAGTTCTAATCCACACAACAGCAACTCCCTACAGGAGCAAAGAGCATTTCTTTCTCCCTAGAGAAACAAATATGAGACTTTCCAGTGTCATTCAATATTTTTGACACCATGAGTTTTTTTTAGTTGCTGCCTGATACATAATCATTTAGACGCACCACCCATTTGCAAGCCAACCTGTTCGAGGAAATGCTCATCTCAGAATCGTAATTACAGGATTAGATGAGGTCTGAGAAATCATCCAGTACATTCTATGCCTTTACAGGAAAGAAAATTGAGATGCAGAAAGGATAAGTGATTTCCCATTATCATTCCAGTAATCAATGGTGGGGAGCCAGATCTAGATAGTTCTAAGATTGACTCTCTTCCACCAGCTACTCTCTCTTAGATATCACCCCTAAGCAAAATTTGAGGCTAGAAAAGCAGTTACCTAATGGAGTGGGCCTGCCCAGGTATCCTGAAGAATAAATGAGTCAGAGAAAAAGAGCACTCTGATTTTCTTCCCTAGCCCTCAGTTTGCTTCTAAAAATGGAAGGTGGGGTGGGGTAGACAAAGCCACAAAGGCTCCAGTTTGTTTGTTCCTCTTTAACTAAATATAAAAATATGCTTTGTTGGTGAACCAGAGCTGCAAGCCCAGTAAAACATCCAAAAGTTTTAGAGACTGTGGCTCTCCGTATATTTTTACTTCATCTTCAAATTATACAGAGAATTTGTTTTTTCATTTGTATGTTCATGTGGCCAGGCTCCTGCTTGCTGTCCCTGCCATCTTAAAAAGCTTAGCAGGCATGAGGGAGGAAGTGCCATCAGAGGAAGGCAAATTTACGGACGAGGACCTCGGAGTGCTCAGAGCCCCTTTGTAGAGGAAGAGAAGGAATCCGTCTGCAGACTGAGTCTGGTGATGAGGAGACCATGGACACCATTGAGGAGACCAATGGTGAGCCACTGAAGGCAGGTGTGATTCCTGCACGGTGCATCCTGCAAGCACTCATTCAGTGTCCCCCAGACATTGAACGGAAGACCCAGGGGACACAGATCTAGGTCTTACAGTCAAGTGTGGAGAAAGATGAGGATGTGGGCCGGTAGCTTGCGGCATCCTGGGTGCTGTGGGAACAGCAGGAATGCACGGGAGGGCGGAGCCTCGGTGCTAACTCCTCGAGGTTGGCCTGGAATTGCTTCCCGAAGGAGAGCAGCCTGGAGCACGGCTGGGAGAGACCACTGCAGTTAGCCAGGGGACGGGAGGGGGAAAGGCCACGCTTGATCAAAGCCCAGAAGTGGGAAGCAAGCCCAGCTCTACGCAAACTGCCGGCCGGACAGGTGTCCGGAATTTGGGGAAGAGTGAAGCCATCGAATTTGCTAAAAATAAACAAAATAAGGAAACGCTAAGTTCTGGTCTGGACCTACACAAAATTGCGAAGTTCTTTTCCACACACACCACCCCCTCATCTTTCAGTTCCCTTTACAGCTCTCAGCTGACCTCCTTTATCCTATTAGCCAGCTCTTAGGCTCCCTTGGCACTCTCCTGTTCAACATCTGCTCTTAGAAAGATCCAAGGTTTAGTAATATTAAGGTGTAGATGACTGATGGGATAGCGTTGTGATTTAGTTGATTGGTATCATTTTTACAGTGGACAAAATCCCAGACCAAGGAACCCATTTTGAATTGTCCCATTTGCTGAAAAAAGGTCATCCAGAGAATGGAGCTGCCTGCTGGTTGATCTGGGCAATCAGAGGCTCCTCAGGCCCCCTCACACCCAGTGTTTAGAACACGGTTGTCCCACGGTGGGAGCTGTTCCAAGGACAGAGCCTGGAGAGAGCAACGTGGCGAGAGTACCGTCTGGACCGTATGCGTAGCTGAACCCAATTAAGGCCTCTTTATAAACTTTTAAGATTTGGCAGGTGGGTGCGGAGATCCAATCATCTGGCAGCCGCCCAAGACAAGCCTCACAAGTAAGTTCCCTTGTCTATTAACAGTGCCACCTAGCAGTCTGGAGTGGCCTCCCTCTTCCTCTGGCCTCTCCTTGTCTTCTGTTTCCGGGGTCAGTTTGGGAACTAACAGCAGGAGGTTCCAGTATGGACAGCTTAAAGGCCCCAGTGGGGGAGTCACAGGAGCGTCCAGTGCCCTCTGGACAGCTTCAGGCTCTCCTTCTGCTCCTGCCATGTTGGCATCTCTCTCAAGGACTCTCCTGGCTTCCCAGCCTGGTTGAACGTCACACCTTGGCTTCCCCATTCCTGCCTTGACCCTCTGGATTTCTCCCCACCGGTTGTGCAATGACAGTTTGGGCCTTGGTTTCACCCTAGTCTCTGTCCTCACAGCGTGTACTCACCCTCATGCTGTGCTGGGGGCATCTCACCAGGGCTGGGGAGGGGGGTGGGGAGCGGCACGTTGCAGGGTAGACCATGTTTCTCCTAGGCTCAGCTCGTTTAGGAAGAAGATCAGATGTGCCTTTCAGGAACTCATTGAGTTCCTGGAAAGTGATTTTTTTTGGGTGTGTGTTGGGGGGGGGGTACTTTCCATATGGCCTTGGAGGCTGGGTTCAAATACCAAGTTGCCATTTACTAGCTGAATGACCTAGTGCTAGATACTTAGATACTTTATACCCTCTGTGACTCAGCTCCTTTGTCTGTACATTGGGAATAATAATCGTATATATCTCAAATGGGGGGTTGAATTAATTCATACATAAAGAGCACTGAACAGAGCACTTCATTAAGTGCTCAACTGTCACACATTACCATGTGTGATCTGCATCATCATGATCTTCACCACCACCACAAACACCTAGTAACGTCTTCACATTTCCTCTATTGAAAAAACTCATCTAGGGGCGCCTGGGTGGCTCCGTCGGTTAAGCATCTGACTTCGGCTCAGGTCATGATCTCACAGTTTGTGAGTTCGAGCGCCGCATCAGGCTCTGTGCTCACAGCTCGGAGCCTGGAGCCTGCTTCAGATTCTGTCTCTCTCTCTCTCTCTCTCTCTCTCTCTCTCTCGCTCAAAATAAATTACAAAATATTTGAAAAAAAATGATCTGGGGCACTTGGGTGGCTCAGTTGGTTAAGTGTGGAACTCTTGATTTCGTCTTAGGTCATGATCTCATGATTTCGTGGGCCCAAGACCCGCATCAGGCTCTACACTGACAGCAAGGAGGCTGCTTGGGATTCTCTCTGTCTCCTTTCTCTCTGCTCCTCCCCACCCTCTCAAAATCAATAAGCTTAAAAAAAAAACTGGCCCCATTTGATTTTGGAATAAAAATTTTTGTACTAATTCGGGGACTCCATGTACATAAGAAGCAACATATGCTCAGTTACAGTGCAAGAGGGAAGTAGACAGAAGGGTTTCTCAGATTTTAATTTTTATGGATATCAACAATGATGGTGTAATGTTCGCAAAGACAATGAATAGTCAAATTACTTAAATGACTTTCTCCACAGAAGATATACAAATGTCTAATAAGCACATAAAAAGATACTCAGCATCCCTAATCACTTCGTACCCATTAGGATGGCTATTATTAAAAAAAATAGAAAATGACGTGTTGGCAAGGATGTGGAGAAATTGGAACCCTATGCATTGTTGGTGGGAGTGTTTTCTGCTGTGGAAAATAGTGTGGCTCTTCTTCAAAAAGTTAAGAATTACCATATGATTCAGCAATTCTACTTCTAGGTTTACACCCAAAAGAATTGAAAGCAGAAACTCATAAATAGGTTATTTGTACACCTATGTTCATAGCAGCATTATTCACAATAGCCAAAATGAGGAAGTAACCCAACTGTCCATTGATGAATGAATGAATAAACAAAGCGTGATCTATCTACCTAAAATGAAATATATAATTCAGCTCTAAAAAGAAGGAAATTCTTTCTTTCTTAAGTTTATTATTTATTTTGAGAAACAGAGCGAGAAAGAGAGAAAGCACGAGTGGGGGAGGGGCGGGGAGAGAAGGAGAAAGAGAGAGAATCCCAAGCAGGCTTCGCACCATCAACAGAGCCCGATGTGGGGCTCAAACCCATGAACCGCAAGATCATGACCTGAGCCGAAACCAAGAGTCAGACCCTCAAACCGACTGAGCCACCCAGACGCCCTTAAAAAGAAGAAAATTCTGGCCTATGCTACAACATGGCTGAATCGTCAAGACATTATTATGCTAAATGACATAAGCCAGTCACAAAAAGACAAATACTGTGTGATTCCACTTATATGAGGTAGCTAGTGTGGTCACATTCAGAAAGTAGTCAAAGACAGAGAGTAAAATGATGTTTGCTAGGGGCTGGGGATGAAGGAGGAGGAAGAATGGGGAGTTATGGTTTAATATTTGTGGGGCGTTTTCATTTTGTTTTGTTAAGACATGCAGTAAATCACACATAGGTAGACCAGAAAGCCAAAATCTCTATGTGTAGTCACATCCTTTATTTGGCTAATATTTATATGGTGTTTATTATGGGCCAAGCATTACTCTAAGGGAATTGGACATATTTAATCACTTCATGCCCAAAACAACCTCATGGGGAAGGTACTCCCAGAAGCCCCATTTTATAGGTGAGGAAACTGAGACACCGAAATGTTCAATAATTGTACAAGACCATGTGGCTAGTACACAGGCAAGCCAGGCAGTCTGGCTCCAAGGTCTAGGTCTGTAAGTACAGTACCATTTTAAGAGGCCTCCCGCTCAGCTTTTGGAGTAACAATGAACATTACAGCAAACCACAAAATCCTGACCGTGAATTATTTGAAAGGGTTTTGGCTGAGTCCCAACAGCTGTGTTCATAAATACTATCTCCTGGGAGGAGGGCAAGGTTACTGGCTAATTTGTTTTGTGGTTAAAGGACTTCAGTAAATTTTATTTTATTATGCCACAAGAAATTAGTTCTGGTATTTTCAGCTTCTAGAATAGACAGTTTTACTCATCACTGCTTATAACCTTGTTTAGGTTGTAATTAGGCACAGCAATTTTAAGCCATTTACTTTGTATGAGTAACATGGCTCAGTACACACAAGTCATGGTTTATGGCTGCAGAAAACTAGCCCTCTAAGTTAAAATTTGGTTTGGATAAAAGGTTGTTTGTTTTTTTTTTTTTTAAACATGCAGCAGAGTTTGGGAACATTTTTATTATCTTTTGTGAATCATGGGTTGCAGAATGATGGGCTGGTTGAGAGATCAGACCTTGGTTCAACCTCTGCATTAGCATTTACTGAGCCTCAGTTTTCTCATCCGCAAACCGGAGGTAGTAACCTACCGCATGGGCAAGTGTGAGGATTAAGTGAAATAATATGGAAAATAATACATAAAAGGATTATCCAAGTGCCTGGCCTGATGTCAGGTGTCAGTAAATGCCTCGCATTGTATTAACTCCTGTTGCTCTTAGAATTTTGCCAGAATTCCCAAAGACCTGTGATCCTTTGCCCTGAGATTCAGAAAAGGGGAAAGTGATTCAATTCCTTGACATTGACCTAAGTATACCGGAGCCACCGAAGATTCCAGAGTGTTTTCCACGTCTTTCTTTAGTTACGGAGTTTGTTTCAAAAGGTGCCAAAACATGCCACACGCAAATCTGTTTCTGTCTGGAATTGTGTATATTGGAGAAAAAGGAAGTGTTCAACAGGACTTCCATTTTCTTCCCTTTTCTTCCGAGAAAGGGTCCCTCTGAATAGAAAACCAGGGGCAAAAGAACCTTGTTGTGAGCGCCTTTTTATTGTTGAGCTGTTTATTTTTTTCTTTTTGATAACCCACTTTATCAGAAGATTAATCTTGTCATTAACGCACATATTCCGGCTACTAAGGTACACTGTGACTTCTGAGTAAGCATAACCGTTCTGCTGACCTAGGGGAAAATAAAGATTTTTTTTTAAAATGTGCCCTAAGTAGTGGAAGAGGCCCTGGGCCGACAGCAACATCTGGATTCCAGTCTGGCCCTCCCATGGCCGTGACCCATCAGCGGGTTCTTGTCTCGGCCAGGGATGGCGATCCTTCTGCACCCTCGCCGTGGAGAGGGAAAAGGCACCTGTCCCTCTCCCCCATCATCCCACGCACCACGTTTCTTTGATTCCCACTCAATGGGCTTTCGATGTAAAGTGCCAGGGAGGTCGCGGGATCCGTCCAGGTGGAAACCCCAGGACGTCTCCGGAGGAGCAGCGCCGGGAACCCAGGAGCGGCTTCCACGCTGCGCGCACAGCGCCGGGAGCCCGAAGCTGCCGACGGTAGACCCCGTCTGTGCGCGGAGGCCCCGCCCATCTCCGCCCGAGAGCCCGCCCACCTCCGCCGCGGCCTCCCATTGGCGGCCCCGCGCGTCCGTCGGCCCCCGGGCTCTCCCGGGCGGGAGCGCCAACCGCGGGCCCCACCCCGCGCCTCTCGAGCCAGCCAGCCGCGCCGGGCGGCCGCGGCGTCTGACGGACCGACGGAGGAGGCTCCGCGCCCGTCCGCAGCGCGCGGCCGGCATGGCGGCGCCGAGAAGCCCCCCGCGGGCGCGGGCGCGGGAGCGGGAGGGTCCTCGCTCCCCAACGGCAGGTGGGCGCCGGGCCGGGGGCGGGGAGGGGGGCCGGGGGCGGGGAGGGGGCCCGCGGGCAGTCCCCCTGCGCGCTGAGGGTTGGAAGGTCCGGGGCGCCGCCCCAGGGCAGGGGGCTGAAGCCTCAAAACACCCCCGGCAGCGTTGGGGCTGCCGTCGGGGACGGGGGTCGCGTCGCGTCTGAATGGGAACGCGCCCTCGGGAGGCAGATCTGTTTGGGTCGAGGCCGCGAGCGACCTGCCGAGGCAGGGAGGGCAGGTTCCTGGGAGGAGGGAGCCCGTCTGGTGGGCTGGAACGGGGTGGGGGTTCAGACAGCGGCCGGGGTCAGGCTCTGCCGCCGAGGAGGGGCAGCGTCCCCTTCTAGGTGTCCCCTCTGAGAACTTGATTGTTGTCGGGGTGGCGGGGGAAGTTGACGCGTTTCGCGCTTTGGTGGCGGAGGATGTGGCCCACACCTTCGCAGCAGTCGAGACTTGCTGAACAGCAGAGAAAAGCTGGCTGTTGAACAAAAATGTCACCAAGGACAGGAGCAGCAGCACAGAATGGCCCAGGTCGCGCGCGCAAGTCTGGTCGCCGAGGTGGGGGCGCAGTCCCTGTGGCTGGGCGTCTCTGCTCTCTGCGTTGGTAGCTGGGGTAGGAGTGAAGGGTGTTTTCCTTCCCCCGCTTCAGCTGTGCCCTCCAGGCCCCGCTCCGAGGAGGATGAACGTGGCTGCTTCTCAGTTATGAGCACGTTCCCGTTCCGTGTTTGTCTGGTGGCCCCCGCAGGGGTGGGTGTGAACCTGCCGGCGATTTGGGGGAGAGTGCCGATTCACAAGCGCCGAGTTTGGGCTGCAGATACGGCAGCGTTTATGGGAAGTTGGCAGGTGCCAGTACTGGCTATTGACTGGGGTTCTTGGTCCCAGCAGGAGCTTTTGATTCACACAGCAAGCTGTTGGGTGTGGTGGAAACAGTGCTGTTCTGGGAGTCTGGACATGAGTTCTAGACCTCATTCTGCCCAGGACTGTGTGCCTGGAAGCCACAGCCACTCTGGACTTCTACGTCCTCATGTTGGGGTAGCTGATCCATAAGGCCCCTCCCAGTCTAGAATTCTGTAATTGACTTCCCTCCCAGCCTCAAAAGTTTGGAAATTGAACTCCCTTTCAACCTTTCTGCACCCTGAATGATAATCGAATTAGCCAAATATTTCCTGTGGGTGTATTCATTTGAACTTTTCATGATGTGATTTTTTCCTCCCTTTCTCTTTGCCTTACTTTGGGAGAGAAAGCAAAGCTGGAAATGGGGGTAGGGCTCAGCAGGAGAAAGCTGGTTTGGGAGGCAGAAAGGTGCCTGCTCTGGACTTAGCCTAACAATCAGGAATTTTTCCTTCCAATGCATCAAGTTCAAGGTGTGCCAGCACTGGGAACTCAGAATTCTTTCCTCAGCTCCAGCCTGTGGGGACTGTAGTTCCTGTGCACAGTGCAAGAATGTGATTCAAGGATCAGGTTATGGAAAACTTTTTTTTCCCCTCCAAAACATAACCACATAACCTCTGAGGACTTAGGAGCATAGTTTCCCTTCTTTACCAGTCATGTTTGGAGGTGAAAATGTTTTCGAGTCCCTTGCCAAAGCTAGGATGGGAGCGAGTTATTTTTACCTACCCCTCTTTTCGTAAGAGAGAGACTTCTGAAATCATAGCAAATGCTAACAAGTAACACTTGACAATAAAAACTAAATGGACAGCAACCGAAGGAAACCCAGGGAACGAGTAGGGGTGGAAAGCATTTTTTGGTAGCCAGTTTTACTGTTTCTTTTTCACTGGGTATTGAGACTCATGCACTGAACATCTGTGCACCGTATTATGGGAAAGACACTGTCGGAATTGGAATACTAGACAGGGAAGTGGCGCCCAAGATGATTTGGTGCAATGCCCTGAGGCCCCAAGAAGACCCGGGAGGAAACAGGAAGCAGGGGTGACCTGCCCACTGTAGGAGAAACTCAAAATCCTTAGCATACCTTTGGCAGTCTGGTGTTTGAAGCGGGGATGTGTGCCCCACGTTTTTCCTGGCTCCTTGTGCCTCTGGCCAGCCTCAGGGTGATTAACTGTTGTGGTTCTTCACAGAAAAGCCTGCAAGTTTTCATCCAGGCCCTCAGGAGCTGCAGGACCCTGTGGTGGTCCCTAGGCGCTCGCCTGGGGTGACAGGAATGCCCAGTTGTGGAATGGGGGACCCATCGACCGTGTGCCCTGGTTCCAGCAACACAGAGCGCAGCTCTGCCCCCCGCCCCCGCCTTTCTTGTTTATGTGCTGTTCTGAGTAAGATTTTGTTTGCGAAAAAGTCTAATGCTAAACAGAAATTTTAGAAGTAATGGTAACGGCCAATATTTTTGAATTTTGCTGTTATCTTTATTACATGTAAAGAGCTTAGGACGATGCATGGCCCGTAGTAAGCACTGCAAAGTTAGCTTACTCAAGGGTTATTATTATCACTATCTTATGCCATGACGTAGTTGTTATTTTTATCCCTATTTTATTGAAACCAAGTGACGTGCAAACTTATACCAGATTTCCCACTTCCCACCTAGACTTTTCTGTTTACAAGATGCGTTCCTCAATACCATGGAATACATTATTCCAAAGCCATTCAAGGATAACTTTACGTACAAAGCAGATGTTTCTGATCCGCTGAATGCTGTCTTTGTCTCATTCCCTTGGACAGTCATAGGTACCACACTCGGTAGACCCGTGAGTCTGCCTGGTGAGCACGTCTGTGTTTAAAGGGAGAGGGGGCAGGTCAGAACAGCTAAGGACCAGGCGGCTGGTCCCTGGCGAGAAGAGTTATGAGGATCGGGGTGGGGGGGTGAGCGCACATTCCCTCCTCAACGCAGACTGCGGAGGGTGCTAGGAATTGTGATCTTATTCTAGAGCCGGTGCCTTCCAAGCCTCTGCTCTCAAGGACTTGAACCACGAGCAGAGGGGGTGCTGGCAGTGGCCAGTGGGTGCCCAGGAGGAGATGAGGTCCTTTGTGTGCTAGTTGTAACCTTAAAGAGAACTATTTCCCTAGGTTGGAGGCTTAGGAACAAAACCAAACAAGACCCAAATGCTGCAATTAAAAACATACACAACAGAACGCCTAAAACCAAATGGTCCGTGGTTGGTATTTTTTTTGCCAGCCTGTTTGCCCCACTTTTATACTTTTCCATTTCCGTGAAATGGATTAAGTGCCAAGTAAAATGTAAATGTTGGTACCAAGCGTCTTAGCTAAGTAGAAATCTTCGATTGGCACAGTTACGCATTTGAAAATGACCTTTCACACTCTCAACAATAGCCAAATTATGGAAAGAGCCTAAATGTCCATCAACGGATGAATGGATAAAGAAATTGTGGTTTATATACACAATGGAGTACTACATGGCAATGAGAAAGAACGAAATATGGCCCTTTGAAGCAACGTGGATGGAACTGGAGAGTGTGATGCTAAGTGAAATAAGCCATACAGAGAAAGACAGATACCATATGGTTTCACTCTTATGTGGATCCTGAGAAACTTAACAGGAACCCATGGGGGAGGGGAAGGGGAAAAAAAAAAAAGAGGTTAGAATGGGAGAGAACCAAAGCATAAGAGACTGTTAAAAACTGAGAACAAACTGAGGGTTGATTGGGGGGTGGGAGGGAGGGGAGGGTGGGTGATAGGTATTGAGGAGGGCACCTTTTGGGATGAGCACTGGGTGTTGTATGGAAACCAATTTGACAATAAATTTCATATATTGAAAAAAAAAAAAAAGAATGAAAATGACCTTTCATCTGGCTCCCCGGAGTGGGTGGGCGCCTACGGCACCCCGTGTCGTCCTCGCCAGGGGAACAGTAGGCATTTGAGTTCTGTTTATGGTGCTGGCCACGGAGACACTGCCCATGGATAGTCTTATGTAATCTTTACAGCCACCAGTCTGACGCTCGGAACGGTTACGGAATTTGCTCAAAGTTTCCAGCTAAGAAGCGGTGGCCAGGATTCCAGCCCTGGCAGCGTGGCTCCACCCACAACCGATTCTTAAGCCTCCACCTCTTCTGCTTCCTGAAGCTCGGCTCAGGCTTATACCTGAGAGCGCTCTGGTCTCCGGGTTACATTTCAGCTGTTGGCCATTCAAGCTGGGTTCCCATTTTACACCCTTCTTGTTGCTACACAGAACTCACAGGTCTGGGGTACAGAAGTGAGATTATGACAGGGTCATCATGATCGAGCTGAAACTTGCAACATACGTGGTTGCTGCTTTGTAGCTATTAAAGCCCCTTCACCATCTTGAGCAGAGCGAGTTGGTTATTGGGCTGGTGTATTTGACCTTTGTCTCCGGTCCACTTGATCTTTTGGCAAATATTCAGTTACTTAAAACAACCGTTCTCAGAACTGAGGTGGCACACGCATTTACTGATGTGTAATTAACAATGCAAGAACATGAGATGTTATTTCACAATAAATCACCAGAGAAGAGTGTTTTGTTTATGCACTTGTTTTGCCAGTAATCTCTTGTTCTAGCCCATCTATACCCCATTTTTCTACTTTCTCACTTAATTGGAACCAGAAGAGACAGGCGGCATCATGTTTAAAATAAGAGGAGGTGTTATGTTCATTTCTAGGAGACTAAGGACTATTTTCTGTTAGTACTGTTGCTGGGATTCTCAAGTAATAAACAAAAATCTCCGAAACTGTAGCACGTAAAGTGCCATGCTCGATAAATCTCTGAATTAAGAATTTAATAGTAAGCCTTTTGTTGTTGATATAACTATGTATCTATGACTTTGAGTCTATGTGGAATTGTGGATGATAGATATAGAGTAATTTAAAATACTGTATTAGCTCTCTCTCTGCTTTCCCTGTAACTGGCTTTTATGAATATTAGGGTTAGTCTTCTAGCACAGGGAATAATAATGTAATTGAAAATCGGTTTCTCAAGAGATCCCCATCTCCCTCCCCCAATTCAGAGAGAAGTGGGATCTGATTCAAAGTCAAGGGTTAATTGTCAAAAAGAGAGAAGCATACTGCCCTCTCTTGTTCCCATTACAGTGGACACGAGCCCCCCACTTTCTCTCCGGGCACGGGACAGCCTCAGTGGGTACAAATGGGATGGAGGTGGAGAGGGGACATGGTGGTGGGAGCTCCTTGGGCAGTGGTCTTTGAAAACTTGCATCTCTAAGTCAGGGCAGAGAGTTCCCGGAGGCTTTGGTCCCCCAAGTTTAGGAGAAGTGAACTAAATTCCTTCTTTCTGGAAAAAAGGGGATTGTTCCCTAAGTCGTAGAATAACACCTGGTACAATGTGGGCATAGTCGTGCACCTGTGACAGGAAGACCTCATCTTTCTCCTGAGGTCTCTAGAGTGGCAGGGAAACTGAGGACTCTGTGTCTTCCAAGTCCTGTGTCCCAGGTCATTAGGACAGGTAGAAATCTTGGAGGAAGCAGGACGGCTGATAGGAAAGGGGAAGTGGGAGAGATGGCGAGCCAGTGCTGGCACGGACTTGATGTAATCAGGCGCCATCTAGATATAAAGGGCTGGATGGCACTGATGCCAGCCTTTTGTCATTTTACCGGGCATTTTGAAAATGAACTTGGAGTTCAACTGTTTGTAGCTAAGGATGAGGCTGGCCCCTTACCTCGAAAAGCCATTGTAGCCAATGGAATTATTACTAGAAGCGTCGGGTCCCTCAGTTTTGCACCTGAAGCAGCGTAAGACTCGGGTATGTCAATCCTTCTCCTGCAATCTAAGGTAGAGAGAAAAATCACTCAAACCGAGAGAGTTTATGAGATCAGTTTCACCCACTATGTTTCCATTTTGTTTTTTAAATATTTGTTAAACTCACTTTTGTTAAGCCCAGCTGACGGTTGGGATAGAGGGCTGGTATGGCAAATGCTCGTTGACCTGTGCTGTCTTGTTCTTCTCGCTTGACTATTCCAGTGTATTCTCCCATTTATGCCTCATTGATTCATTCATTCAAAATGTGGAGCCGGTAACCTGTGAAGGTACAGCTCTCCTTTTCCCTCCCTCCCAGTTTCCTTCTCAGCCTTCCTTTAAAAAAAAAATATTCTTGCCATTTTTTTTTCAATGTTTTTATTTATTTTTGGGACAGAGAGAGACAGAGCATGAACGGGGGAGGGGCAGAGAGAGAGGGAAACACAGAATCGGAAACAGGCTCCAGGCTCTGAGCCATCAGCCCAGAGCCGGACGCGGGGCTCGAACTCACGGACCGCGAGATCGTGACCTGGCTGAAGCCGGACGCTTAACCGACTGCGCCACCCAGGCGCCCCTCTTGCCATTTTTTTTAGAAACTGGTCACCTCCGGGGAAACGCTGGTGTGAGAGTCTGTAGAATCGAGCATGGCTTCTAAGGGTTGGAGTAGTTGCCGATTTGTCACAGTCTCGTGTAACTTCTGTACCTACAGGGCATCTTTCCTATGGTGCAGGTTTTGAGTAATTTTTTTTTTTTTTTAAGGTTTATTTGTGTTAGAGAGTGTGCAAGCGGGGGAGGGGCAGAGGGGGGAGGGACGGGGGTCCGAAGCAGACTCTGTGCTTACAGCCCAGAGCCCAACGCGGGGCTCAAACTCGCAGAACCGTGAGATCATGACCTGAGCCGAAGTCAGACGCTCAACCGACTGAGCCACCCAGGCGCCCTGTTTTGAGTGATGCTTTAAGTATAGTTGAACCTCACTTGCTTCACAACTACTTAAAATCCTGTGCCTTGTGCCCCAACGTGACTGTTCCTCCAACATAACCCTGAAACAAGTTAACACGAAGGGCCCTGTGGTGGATGACGGGAAATGGCAGTTAATGGCCTGGCCTCCCTATGCTTGTTCACAGGGGAGGAAACTGAGGTGGACCAGACCATGGCTTCCTGACTCCCTGGTGCCTGTTCGTTCCACTGTCCTCAAGCCATCCCACTAGGTGACCGCTTCACATTCTCATTTCCTGCTTCGTATTTCCATGAGTGTAATTAAGGGAACAGAAAACACTCTGGTGGCTCACTGTTTCTGACATACGTGTTCCAAGTGGACCGCCAAGACAGAGGCCATTAGCTAGGATTAGGTATAGTGGGATAACGGAACGACCCCAAATAAGTGAGTCAAGTTTATTCTTCTCGTGTCACCGCTCGAAGGTGGCCCCCTCTTCCAGGGCCAGAAATGGGCTCCACGTTGCCAGGGGCCCAGCTCCTCCGGGTCATTTCCACGGTGCATGGCTTCCATGACTAGCTACTTCGTGGTCCAAGACGGCCGCCGAACGCCAGTCACCACACTTACATTCCAGCTGGTGGAGAGGGAGGAGGACAAGGAATACGCTCCCCTCCGCAGAGCCTTCCGAAAACTGCACATAATGCTTCTGAGAATCCACTCACACAGCTACACCCCGCACCTGGGGAGGAGGAAATGTGGCCTTTATTCAAGTAGCCATGTAGCCGGCTCAAAGTCAGGATTTTATTTCAACGGAGGAAGAGAGAACAGATACTGAGGGAAGCTCTCAGTGCCTGTCGTGGAGACGCATGGACTGGATCCTGATTACCTGAAATCCTTTTCCTTATTCAACAAATATTTATTAGCCGTCTGCCCGGTGCCTAGGCACCAAGAAAGCAGGGAGAAAACAGACACAATCCCCGTCCTTAAGACGTTTACCTACGTGGGGAGGCAGACACTGATCAAACACAGACATGGTTGTGTAAACCGTGCTAAGTGCCGCGAAGGGAAGAGACGCCGTGTGCTGAGAGAGAGTAACGGGGACTTGAGCAAGCCCGGGGGGAGGGAAAGGGTCAGAGGCTTTGCCACAGGAAGTGACATTGGAGCTGACAGCTGGAGAAAGAAAGAGTCGAGTGGGGGGTATTACAGGCAGAAGAAAGCAGGGGCGAAGGCAGGCGGGAGGCAGAGAGGGCTCTCACGGAGGAACTCACAGCCCGTCCTCTTGAGCAAGCGGCAGAGGGGACAGAATGGGGAAGAATCAGGGTCAGACCGCATGGGGCCCCAGAGGAAGGGTGACCGCCGTGGCGTGCCTGCCACAGGGATGTCCTGGGATGTGGAACTTTCAGTGCTAAAACTCGGAGAGTCCCAGGCAGGCCGGGATGCATTGGTCACCCTTGCTGGAGGCCACATTAATGGTCGGGTTCCTTTCATTTTAATTTCAGCACAGTCTCTCTTTCCATAGGCGTAGCTCTGCCATGGAAAAACAACTGACTAGTAAAACTAGCCCCTCCTGTTGGCTGAAAGCAAAGAGGCACAAAACACAAGCAACATGTCTTTTTTTTTTTTTCAGTGTTTACTTATTTATGTATTTTGGGAGAGAGAGAGCACGCGCAAGTGGGAGAGGGGCTGAGAGCAGAGAGAGAAGCCCAAGCAGGCTCCACACCATCAGCACAGAGCCCACTGCGGGGCTCAAACTCACGAGCCTCGCGATCGTGGCCTGAGCCAAGGGCCGGACGCTCGACTGGCTACGCCACCCAGGCGCCACATAACACAGGCAACACTTCTTGTGACCAGTGAGACTCTGTCTGGCATGATTTCTCCTAACGGAAGTTTCGGAAATTAACCGGCATGTGATAATATATGACTTGAGAAGACAGAGACGGCCGAGGATGGAGGAGGCCCCTACTCCCCAGCGGGTTTCTCAGCGCTGGCAACACATCGGAATCACCTGGGAACTTGACGAAAGACGGGGGGCCTGGGCCTCAGCCCAGTACATCAGGAAATGCACAGGTGGACCCGGGGCAAGGGAGATCCTCCGCCCCGTCCCAGTGCCCCTGAGACTTGGGCGTGCGTGCAGATTGCTGCGGACCTCGCAGAGTACAGATGATGCCGCCCGCGGATCTGTATTCCTAAGTGCCCCGGGCGGCAGGGATGTTGCTGGTCCGGAGGCTCTGATGAGTTTGTTTCGAAGGTCTCTTCCGTGGAGAGCAGACCTAAAGGGCCACGTAAAGGTGGAGGGGGCGGTGAAAGGAGAGAGGAAGGAAGACCTGGGGAGGAGAGAGGGGCTCTCCTTTGTGCCTCCGTCCGGGGTGCGCCCACCTCCACTTCTCAGTCCCTGGGGTTTGTGAGTTACATGGTGTGGCTGGTTCCTGGTTCCAGAACTGGTGCCCCATGACTTTTGGCTAGGATGGGGCGAGGGGTGAGGCACGATTACCTCTCTCACACCTCATTTACAGGCTTTTCCAGCTCATTTCACAGATTCGAGTCTTTCCTACAAGTAAGAAAAGCCAAAATAATAATAAGGGGAGGAGGCAGCGAAGAAGAAGAAGGGGAAAGGAGAAGGAGAAGAGGAAGAGGAAGAAGAAAAGCCAGATTTTTAAATAGGAGCTGACACACCCATTGCATGTAAAAAAGCAAGAAAAACCAAGCAAACAAACAAAAAACACCACTGGCTAAGGAGTGGAAAATGGCTTTGGGAAGGGAAGCCAATTAGAAGGATTAGTAACCACTAGCAACAGAGCCCAAATGGTTCTGATTAATGGAAAAATCACCTCGGGGCAAAAGTGAAGGGTGACTTGTCTGAGTGTACCCATAGTTCTCTCCTGGTCACATTTCGTAAATGATTGGGAGATGAAAGGTCTAAGAGTGAGGGCGCCTGGGTGGCTCAGTCCGTTCCACTCAGGTCATGACCTCAGGGCTCCTGAGTTCAAGCCTCTTATTGGGCTCTGTGCTGACAGCTCGGAGCCCGGAGCCTGCTTTGGATTCGGTCTCCCTCTGTCTGCTCCTCCCCGACTCGTGCACTGCCTCTCTCTCTCTCTCTCTCTCTCTCTCTCTCTCTCTCTCTTCCTCTCTCTCTCTCTCTCTCTCTTCCTCTCTCTCTCTCTTTCTCTCAAATATAAATAAACCTTAAAAAAATTATAAAGGTCTAAGAGTTGAGAGTGCACCACCAAAGCCCTGGCAGGTTGAGGCGGTGAACCAGATCCAGGAACATGAACTTGCGTGGGGTTACGTGTCTGCTCCTGGTCTAAAAAGCATGGAGCCGGCACACGTGATCACCCCCTTGCTTCCCTTCCCGGGTCCTGGCCGAACTGAAAGGTGGACACAGGAGTCAGAGATTTTTAAAATGTTAGCTCAGGAGGCACCTCGGTGGCTCGGTTAAATGCCCAACTTCAGCTCAGGCCGTATTCTCATGGTTCATGGGTTCGAGCCCCACATCAGGCTCTGTGCTGACAGCTCGGAGCCTGGAGCCTGCTTTGGAGTCTATGTCTCCCTCTCTGCCCCTCCCCTGCTCACATTCCATCTCTCTCTGTCTCTGTCAAAAAAATAAACATTAAAAACACAATTTTTTTTTTAAAATGTCAGCTCAGTGATAAAACCCACAAGTTCCACTTGTGTGGCCAGATGGGCTTGCTAGCCATGCCTGAGCTGAGCTCACACCTAAAAGGTCAGGCCCTTGGCCCTCTCTGGAGGGTGGAGGAGGGGCTGAGCTGAGCAGTAGCTCCCAACCTGCCAACAGGCGTGGTGCTTGGGAAGGAGTCAGTCAGGCGAGTGAAGGCTGGGGCAGAGGGCGGAGCCAGGGCTCCTGGAAAGCACCTCCAGCTGGAAATCTGAAGGACGGTGGGATAAAAGTGCAGATCCCTGCCTCCCCCTTCGAAGGCTGGGGACACTTACTCCAGCAACGGGGCTTTTAGTTGATGGCAGGCTACTTGTGAGTGGAGGGCTTTTTGTTTCTCAGCTGTACGAAACTGACTGATACAATCTCAGGCTGGGTGCATTACTTTGAGTGTATCGTCTAGAACAGGGTTCGGCAAAGCACAGTCCACGGGCTGAATCTGGTTCCGCTCCGTTTTTATATGGCCTATGAGCTAAGAATGGTTTTGACTTTTTTTTTTTAATGGTCAGAAAGGAAAAAAACTCAAAAGAATGCCACTTCCTCACCTGTAAAACTTACATGAACTTTGGATTTCGGTGTCTGTAAATAAGGTTTTCTTGGAACACAGCCTCACTGTGTATTGTCTAATGGTTGTTTTTCTGTCAGGGCCCATTTGGGTACTTGACACAGAGACCAGATGGCAGGCAAGCCCAAGATACTCTCTGACCCTATACAAGAAAACTGGCCGACCCCTGACCGAGCATGAAGGAGTGGTCATGTTTTTGGATTGTCTCCTGGGGGGTCACGCTCAGGACATTGCATTCTGTCCTGTGGTCTCCCTTTAAGTGTGGCATGGGTTCGGAGGAGAGTGGCCCGGACAACGAAGAGACCCCTTCGAGCCCGTGTCATACGAGGACTGGTTGAGACAACGAGAAGCAGGCACAATGGAAATGATAGCTGCCTTCTACAGTTGTTTTGAATTCTTGGGAGAGAATTGCCCCGGGAAGGCAGTTATGAGGTTAATTGAAAGGGCACTGACCTTGAGTCAGAACCTGTTGGTTCAAGTTCAGACTTCTACTTGCTTTCTCTGGGCTTCAGTTTCTCCACCTCAAAGATGAAGGGGTGCACACGACAGGCCGTCGGATGACCAGGTCCACGAATTAAGATTCAGCTTTCACCTCAGAGGTGTTTCCAGGCCAGCAGAGGACACAGTCACGAATATGCCTAACTGACCTGCAGTGTAGACAGAGTGCGGCGGCCAGGGGCGGGGGTGGGGACAGCACTCTGTCTACACTGCTCTGCAGAGGGACTGGTGTGAATCAGGCCTTGGAGAACAAGTAGAACTCCAGCGCCTTCGCCCAAAGCATTCTGTGATTCTGTGAAAGACTTAAAAGGTGTCGCATAGAAGAGTCATCTGACATGATCCTCATGACTCCAAGCAATAACGATTCAAGCGTGGTTACAGGTCTGGCCGCACCAGCCTCTTGCTCAGGAACTTTCCCTGCTTTTCAGGTAACACCAGCATCTCTAAAGGGTCTAAAGGCCCTTGCTTTCCTGGCCTTGTGAACTGTTGCCGTACCCGCTGGCTCTCTGCTCTAGCTCACGTGGGACTAGGTCGGGTACCCGTGGTACCTCTGCTGATGGAGCCACGTTTCTGTGGAGCATCGCCTGGGTCGTGCCCCAGACACACGAGGAGAGGTCAGCCTTCTGTTTGCAATTGTAACGTCAGCTCTTGGCCCAGTGTTCTGCCTGCAGGAGGAGCTTAATCTATATTCATTGACTAACAATAGACTTTGATCAACAAAGAGAGAAATATTCCCGAAAAGAAGATGGTCTCCCACCAACGGAAGTGAGTTCCCACCCCCAGAGGTGGAGGCTCACAGGGACTCAGTGGGAGAGTTTCCATTTGCACGGTGCCTCTGTGGTTACAAGCACACTTTCGTGGCTGGCGTTTGCTTTCATCTAACCGTCTGTTATCACTATGGTCTTCTCCATTAGAGAGATGTTTCGAGATCCTTGAAGCTCAGTGGTTTGTCTGAGGTCCTACAGCTAGAAAGTGGCAGAGTGAAGACAGAGTGTCTGGCTTGTTTCGCCAGATCAGGGCCAAGGAGAGTGTCTGGGTGGAGCAAGTGATCCTGGCGTGCTGAGATTTTTCTCCAGAGGAGGAGTTACAACTTGCTGGTCCACAGAAGCCTATCCCACCTCCAGCTTTTGTATTTTTATAGCTGGGAGGGTTCAAAATCCCCTACGCATGATTAGAAAATTTAACTTCTCTTTTAAAGTGATGGCTTGCAATTAACACCCCTGAACTTTGCCCTAGTAAATGGAAAAACTCTGAGCTATGACATTGTTACAGACACGCGCACACACACACCAGAGCCCCGTTAGTGTTTGGCAAGGAGCAGTTTCCTGTTGTATTTACTGACTGACGCTCAGTTTAACAGGAGCCTTGGGTAAAAACATGCCCCGTCCCGTGGGGATTGTGCTCCGAGCCTAAGTGGGTTGCATGACAGGGCTACAGCTGAATGTCTCACTGATCATGACTTTCAAGATAAAAACCTTCCCCTTGGTGGCTGTTTTCCTCAGTGATACTGATCTTGCACTTTTTGGTTATAGTTCTTTACTGAGTCGAAGACTGTCATTTCTTAGTTGAGCAGAATTCATACTGAAATTTACAAAAGCTTACAAAGTCCTTTGACCTCGCACTTGTTAAGAGGATATTTTTTTCTGAATATTTCCTCTGTAACTGAAAACAAAGAGCTAGCCTGTGATTTTTCAAGAAGCAAGACCACTTAAGCGTAGTCCTTTCCACTGCCGTGCTGACTTGTAAAACCTCTCTCGTGGTCTCCCCACGCTCCAGAGACACTTTGCCGACCCCCCGGGATTTGTTCTGTGTGTTTACCCTTGGGCTTACGTCCCGCTTAGTTTATTTGTTTGGACTCACGTACATTATGTTGCTTTATTCCCCAGCCTCTTGGTTTCTCACAGTTAACCCCAGAGAGAGGTGACCCGCTTGGGGATGGAGGCCTGCCTGCCATGTCTGCATCCAGTTCACAGGCCCTGCTGTTATTCTGAGTCCCTGCAGTGAGACACGCGCCACCCCCACCCCTCCAGATGTGCTGACCGTGGGGTGTGAGGGTCGGGGCTCCGTGGGCCTGGACGAGCCGGCCAGGAGCCTTTCCTGATGGGAGGGCATTGTGCCACCTGACCATGAGCTCCTTCAGGACAGAGCATGTGACTTTCACTACCAGCCAGCCCGGGGTGAGGATTTAGGGGAAGGAAGTATAACCAGGGAAGGGCTAGCAGGAGAAAGGAAGGCCTTCCCTGATCCTCCTGGGTCCATGGCACCATGGGGTTTCTGATCACGCCTCTCTGCAGTACTAACCTTTGGTTAGGATAACCCCGAAGCCACCTTCACTTTTTCAGAGCGGGTGGTGTTCCACAACTCAGCTCAGAAAAGTGTGAAAAGTTTACCAACGCCTCTGAAACGTCTGTGTCGCTCCCTCTGTCCCTGGGTGGGACGCCCACCCCTTCACTCCTCTGGCGGCAGAGAGTGGGAGCTGTCCTGGGGCTCCCCCCCTCCACCCCCGCCCCAGGCTCCCCTCTGCTCTTTGATCCGGCAGTCTCTCTCGGGTGCTCTCTCCCCTACCTCCTGCTAAATAACCATAACATGCTATTGATGCACATGGAGGGGCTGTTGAAGTCATTAAATTACATTAGTATCTTTTACCTTGAATGTTTTTTTTAACAAGATGACATTAATACACATATTTTTTCTCTCCCTGTGCTCTCAAATTTCTAAGTTAAATCGCCTTTTAGGTCTTTTGGCTCCGGCCTAGTCTCCCCCTTCTGTGGCCCACTGGGTAGCCCCTGATCTGCTTCAGGAGAAAGTCAACAGCCAGATGCGGTTGGCTGCGTGGACGTGTGTAGGGAGAAGGTGCCATGGACTGCTGTACCATGAGTAAGATTGGGAGACAAGTAGAGGCAGGAATGGATGGGCTGCCTGGGCCCAGGAAGTCACTGGAAGTTTCTAGGGCGAAGGAGACACTGAGGAGTTTCCACGAGAAGGAGCCCAGGGCTCCCGGGGGGAGCGGCCGTGTGCATAATCACTCTGTTTCCGGCTCTTCAGTGAGTTTTGGTTTTGTTTTCAGGGCTCTTTTTCTTTTTCTTTTTGGTTTCCTGTTTTAATGTTTGAATTATTTCAGCTTTGGTACATTTTAGAGAATGGAAAAAACTCTAAGTAGAATTTTACCACAAAAAGGTGGCTTTTTTTTTTCTCTCTCTCTCTTTTCAGTTCTAGTCAGTGGTCTCATCTGCCATATATAGTTTGAGTGATGGCAGATCAGATTTTACGTTCAGATAGCCGCGTTGTTGACTTCAGGAGGCTCTGGTGCAGTTACTCCAGGATATCTTAGCTACTTAAGTATGACTTCTTCCCACAGTGTGGGTTGGGGTCTCTCGCGTGTCTTCGTGCTGAAGATTGGGGGGATGTGTGAGGCCTAATTAATCCGCTTTCCAATAGAACAGAAATGCATGGCGGCCTCATTTCAGCCACCACCCGGGTTGTCCATTCCAAAAGTCCTGAAAAGACACTGTGGGTTTTTTGTCTCTTGACGAACCTGAAAGAGGGCCAAACCCATAATTCTGACGGTGCTTCTGTTCTCTTCCTCTCCTCTTCGCTTCCTGGAGATTCTTCATCACCAAAACCTGCCCCCATCCCTTGTTTCTGGGAGGTCCTCGTCCTCCTTCCTCTCTGTATTGTGTTCAATGACCAGATCACTGGTGGGGCCTTGCCCTCCTTCCTGTTTGTCGGGCTAAAGCCTCACCCAAGCCCGGGTCCTCTTGGGCAGGGGAGGGGAGGCTGGGCCAGGGCTGAATCCTCCCTGAATTCTCTCCCTGGGCTGGCAGACGGGGGATTCCCCCGTGAAGATCCTGCCATGAGAGACTTTAATCCCCCCTCAGCTGTATTTGGGGAGATGAGATTTGACTCATGAGATCATCCAAGTCATGTTTGTGATCGTATTTTGCAAGGCACCTCATTCGTGGTATCCTTGCCTATGGCTGTTGCTTTTGAGTTGTAAACCAGTTGTTGACACGCGCGGGAAAAATTGATTTTAATTCTCTTTTTAAAGAGTCTTAATTCCACTTGCTGCAGCAAAGTTAATTTGAAGACTTACTCAGCTGCACAGTTCACAGGCAGGACAGCCAAGTGATAAGGCACTCAGTGTTGGCACCGCATTGCCCTGTCTTGGGATTCCAGCTTTACCACTTACATATTTAATCTCTCTCTCCCTCGCATCCTCATCTGCAGAATAAGGGTGGTTACAGTAGTAGCAATAAAAATAATGATCAACACAGACTAGGGACTCAGGCTTTGCCAGACGGCTTGCTCAGCGCTTCCCTAACATTTCCACCCACCCTTACAACCAGCCACTCCAGAGGCAGAAACCACTCCGCCCATGCCCTCCTTCCCCCAGCATGTGACTCTGCAGGAAGGATCATGAGGGCCAGCATGGCACTTCCTGTGTTCCAGGCACTGTTGCATTGTGTTTCGATCCCCAGGTGGAGAAACAGAAGCCCAAGAAGTCACCAGTGTAGGAGCAGGGCCGGGCTGGGGGTGGGGCAGTGTTTGCAGGAGCAAATGAGAGAATTACTTTATTTTTTTTAAGTTTATTTATTTATGTTGAGAGAGAGTGAGAGCGAGAGAAAGCGCACATGTGCGGGGCGTGGGGTGAGGGGGCGGTGTGCAGAGAGAGGGAGAGAGAATCCCAAGCAGGCTCTCTGCTGTCAGCTCAGAGCCTGACACGGGGCTCGGACTCACGAATCATGAGATCATGACCTGAGCCTAAACCAAGAGTTGGACGCTTAATGGACTGAGCCACCCAGGTGACCCAAGAGAACACCTGGAAAGCCCATAAAGGGCTCTGGCTTATAGTGAAACTCGAACTGTAGCTATTTTAATTATCAATGGAGCCATACTTTTTCCAACTAAAACACTGCACTTCCTCTCCTTAGATGAAGAAGCCCCACTCCTTATAATATTTTCATATATTGTACAAACACCTCAGGGCTGTGTGAGCTGCAGCCGCTTACACGGGACTTACGGGTTCCCTCCTCTGGGTCGCTCCCTGGCACCCACACCAGCCGCCATGTTCATGCACCCTGGTCCTTCTTTGGTTTGAGTCACTTGACCAAAACCTGTGCCAGTTAGGTAGGGGGAAGCCAGGAGTTTAAGTTTGTAGTCTAGGTTTGCACGGAAAAGGCGTACTGAGCCCTCACGTGTTTTTTTCTAATAAGTTGATCATATCCCTTTTCTGGGTTGGAGGCAGGGCTAAATTTCAAGGATGAGGCCATTAGGCTAAGGAAGTGTGTTGTGTGTGTGTAGGAGTGAGGAGAGCCACAATCTGTAGTGGGTCCTGTGGAAGCCCTGGGCAGCTGCTATGGAGTGGCCTCATTCTCAGGAGAAGGCCCTGGCTTAGGGGGTCTCAAATCAAGGGCCCCAAAAGGCCTGGAAGTAACCCCGAGACTACAGTGGGTTGGTTAGAGTCTGTGACAGATGAGAGCAGTGTGCCCCATGGAGGGCGTGGCAGCCAGACCCCACCTCAGTGACCGCAGGCCCTCTGAGTCCACACAAACACGAACGCCACCCAGTGGGAAATGGGCAGATGCTCTAAAAGGCTCTTCCTGGAAGAAGAAATGTGAATGTGTTCCTACAGAAATGTGGACGGCTGTGAGAAATCACGACTGGAACTGGTGTTTAGGGACACAGGGACGCTCATACACATAAGGGGGTGTTAGTTGATGGTTTGTTTTGGAGGGTGCTTTGGCAATATCTGTCAAAACTAAAAATGTACACACCCCTTGATCCAAAGTTTCCTTTTTTTAAAAAAAAAATTTTTTTTTTCAACGTTTATTTATTTTTGGGACAGAGAGAGACAGAGCATGAACGGGGGAGGGGCAGAGAGAGAGGGAGACACAGAATCAGAAACAGGCTCCAGGCTCTGAGCCATCAGCCCAGAGCCCGACGCGGGGCTCGAACTCACGGACCGCGAGATCGTGACCTGGCTGAAGTCGGACGCTTAACCGACTGCGCCACCCAGGCGCCCCTAAAGTTTCCTCTTTTTGAAATTATCCTAAAAGCTACCATGAGTCCATAAGAACATTAGACATTATCCATAAGACATTATCTAATGTCTATAAGACATTACCTAATGTCTTTCTCAGCAGTGTTTGTAAGAGTGAAAAATGGGAAATAATCCAAATGGTTTATTGGTAAGGCAATGATTATGTTACATATATGATTGTCTATCTTTTTTTTTTTTTTTTTTTTGAGAGAGAGAGTGGGGGAAGAGTAGAGAGAGAAAGAGGGAGAGGGAGAATCCCAAGCATGCTCCATGCTATCAGTACAGAGCCCAATGCAGGGCTCGATCCCATGAACCGTGAGATCATGATCTGAGCCAAAATCAAGAGTCGGACACTTAACCAACAGAGCCACTCAGGCACCCCATGTGATGGTCTATATGTATACTAAAATATTATGCATTCTTTAAAAAGAATAATGTAGATCTATGTGTAGTTAAATGAAGAGATGTCTAATGTGTATGAAGAGAAAAAACAAACTAAAATCATGTGTAATATTCATTTTTCTAGGAAAAGTTTATAAATAAGTTAAAAGAAATTATGTATTGCATAGACAAAGTTCTAGTTTTTCCTGAATTTAAGGACTTACTAAAATTATTTACATATGTCAGAATTTTTCACAGTTGAGAAATCACTGAATTAATAGAAATCTAAATTGTAGATGTAAAGGCAGTATAGCTTTACATTTTTTTACATTTTTTATTGACTTGTTTTATTTATTAGCTTTACATTTTTAAACAACTCACACAAAGTTTTACTAAATATATAGGCAGGAGTAAATGTATAGTGAACAGCTAATTAATTGTTCTAAACAGATGAGTACCTGTTTTTGAAAATGTTCTTTTAAACTGAGAACTTTCCCCCTGAGATCAGGAACATGACAGGGATGTCCATCTCACCGCTGTTGTTTAGCATAGTGTTGGAAGTCCTAGCATCCGCAATCAAACAACAAAATGAAATAAAAGGCATCGAAATTGTCAAAGAAGTAGTCAGCCTTTTACTTTTTTCAGATGACATGGTACTCTACCTGGAAAACCCAAAAGACTCCACTAAAATCTGCTAAAACTGATAACATGAATTCAACAAAGTCGCAGGATACAAAGTCAATGTATAGAAATCAGTTGCATTTCTATACACCAATAATGAAGCGACAGAAAGAGAAATCAAGAAATCGATCCCATTTACAGTTGCACCAAGAAACATAAAATACCTACGAATAAACCTAACCAAAGATGTAGAAGATCTGTATGCTGAAAACTATAGAAAGCTTATGAAGGAAATTGAAGAAGACACAAAGAAATGGGAAAACATTCCGTGCTCATGAATTGGAAGAATAAATATTGTTAAAACGTCAATACTACCCAAAGCAATCTACACATTCAATGTAATCCCAATCAAAATTGTACCAGCATTCTTCTCAGAGCTAGAACAAACAATCCTAAAATTTGTATGGAACCACAAAGACCCCCAATGGGCAAAGTAATGTTGAAAAAGAAAACCAAAGCAGTAGGCATCACAATCCCAGACTTTAGCCTCTACCACAAAGTTGTAATCATCAAGACAGTATGGTATTGGCACAAAACAGACACATAGACCAGTGGAATAGAATAGAGGACCCAGAATTGGACCCACAAATGTATGGCCAACTAATCTTTGACAAAGCAGGAAAGAGTATCCAATGGAAAAAAAAGACAGTCTCTTTAACAAATGGTGCTGGGAGAACTGGACAGCAACATGCAGAAGAATGAAAATAGACCACTTTCTTACATCATACCCAAAAACAAACTCAAGATGGATGAAAGACCTAAATGTGAGACAGGAAACCATCAAAACCCTAGAGGAGAAAACAGGCAACAACCTCTTTGACCTCAGCCACAGCAATTTCTTGCTTGACACGTCTCCAAAGGCAAGGGAATTAAAAGCAAAAATGAACTATTGAGACCTCATCAAGATAAAAATCTTCTGCACTGCAAAGGAAACAATCAACAAAACTAAAAGGCAACCAATGGAATGGAAAAGATATTTACAAATGATATATCAGATAAAGGGTTAGTATCCAAAATCTATAAAGAAGTTACCAAACTCAACACCCAAAAAACGAATAACCTAGTGAAGAAATGAGCAGAAGACATGAATAGACACTTTTCCAAAGAAGACATCTTTGGACAGATGGCCAACAGACACATGAAAAGATGCTCAACGTCATTCATCATCAGGGAAATACAAATCAAAGCCACACTGAGATATCACCTCACACTAGTCAGAGTGGCTAAAGTGAACAACTCAGGAAACAACAGATGCTGGCAAGGATGTGGAGAAATGGGAACCCTCTTGCACTGTTGGTGGGAGTGCAAACTGGTGCCGCTGCTCTGGAAAACAGTGTGGAGGTTCCTCAAAAAATTAAAAATAGAACAATTTACGACCCAGCAATAGCACTGCTAGGAATTTATCCAAAGGATACAGAGTGCTGATTCATAGGGGCACATGTATCTCAATGTTTACAGCAGCGCTTTCAACAATAGCCAAACTATGGAAAGAGCCTAAATATCCATCCACTGATGAATGGATAAAGAAGATGTGGTTTATATATACAATGGAATGCTACTTGGCAATGAGAAAGAATGAAATCTTGCCATTTGCAGCAATGTGGCTGGAACTGGAGGGTATTACGCTGAGTGAAATAAGTCAGAGAAGGACAGATATCATATGTTTTCACTCATATGTGGAATTTGAGAAACTTAACAGAAGGCCATGGGGGAGGGGAAGGGGAAAAAATGGTTACAAACGGAGAGGGAGGGAGGCAAACCATAAGAGACTCTTAAATACAGAGAACAAACTGAGGGTTGATGGGGGGGGGTGGGGGAGAGGGGCAAAGGGGTGATGGGCATTGAGGAGGGCACTTGTTCGGATGAGCACTGGGTGTTGAAGATAAACGAGGAATCATGGGAATCTACCCCCAAAAAAGAGCACACTGTACACACTGCATGTTAGCCAATTTGACAATAAATTATATTAAAAAATAATAACTACCATAAAAAAGAAGAAAATGCCCTTTTAAGTAATTGCAAATATGTCTAGGTTCATTTACCGGTAACTTAATTTCTTTATTTGCTAGTAAATTCTTGTGAGAGTTTAAATGTACATCAAATATCGGTATGGTCAAAAATGCTAAAATTTGGGCACCTGGCTGGCTCAGTCGGTGGGGCATGCGACTCTTGATCTCAGGGCCAGGAGTTCAAGCCCCACATTGGGTGTGGAGCCTACTTTAAAAAAAAATGCTAAAACTGTAGCTTCTGAATTGCTGAGGCTTTTACTACCATTAATCACTGGAATTTTACTAAACCTTGTGCCAGGGAGGGGAAGATTTCACAATGAACCCCAGGAGGTTTGGCCACTATTCAAAAGTTCTCTTCCTCATTTGTACTTTGGCATTTTACGTGCTCAAGCATCATATAATTGGGAATGTGCTGCACATAGTAAGATATTGCAAGTATGCAGTTGGAGCTCTTGAGGCCCGTTCATGCTCTCTGGCCAAATCAGGAATTGCAGTGTGGACCACACACAGCACATCTGTCTCCACCTCACAGCTCTGCTGAGGTGTCCACTCCCTGGAAATGATGTCTGTGTGCCCGCGGTTTGGACCACTCATTGTGTGTGTTAAGGTGATGCCATCTGTCATCGCTCCTAATGCGTTAAGAATATCCAAGTGGCTCTAAAATTAAAAAAAAAAAAAAAAAAAAAGGCGGGGCACCTGGGTCACTCTGTCAATTTAGTGTCCAACTCCTGATTTCAGCTCAGGTCATGATCCCGAGGTTGTGGGATTGAGTCCCACGTTGGGCTCTGCGCCGAGCGTGGAGCCTGCTGGAGATTTTCTCTCTCTCCCTCTGCCCCCTCCTCCAATTGTGCTCTCTCTCTCTACTTAAAAAACAAACAAAACAAACCCAAGTGGGCAGATGTACATGGTGGTGGCATCACTGGAGGACTCTGGTGTGGAGCAGGATCCCTGCTGGAACCATTCTTGGATTCAGCAGATATGCAACACAGGGTGCATTCTTAATTAATTTCATTCCATCTTTCTCCGGGGAGATCGGCATTTTTCCCCAGTGTTGCAGTCAAGACAATTGGGAGTAGAGAAGTGAGCTTTCTCACAGTCACGCAGCCAGGGTAGTCGAGACACGGGTTTTGAACAGGTCCGAGGGATTCCGAAGCCTATGCTCTATGATTATTCCTCGTGAATTGTGTGGGACAAAGACATTCTTACATATGACATTGATTAGAGGAGAACTGGGTGTTTCTTTAACTTTCAGATTGAATTTTTGAATGCCTTAAAAACTGTTCACGTACTCAATGACAGACACTTGGCAGGTACAATGAGCGATATATTTCCCTCCCTTAAAGCAGACTTGGGTAATTGTGACGTGTCTTTTTTCTATTATTAAATTTTTGCAGGAAGTGACCAGGTTCACTCCTGGATGCTGGTCACCAGCCAAGCCTTGGATACTGCGTGGAAGATAGCCAGGGGCTCAGTGACGCTGGCGGTAGCATTCCTGGTGGCTGCCCTCTGCTACGTGAGGAGGATGCACTCCTATTTAGGGCGCCGGCTGAAATGGTAGGTGGTTGTATTATCCTCCGGTTTCACCAATAGACCCTTGCTTTCCAGAGTAGATTTTTGATATTATTTTCCCTTTACCTTTTAGGTGGATTGGATATCTGCAGAGAAAGTTCAAAAGTAAGTATTTTCATGCTTTCTTATTTCTAAGGTGCAGGGAGGGTTCAAGAAGGGCGAGGAAAAGGGAAAATTCACTACCTTTCCTATCTGATTTGGTCCAGGGAACCTCAGCGTGGAGGCGGAGGTCGATCTCCTCAGTTACTCTGCGAGAGAATGGAAGGGAGAGACGCCGCGTGCCAAGCTGATGCGGAAGGTGCGTCAGTTTATACAGGTCACGGACGATGGGGAATTTGTGTGTAAAAATCAGGAAACTAACATTCCGCCCTGCTTTACTGAGGGCATGGACGATGGCGTACCGTAGGCTGTCACTTCAGGAAACTCGAGGGTGGCACTCTTCAGCTCTGCCCGCCAAGCCTACGGGCTCTCTGGACAAGCAGGGGGGACTTCTGTCTTTGCAGGGATTAGGCACCTGGATGTAAAATTCTGAGGAGTTTTAGAATTTCCCATTGGACCGACCTTGGTAACTTTTCCCAGCGGTGCTATCCAACCTTGTCAGCAACGAGAAGTTTTTATTTCAAGGGGCGCCTGGGTGGCTCAGTCGGTTAAGCGTCCGACTTTGGCTCCGGTCATGATCTCGCGGTTTGTGAGTTCGAGCCCCGCGTTGGGCTCTGTGTTGACAGCTCAGAGCCTGGAGCCTGCTCCCGATTCTGTGTGTCCCCTTCTCTCTGCCTCTCCCCTGCTTGTGTTCTGTCTCTGTTTCTCAATAATAAATAAACATTTTTTAAAAATTAAAAAAAAAGAAATTTTTGTTTCAAGTCATTTTTAGCGAGGTCTTAAACGTATATAGTATTTTCTTTTCCCTTTGGTCACATTATAGCCATCATCACCCCTAAATGGCATTCTTTTGCTCCTGGGCTTCCAGGAAGGTGTCAGTTGAAAAAGCATGACACAGACTGAATACACACAAATGTCCTTTTATTTTTTTAATTTTTATTTAAAGAATTTTTAATGTTTATTTATTTTTAAGAGAGGGTGGGGGGAAGATACAGAATCCGAAGGAGACTTCAGGCTCCAGGCTGTCAGCACAGAGCCCAACATGGGGCTTAAACCCACGAACCACGAGATCATGATCTGAGTCAAAGTCGGCCGCTTAACCTACCGAACCTCCAGGTGCCCCACAAGTGTCCCTTTGAAATGACATGTCCTCATGGGGTATCTGGATGGCTCAGTCGGTTAAGCCTCTGACTTTTGATCTCGGCTCAGGTCATGGTCCCCTCGTTCATAGATTCGAGCCCCGCATTGGGCTATGTGCTGGTAGTGCGGAGCCTGCTTGGGATTCTCTCTTTCCCTCTCTCTCTGTCCCTCCCCTGCTCACCTCCCCTGCTCTCAGAATAAAATAGTGACATGTGGTCGCATTCATAATTTATAATTGTTATTGTCTCTGTTGCCCCCTTTCTTTGGGGGTAATGCCTCGCTGACAATACAGTGAATTCACTCTCTCTATTCCCTTATCCAGAGGGTTTGAAAACGAACTTTCTGTTTTTGTGTGGACAGGCTTACGAGGAGCTGTTTTGGAGGCATCACATCAAATGTGTCCGACAAGTAAAGAGAGACAACTATGACGCACTGAGGTCAGTGTTGTTTCAGATATTCAGCCAGGGCCTCTCCTTTCCATCGTGGATGAAAGAAAAAGACATTGTGAAGGTATGTCCGCTGGAAACGGGGCGGGGGTGGGGTGGGGCGGGGAACGTTGCGTTGACAAGAACTGTAGCGCAGATGGCTGGGTCTTCAGTGGGCGGCTTTGTGCGTCCCGAGGTTGAAGGAGCCTTCGAAGGCCCTGTGGCCCCCTCCATCTCAGAAAGGCCGCCATGCTCAGTTGTGTTTGCTTTGGATGCCACCATCTTTGCTCGAGAAGGGCATCCATTCTTCAGAAGCAAGGTGGTCTACTGAAACTCACTTTTTTACTCTATGGTTATTTGAGGTTTAACAAACGCATAGAGTGCTCCAGAGATTCTCCACTGTTCCTTTGTAGTCAGCCCTTCCTCACCCCTAGCCCAGGGCCATCGCTGGTTGGTCTTAAGACCCTATGGTTTTGCC
The DNA here is from genome assembly GCF_022837055.1 of Prionailurus viverrinus. NCBI lineage: Eukaryota > Metazoa > Chordata > Mammalia > Carnivora > Felidae > Prionailurus > Prionailurus viverrinus. The sequence goes on along the minus strand of NC_062561.1, from coordinate 229,060,712 downwards.
TTTTCCAGAATGTCATATCAATGGAACTATCCAGTGTGTAGCCTTTTGCATCTGACTTCTCTCACTTAGCGAAATGCATTGCAATTCAGGGGTGCCTGGGTGGCTCAGTCAGTTAAGCGTCCGACTTCGGCTCAGGTCATGATCTCGTGGTTCACGAGTTCAAGCCTCGCATCGGGCTCTGTGCTAACAGCTCTGAGCCTGGAGCCTGCTTTGGATTCTGTCTGTCTGTCTCTCTCTCTCTGTTCCTTCCCCTGCTCGTACTCTCTCTCTGTCTCTCAAAAATAAAACATTGAAAAACTTTTTTACAAAATGCATTTCAATTCATCCACATTCTGTGAGTTTGTAGTTCATTCCTTTTTACTGTTGAGTGATATTCCTTGATGTAAGTATGACATAATTTGTTTATCCGTTCTTCAGTTGAAGGACATCTGGATTATCTCTAGTTTTTGACAATTCCGTACAAGATTTTGTATGAATGGAAGTTTTCATCCCTTTTGGGCGAATGCCTGGGAGTGAGATTGTTGGCTCATGTGGTAGGTGTAGGTCCGAGTTCATAAGAACCTACCAAACTGATCTCCCGTGTGGTGCAGCCATTTTGCATTTCCACCAGTAGCGTGTAAGAGTTCCAGTTGTTCCCAGTTCTAACCAGGATTGTCAGATTTGGGGTTTTTTGTTTTTTGGGTTTTTTAGCCATTCTGATAGATGTGCGCTGGCGTCACTGTGCTTTTAGTTGGCATTCCGCTAGTCAGGAGGAATGAACATCTTTCCATGTGCTTATTGGCCATTCATTATTATCTTTTTAGAGAAGTGTCTGTTCAAATCTTTTGCCCCTTCTTATTTTATTATTGATTGGATTTTGAGATTTCTTTATATATTCTGAACACAGGTGCTTTATCAGATATGTGATTTGCAAATATTTTCTCCCAGTCTGTGCCTTGTTGGTTTTTTTTTTTTTTCATTTTAATGGTATAAGGCAGTATATTCTTTATTTTATTTTATTTATTTTTATTCTTTATTTTTTGTTTTTTACTTTTTAGGGAGAGAGAGAGAGAGAGAGAGCGAGCATGAGTAGGGGAGAGGGGCAGAGAGGGAGAGAAAGAGAATATCGTGAGCAGGCTCTACACTCAGCATGGAGCCCGATGCAGGGCTCGATCCCACAACTCTGGGATCGTGACCTGAACTGAAATTGAGAGTCGGACGCTCAACCAACTGAGCCACTGAGGTGCCCTGAGGCAGTACATTCTTGATGAACAACCTGAATTTTTATTTTGAATGTAGGAAGTTCAATCTAGGATGTACATTTAAGGGCAGAAGCACAAAGAAATAGGAGTAATGTAAAGTATATGCATATTATATAGCTGCACATGGTCTATTTCCTTCCCATTTCTTTCTTGAGAGTTGCTTTTATTAGTTTCATTTTATCTAGGAAGCACTCGTCAAGTGTGTGCAGTGTGCCAGCCCCGCGGCCAGCTGCCGAGGACAGAGAATATGGCCACACCCCGGGGTTCCCCAGGCTCAGCTGGGTGGGGTATGGGTTAGATCCCTTCACTGGATCAGAGTCTTACAAATTCTGTGGTCTTACTTAGTCCCAGCCGGAGTCCTGTAAAATGGATATCTTGTCCTTGATTTATGGTAGAGGATGAGGCTCAGAGGGTAAATAATCTGCACTGGGTGAGCAGTCTCTTGGCTGGTGAGTGACAGAGTGAGGTTTGGACCCCCAAGTGCCTTATTCTAAAATCCATATGCTCCGCGATATGCTACGGTATTCTAGCGTTGTTAGGGTAAACATAATTTCTAAATGGGTATACCTAGGCAGTTTGGGAAGTGTTTTATGCAGAAAGATGGTTTCATAGACAAAATCTTCATGTAGGTTTTCATCAGCTGTGAAATTGTAAATTAAGAATATGATCCACGGGGCGCCTGGGTGGCTCAGTCGGTTAAGCGTCTGACTTCAGCTCAGGTGATGATTTCACAGTTTGTGGGTTCAAGTCCCGCATCAGGCTCTGTGCTGACAGCTTGGAGCCTGGATCCTGCTTTGGAGTCTGTGTCTCCCTTTCTCTCTCTCTCTCTCTCTCTCTCTTTCTCTCTCCCCCTCTCCTTGTACTCTGTCTCCCTCTCTCTCTCAAAAATAAACATTAAAAAAAAAAAAAAAAAAAGAATACGATCCAGGGGCACCTGGGCAGCTCAGTCGGTTAAGCATCCAACTCTTGAATGTTGGCTCAGGTCGTGATCTGATCTCACAGTTGTGAGTTTGAGCCCCGCGTTGGGCTCCATGCTAGGTGTGGAGCCCACTTAAGATTCTGTCTCTCTCTGTGGGGTGCCTGGGTGGCCCAGTGGGTCAAGTGTCCAACTCTTGGTTTCGGCTCAGGTCATGGTCTCGTGGTTCGTGGGATCAAGCCCCAAGTCGGGCTCCACGCTGAGCATGGAGCCTGCTTAAGATTCTCTCTTTCTCTCCCTCTGCCCCCTCCCCCACTCGTGCTCTGTCTCTGCCTCTCACTCTCTCAAAAATAAATAAGGAAACATTAAAAAAGGAAAAGATCCTCTCCCCCTCTGCCCCTCTCTCCTGCTTGTGCTCTCGCTCTCTCTCTCAAAAAAAAAAAAAAAAAAAAGAGGGAAAGAATATGATCCAAATCCCTTAATCCACAGATCTAAAAGAAGAAACTCTATGTTTTTATTTAGTCTTTTTAAATGGAGATTCCTGAGTGGGATAAGATCGTGTGCCGTGACATATTCTAGGTTGTAATGTCATAAACGTTGAGGTACTAATCACGGTTGGCATCTCCTTCCTTTTCAAGCTTCCTGAAAAACTGCTCTTTTCACAAGGTTGTAATTGGATCCAGCAATACAGTTTTGGTCCTGAGAAGTATACAGGTTCCAATGTGTTTGGAAAGTTACGTAAATGTGTGGAATTATTGAAAACGCAGGTGAGTGTCTGGGGGAAGAAAAGACGAGGAATGAAAGCACACACCCCCGGGTGCAGTGAGTGACTCTTCTCTGTCAGGCCTGTCACCCGATGCCTCGCGGGGAGGACCTGTGGGCAGGAGCGCCTCTTCTAGGAGCTGACGATGGGCTTTCCTGTTCTTTCTCCTTCCAAGTAACCAACGAGAGCAGCGTTGGACGTGATAATTAGGCCCGTTATGGGTTCAGGAGGCCTTTGTGGGCTGGCCAGGAAACCTTAACAGTCCCGTACCTTTGTTTTCCCCAGAGAGATGTGGTGCAAGGTCCAGACAGGGCATTCAGAAATGCACTTCTGGAATGTGCCCCATTAATAACTTGGGGACACCACAGACGCTGTCATTTGAACTAAGAGTTTTCCTGCCTTTTAATAGACACAGATTTGGAATTGTTGAAATGAACCCTCCCCGGTAAATACCGTAAAATTTCTGTGCTGTGGTTTTTTGATGAGTAAAACCGATATGTGAATATTGTGTCCCTTGTACTGTTATTGTGAGGATTGAATAAGTTAATACATGTGGCTTTAAACCGTGCTTGGCACATGGTGAGTGGCAAAGAATACTAGTTATTACTGTTCGTCTCTGGAATATCTGCCGTGCGACCCAGCTGTATTAAGCTGTCTTAGGAAACTGACTTGCTTGGTTTTTTACCTAATCGGTGGTGCTTTTTTGAAAGATATTTAAGCTAGTTTGTTATTATAAAAGTAATATATACTTGTGGTTAAAAAAATCGGGGTCAGGGGCGCCTGGTGGCTCAGTCGGTTGAACGTCCGACTTCAGCTCATGATCTCGTGGTCTGTGAGTTCGAGCCCTACGACAGCTCGGAGCCTGGAGCCTGCTTTGGATTCTGTGTCTCCCTCTCTCTCCGGCCTACCCCCGCTCACGCTCTCTCTCACTTTCTCTCTCGGAAATAAATAAACATTAAAATTTTTTAAAAAAAAATCAGGGTCAGGGGCGCCTGGGTGGCGCAGTCGGTTAAGCGTCCGACTTCAGCCAGGTCACGATCTCGCGGTCCGTGAGTTCGAGCCCCGCGTCGGGCTCTGGGCTGATGGCTCAGAGCCTGGAGCCTGTTTCCGATTCTGTGTCTCCCTCTCTCTCTGCCCCTCCCCCGTTCATGCTCTGTCTCTCTCTGTCCCAAAAATAAATAAACGTTGAAAAAAAAATTTAAAAAATCAGGGTCAAAAATGAAAAGTTAAAGGTCCCCTCTATTAATCTCTGGTTTATTTTTATACGTACTTTAAAACTATGCCATGCTGTCGGTATTCACCTCTACCCTGTAAATCTCACTCTCACATCTGTGTTTCCAGTGGACTGAATTTAGTGGAATTAAAGATTATCACAAGAGAGGAAGTATGTGCAACATCCTCTTTTCTGATGCGATTCTGGAATATAAACTTTACGAAGCTCTAAAGTTCATCATGCTCTATCAAGTCACTGAAGTTTATGAGCAAATGAAGACTCAGAAAGTCATTCCCAGTCTTTTTCGGCTCCTGTTTTCCCGGGAAACATCCTCTGACCCTTTGAGCTTCATGATGAACCACCTGAATTCTGTGGGCGACACATGTGGACTGGAGCAGGTAATTGGGGCAGAAGAATGTGTTCAGGACCCCATGGCAGTGCCTAAACACACAGGTGTGTGGAGTTTACTTTCAGGTGATAAACCCACCTGCGGCGAAGCAGTGGCTTGATGTCGTTGCCCCTGAAAGGAGGAAAAGAAGAGTAAAAACCTCACTGCTCCGTGCAGTGTGCCGTGTGTCTGTCAAGCCCCATGGCCACTGAGCAGTGCTGGAGGCCCTTCTGAGCTTTCACTCTGCTTCTCAGTTGGTGGCAGTTCTCCCACAGCAGAGTTTAACCGAGAGAAAGTCCAGCTGGAGGAGATAATGTTTGGGAAAGCATTTGGTTCCTTAGTGCAGATAAATAGACACTATTGGAAAAATTTTAGGGGCGCCCGGCTGGCTCAGTCGGAAGAGCATACGACTCTTGATCTCCGGGTCGTGAGTTGAAGTCCCATGTTGGGTGTAGAGATGATTAAAACTAATAAATAAACTTTAAGTTAAAAAAAAAAGAAATTGTTAAAAACTTTAAAATCCAGATAAGACTTTTTCATTCCCATAGAAAAGAGGTTTTCTTTTGTTTTGCTTTGCTCTCTTAGGCGGTGTGCAAAATTACCTGCCATTTTTTTTTACAAAAATTTATCTAAAACTAGTTGGAAAACAGTGTGATTTTAACTGTGAGCATCCTTTACTTTTTATTGTTTTTTGTTTTGTTTTGTTTTGTTTTTTTCCCCCTGTAACTTCATGCTGGTCTACAGAGATGTTCCTCTGCTTGTCCCCTGCCTTCCGCATCGTGGGCATTTGTTCCTGACGCCGGCCTTTCAGTGGTTCATGTGTGGGTCTGGTTCCTAAGCAAGGGCACTGCTTCCTAAGCTTCAGGAGAACACGCTCCCTCCCCTGGTGGGGGCGGGAAATTGGAAATGTGTGTTTGTGACCTCTCTCTCGTCTCTTCTCCAGATCGATATGTTTATTCTTGGACACTCCCTTGAAATAAAGATAAAAGTGTTCAGACTGTTCAAGTTTAACTCCAGAGACTTTGAGGTCTGCTACCCAGACTTGCCGTTCAGGGAGTGGCCCGAGATCTCCCTGCTGACGGAGAATGACCGCCACTACCACATTCCTGTCTTTTAAGTCTGGCGTGGGCCGGGCACCGGCCCTCGCCGTTCACAGCGGTCACACGTTCAAGCAAAGTCCAGGTGGAGAGCCAAAGCTGGTGTTGCGACCATTGAAAGGGGCGGGGCCTTCTTCTCTGGAGCTGCAGGTGCCCTGGACACAGAGGTGCACGGATGGCATGCTTTTGTTTTCCAGTGACTTCCTCCAAACCGGCCTATTTGTGTTTGGTGGTTTGACCTTGTTCACACGGGCTCTAGTCATTTCACATGCCACAGGCCTTTAAGGGCACCGGGAAAGGAAATCTGGGCAGTACAACAGGAAAAAAAGCGAGAGGAGAAGGGGAAAGGACTAACCAGGAACGAATTTGTCTGTAACCTGGATGTTCTCATGAGGAACCTTGTCTTTGACTGATTTGAGATCTTTATAAACGTGGCCTTATTTTATAAGCATTACTTTCCCAGGAATCTTTATGGTATATTGATTTTCTAGAACCACTTAATTAACTGTAAAACTCTGTGTATGGGGTATGTGTATACACACACACACACACACACACACACACACATACACATGTATATACATTGTATAGTTTTATATATACATATATGAACACACACACACAAATCATCACTACTTTGTAATCTTGTACAATTTGTTTTATATCACTTTACACTTTTTTGTTACTGTTGCATCTGGCCAGTTGAATATGTTTTATGATAAAAAAGATTAATTCTGTAGATTAAGGTAACTGAATGACAACTATTGAACTATTACAAAATACTAACTGTGGTGTATCTAATGTGTATTTACCTGTGTATTTAACGTGTGGTAGGTAAACTAATGCCACCCCCCGATCACCATGCCTGTGTCCAAATCCCCGGGACCTGGGAATACGTTGGGTTAGATGGCAAAGAAGAAGAAGATTGCAGGTGGGATGAAGGTACTAATCTGACCTGGGAGGTCGTTCTGGGTTCTCCAGGTGGGCCCAGTGTAATCCCAAGGGTCCTTAAGAGGGGAGGAGAGGAATTGGGAGAGGGTCAGGATCAGAGGAAAATGTAAAATAACAGAACAGAGAGAGAGAGAGACGCATTATTTCTGGCTCTGAAGATGGAGGAAGGAGCCATGACCCATGGAATGTGGATGGTCTCTGAAGGTGAAAAGGGAAGAGAACAGAGTCTTCCCCAAGGCCCCCAGAAAGGAACGTGGCCCTGCCCACACCTTGATTTTAGCCCAGTGGGACGGAACCCGTGTCGGATCTCTAACCTGCAGAACTGTAAGATAATACGCTTGTGTTGTTTAAGTCACTAAGTTTATGGTAACGTGTTAGGTTAGAGCAGCAACTGACAACTAATACGCTCGAGCTGACAAATTTTTGGTCATCTTTATTTTGGAAATACTTTTCTAGTTTATTTTGGTCATCTTTATTTTGAAGGTACTTTGCTAGGCTGTTTTGAACTTCAATAAATACAAAATAGCTTTTAAAATCTTGCCTAACGGTCTGCTACTTCAAAGTTACGAATCCTTTCTAAGAGCGACTTAATGTTTTTGATGCTAATGTTTTCTCCCATGTTCATACTGCTGTGCTAGTAGAAATAAAATTAATTGCTGTGGCAGATGAAAACAACATCCAGATCTTTTGTACTGGGGATAATCACTTGTGTGTACTACTCAAGCCGGACGTCTAATGCACACTGTGCTGTGCCTGCTCTCAGTTAGTTTCCTGGTAGAAGAGTTGGAAAGCAATTAGCTCAGACCAAGGGGCTTTCTGTCACCCTGATAGCCACACGAAACAAGAGTTCTTCTTTTTGTTTTAAACGGGAGTTCTTCATTGATCTTTCTAGCACGTTCCTGCTTGGAAGTGTCTATGGTTTTGCATAACTCCTGTCATTTAACTGACCCCGTGGAAAGTTCTTCCCATGATACATTACTGTGACCATGAGAAAATGGACCCTACCCTTTGTGTTCGTAGGCAGCTACAGTGACGGCCTGTAGCAGGTCACTGTGACTGATACTCATGGCATGTCTGTTCTAGACTTTGGTTCCAGTTGAGCTGTCCAGGCACCTACCCGGCGTTTGTACCTTACCACTCACCTGGCATCTCCTTACTCAGTGTTATGATTTCCACACCAGTCCAGGATTGAAAGGAAGAACTTTTTCCCCAGGGATTAGCAGCCCAAAGCTCTGTGACATACTAATCAATTATGTTTATCCTTAACCTTGTGTTGGGGGGCAGGGCAGGATGGGGCAAGACCAAATTGTGGAAAAGGGGCATCCCAGTACAAAGAAAGTAAAAAGTAAAGGCCTTTAAATAATTGCCACGTTTGCAGAAGGCATTGAATCAAGAATTTGAGAGGAGGTATTGGGTGTTTCCAGTTTTGTTTTATTTTTAATTCAGTTGTATAATGAATAACACATGAATTAGAGGGAACTGCATATTAATTAGCACCACTTTTAAATGCCAACAAGAACCTGGAGGTGAATTTCCTATATGATGCCAACATTTAATGTCTTTCTAACCTCACATGTTTTAATGATGAGAAGATTATAGCAAAAATGCAAACATACGCCCTTGTTCCTTTCTGACTTAAGAATATGTTTCTCTTAAATTTTGGCCATATGTGTCCATACTGAGGGGTCATATGCATAGTAGTACAAGACTGGCTTTCTTATTGTGGCAAGATGTACTTTCTTATTGTGGCAAAATTTACCATTTTAACCATCTTTAAAAAAATTTTTTTTAACGTTTAAATCTTTAAGAGACAGAGCGCAAGCAGTGGGGGGGCAGAGAGAGGGGGAGACACAGAATCCGACGCAGGCTCCAGGCTCCGAGCTGTCAGCACAGAGCCCAACGCGGGACTTGAGCTCAAGACCCCCAAGATCATGACCTGAGCCAAAGTCAAGATGCTTAACTGACTGAGCCACCCAGGTGCCCCTTAACCACCTTCGAATGTACACTTCAGTGGCATTAAGGACATCACACTGTTGTGCAACCATCACCACCATCCGTCCCCAGAACACTTTTTATCGTCAAGATGGACTTTCTGATAGAGGGGCAGGTTTCATTCCCCCACCTGGTACTTGGACTTCTTTGACTTTCCACATTCTTTGTATCATGGCCTTCTAATCTCAGTATTTTCTCCAGACTTCCATGCAGACGTCCAATGCAAGGGAGGTTTGGGTGACCAAATGGATCAGGCAAATCCTGTTCTACTTCATCTCCAAAGTGAAGAAATAATAACAGGTGGCTTCTGGTTTCATCCTACGAACACACACCATTTAAAAGGTCCCCAAAGAACTGTATCAATTCTGTATAATTCAGGCCACCATGACGACTTGAGTTTCTTGAATGTGGGCCATCACAGTCTTGAACCAAAGTCCTTTCCGCCCATGGAGGAAGTCGTAGGGCCTTCTCTATGTATGGGAAAGAGACCCAGACAAGCCAGTGTAGAATCTGCCTGGCCTCCAGGAGAGAAGAAGAACCCGGATTAGGGGACATTTACGTTAATTTTCCAAGGACTTGCCTGCAAATGAATTTTGCATGAAAATAATTGTTATTCTAGATCAGATGATTTTCTCATAATTTAGTGAGATCAAAGAAAGACCATTTTATTTCTGTCGAAGCTAATCTTGTGGAGGAAAAAAATTCTAAGTTCTGAGTACCACATTAAAGAAGGTAAAGTTTTAGACTGACAACTAACCTCATATGTGGAAACCTATACAAATGTGAATAAAGAAATGACTAATTCAGAATTAGTGTTAGTTTTCACTTAAATAGCAAGTTCCTAAGGGGGTATGGTTGTTTTTACAGGAATGTGCTTCCACTGCTTAAGACTGGTTACTGTAAAATGTAAAACTAACAACATATATTTTTACGGATCTAAAACATTAACAGTCTATGTTACCTGTCATTAGGTTGACTATTGTTTACCTCAGTACTGACCATATTTATGTACAGTTTTCTCTATAGAGAAAAGTCCTGTTTTCATCATAATGACTGTCTTACAGTCAGACACAAAATTAAGTGGGTCCAAATTGTACAATCACTTTTATGTTACTTGTTCAAAATGGTTGGGTCTTCTGTTAATTCATTTTAGTTTTAATCCCGTCCTATCCTGTAGGGCGAGAAAACGAAAGCATATCTGGATTCTGTTTGGGTTTAATATCAACAGGGTTTGTAAGTAACGGAAAACCACTCACTCCCGTATCCAACATCCCCTAGGCCAAAGTGCTCCGTAGACCAGCCAGAGGTATGTGCTGTGTGACTGCACTTGAAAGTTGTAGACTGTGTTTGAGGAGTTGAGGGGTCTGTCGGAACAAGTAAGGGGCAAAGCCAGCCCAAGTGGGTGAAGCATGCGTGGGATTGAAAGTTTAATGCTGGCTGGTGTCTCTGGAAAAAGACTACTCTCTGTTTAAAAACCAACTTTCTGGGTGGCGCCTGGCTGCCTCGGTCGGTAGGGCACGTGACCCTTGACGTCGGGGTCATGAGTTCGAAGCCCCATGTTGGGCGTAAAGATTACTTTTTAATAAATAAATAAATAACAAATAAATAAATCAATAACATCAAGCCCAACTTTCTGTGTATAATGATCAATTGGTCCTCATTATCAGTGTCATCAGGGCTTAGGCTGATCTTTAAGTCCCTTTGTTTCCATCAGTGTCCCTTGTGATGATTCTTGGAAAACTTAGTCAAGAGGATTTCTGTAAACTGAAAGAAATGCTTGCTTTAAGTATTTCCGGCTTAGTCCAGATGGGTTGGGTTGTAAAACCCATCTGCACAGGTAGCTTATTTAAACCGGGAATGTGTTCCAAAAAGCATTCCTACGTACAGAAATGTAGGGTGTTTTTTTTCCCCATTTAAATAGCTTATTTGTAAGCAAAGAATTTTTTTTTTTTGTTCCTAATTTATAAAGCCTTACATGGATGGAACCAATTAGAGGTTGGAACCAAACAGAGGTTGGGTGTTAAAACCAGGTATAAGCACAGCATTTTACAGTTTTATTCTCTTCACCCTCAAGTCTGAAAAGGCAGAACGAGGTCAGTAATGCTAAGATGCTTCATGGACACTGTATAGCTTTACTTCACTGCACCTTACCATCGATCAACAAATTTATCAGGACAGACGCAAAAGCCTGAGACTTTCCTGGCCCCAATTCTTGTTATCACTGCCATCCCCAAGGCCAAAATCCGGGAAACAGCTTGGGAATGCTTCAAGTACCTGTCAGCATGTGTGTGAATTTCCTTTGGGTGCTGGCTTCTCTGCTGAACTGAGCTTCATGGAAAGGCCCCTGGGGCCAGGGAAAGAGAAGCAGCTGGTGCAAAATGATCAACAGCGGGAACAAAGACCCGGAAAGTTGCTTCGGTGTTCTGGAACTTTCAGACTCCTGTACATAAAAAAAGGAGCAGAGATGCGCTGATGGTGAAAATGGCGTTTGTTATAAAATATTCGTATTATTGTAGTTAAATAGGAAAGATAAATACATCTCTCTTATCAGAAGTGGCCTTTAGCTATAATTTATTTTATTTTATTTTTATTAAAAAAATTTTTTTTTTCAACGTTTATTTATTCTTGGGACAGAGAGAGACAGAGCATGAACAGGGGAGGGGCAGAGAGAGAGGGAGACACAGAATCGGAAACAGGCTCCAGGCTCTGAGCCATCAGCCCAGAGCCCGACGCGGGGCTCGAACTCACGGACCGCGAGATCGTGACCTGGCTGAAGTCGGACGCTTAACCGACTGCGCCACCCAGGCGCCCCTATTTTATTTTATTTTTTAATATTTATGTTCAAGGGAGAGAGAGCAGGGGAGGGGCAGACAGAGGGGGGACAGAGGATCCGAAGCAGGCTCTGTGCTGACAGCAGAGAGCCCAATGCAGGGCTCAAACTCACAAACCGTGAGATCACGAACTGAGCCTACGTAGGATGCTTTGCCAGCTGGGCCACCCAGGTGCCCTCCCTCCCCCCACTTTAGCTATAATTCAACATGCTGGAGAGATGAAAAGAAAAACTCAGCACTGGTGAGTGTGTGATCTATGTTTAATGCATTAGTCAGTGGTAGGTACATGAGAAATTAATGTTTCCACTCGGTTTATATTTCACAAGGTAATAACGGAACACTTGAATCTGCTCGTGGGACCCGTGATATTTAGTAGTTGCATTTTCGGCTGTCCCTCCTGTATGTCTTTACAAGAGCAAACAGCTATGAAAATACATCTTGCGCCCTACAAGAGAAGGAAACACTGCACGGCTTTCTTTTTAGAGCAGGAAGGAACGTGGCCTTTTCCCTTTGAAAACTGTGGCAGAACGGTGCTTGTAAAACTATTCACAGAGAGGCACAGCTTCTTAAAGTTTCCAATCCTTTGCAACGTGGCATCTCTGTAAAGTGCAGTAAAAATGTTACCTTGAGATCTAGTTGCTGTAAAAGTTTCCAAACGCTTCCTCTCCCTTTCTGTACGCGTTACCGCAGACAGACGGACAACAAAGGGTTCACAATGTGACACGGGCCTATAGAGCACACCCAGAAGCACGGAAACAGGGATTGCAAGAAAGAATCAATAGATTCTGATGCTATTTATGTAGGGGCTTGGGATTTTGCCTAGAGCGGTACGTTTTGTTGTTGTTGTTGTTGTTGTTTTGTGGGGTTTTTGCTGTTACTGGTCCATCTTTATCACGACACTTTCTTTCTTTCCTGGATTTCAAGCTCTGGTGGGGAAGGATATGGGTCTCGTATCATTGTGAGTGGAACAGAGCTCAAACAGATATCAAGTAAATTCCAAGTTGCAAGTTGGTAATGAGAGCCAAGTACAGCTAAGAGGCAAAGTGGGATTATTTCCCCCTGCGGTTTCTTTTTATTGATCCGGAACTTACAGAGAGCACGTTTTTTAGATGTCCTGGGGAGGGAAGCTTCCTGAAGTCAGTGACCCCCTGACATAGTCACCAAGTCACAATGACCTATGGAACGGCCACAGAAGACATGAGAGGTCAAACCGAGTTTTGCTAACATTCTATCTCTAGTGAGGTTAAAATTAACCAAGGACAGTGGCCTCACCCAGAAACAGGTTCTTAAGTAAATATGGCTCGTGGAAGGACGTTATGAAGTGGGGTCACGGATTTCTAAGAATGAACCGAACCTTGAGATGTCAGGGGAGCACATGTGCCTGTGAAAGAGGCCTGACCTCAGCCCGGGCTCTGAGAGCCTCCTTGCAGGCCCCAGGGTGGAGACAGCGATGTAGGGTCAGGGCGGTGTGGCTAAAAGAAAGCAAGGGCTCGGGCGGCCCGCACCTGCACACCCATGGCAGGAACACTTGAGTGCATCTCAGATATTTGTCAAAGTTCGAAGCAGGACTCACCCACCGTGCGCAGCTGAAGTCAGGAAAAGTGAAGGCCTAGAGGCTTATCACCAGCACAGAGGAAGGTACCTCTCGGTGGCAAGTTAGGTAGGAGGGCATACTTAAAAAACAGGTTTTCCACCAGGCTGTAAGACCCAGGTTCACTCATCTCACCTTGGCTCCTGACGGTCTTCAGAGCTCCACACGACCACCGCTCTGCTTAGCATTTGCAGGATTCCTACGTGGTGGGCCAAAGAGAGGCCCTGAGCTAAATTGCTGCACGAAGGAAGAGCTTTGGAAAATCCATGAATTCCAGTTCTCTGTGGGTTTTATTGCGAATGAGAAATGGTTAGCGGCTTAAGTGGCTGTTTTACGATTAGTAGGAAATATCGCCTGAGCCTAAGTCAGCCTGATCGGGAATGCAAGCAATAGGAGGTTCCTAACCTGCTTTGGGTTCTGTCCAAGCAGTTGGGGTTGTGATGACAGAAAAGCACTTAAGCGAGTCTGAGAGTGAGAATCCCACAGAGCAACAGGGCAGGAAGTACATCCAGTTCCCTTGGCAGTTGCCTGGGCCCAGGAGAGCCAAGAATTAAGGTTTCCGGCTGTGGGTCTCACGGTTCAGATGAGCTCTGGCCTCGTGGCTCAAGATGTCTTTCTCCGTACCGCTCTTGGTCTCTCTCTACCTCCGGCTCCCCCTCTTCGTCCTCCTGGCACATTTGGCTGCTCCCACCACTGAGGCAAGCTGCGTCTGAGTCCACCAGTTCAAATCCCCAGGAAGTAGAATCTGGTTGGCTCAGCCGACCCATAGCCCTTGAACCACATGGCCCACTCTATCCAATCATCCGTGGCCAGGGCGTGAGGCCAGTGTGTCGGCAACACAGATTCAAAATTTTTGGGAAGCGGGTGTGAGCCCCGTGTGCCTTGAACCATATCTGTTGTTTGTGGAGCTTTTCACAGCTCAGGTGCACACGTGAGTGACCGTCAACGATGGAAGAAGAAGAATCTAGTTCAGATTAGCATATAATTAAGGTTAGTACTCTTATCTGTGAATATCCTACAGATAAAAATATTAATGAATTCACTGAAGATGAGCAGAGACAAATGCCAGCTGGTACCCGAGTGTTAGGGTAACCGTCACACAAGGCTGCCCTCCTGAAGTACTTTTCTCAGTGGTCAGGTGAAGATAAAAAGAAGAAAAAGTTGCAGGTGCCCAGAGTAATTCCCCTCCTGCAAAGGTTTGTTTCTATTGATCTGTTTAGTTAGCTGAGCAGCTACACGTGTGGTGTTTTAAAAATGCAGACCAAGGACACTTGGGTGGCTCCGTCGGTTAAGCGACCCTCTTGAAATTTGGTTCAGGTCATGATCGCATGGTTTGTGAGGTTGAGCGCCCGCCCCGAGCTGATGGTGCAGAGCCTGCTTGGGATTCTCTCTCTCTCTCTCTCTCTCTCTCTCTCTCTCTCTGCCCCTTCCCCACTTACGAGCTCGCTGTCTCTCTCTGTCTTGCAAAATAAATAAACTTAACAAAAACCAAAGAACCCCAGGAGTGAGCGTTATTCCCATTAACAAAAAATGCAGACCAAAGTCCTGGGAGCTTTCCTGCAGCGTTTTGATGTCAAGTGGATTCCAGGTCCTCTGAACCTCACGTAGGTGCATTTGCAGCAAACCTTTTAGTCTGCAGTGGGTTAGGTCTGTGGTGCATTCTGGCTGCAGTACTCAAACTTCACGTTGCAAAGGTTGGATTTGGCATTGTCTACTTCCTCCAGGTTGCATGACGACTTCCTTAATTTGTTGTTCTCTTTGTGCCACGGGTAGTAAATTTCCACGGTGGTGGAAATTGGCTCCCCCGCTCTTACACAGAAGCATGAAGGTCAAATCTGATTATCTGGGACCTCATGCACAGAATTCCTAACAGCTCTATCAAAAGTTAGTTTTATGTTTACTATAATGAGATATCGTTTTCCCTATTCCTATTGACTTCTACAGGATATTCTCTATGTTAAGACACAGCCTGGGGCCAGGAAACAGAGTACCCAGGCCCTGAGAGGCTTAAACCTGGTGGTGGTTCTCATTAATGAGATTGCATTTGTGGTTTTCTAGACATTAAGAATAAGGGGAACTCTTTGGAGAACCTCATAGTGGATATCAGAAAGGATAGTTTGGTATTGTAAATGGATAACCCATGAAATCTATTTCTGGACCCATCTGTGTTGGAGACAGTAAGCTTATCTACATTTCAGAGGTTAACAATACTACTAAACTAAGCCAAGGGATGTTTGGCTTAAAAAAAAAAAAAGAAAGAAAGAAAGCATGTGCTTCAGCAAGCACATGTACGAAAGCTGGAACGATACAGAGAAGATTAGTGTGGCCCCTGCATGAGGATGATGTGCAAATTCATGAAATGTCCATATTTTTCTCTGGCCAATAATACTGTACTGACGTATGGTGACTGATGATAACTGCACGTATCACGGTGAACACTGGGTGATGTGCAGAATTGTGAAATCACTATGGTCTACACTTGTGACTAATATAACATTGTATGTCAACTATACTTCATTTAAAAAAATGAAAATAAATACAGGGAAGAGGAAATATTTCTTACAAGTTAATGATCATCGAGACCTAATGGAATGTATAAATGTGCTTACAAATGCTAAGAAAGCCATAGTAACAAAAGTAGTCAGACTTAAAGCTTTATTCTAATGACCTCAGTCGCCAAGTTGAATACCCATGTGGGAAGAAGCCTTGTCTACTTCCTCCAGGTTCCTTGACGACTTCCTTAATGTGTTGTTCTCCTTGTGCCACGAGTAGTAAATTTCCACGAAGTTGGAAGTTGGTACCTTATAAAACAGATATTGATGGTGTTATACCCATAGTTACCTATTATGTACGCAGTTACTTACTCCAGCTCAAGAAAAATAAATAGCGGTGCCTGGGTGGCTCAGTCAGTTAAGCATCCGACTTCAGTCTAGGTCGTGATCTCGCTGTTCCCGAGTTCGAGCCCCACGTCGGGCTCCGTGCTGATAGGTCAGACCCTGGAGCCTGCTTCAGATTCTGTGTCTCCCTCTCTCTCTCTGCCCCTCCCCCACGCACACTCTGTCTCTGTCTCAAAAATAAGTAAACATTAAAAAAATTAAACAAAAAAATAGAAATGGTGGAATAGTTTCAAATGATTGCAAACCATCTTCCTTACTTTATTCCTAAACGACCTCCGGATAATTAGACTTTCTTTTTTTAAAACTTTTAAATATTTATTTATTTTTGGAAGAGACAGAGCATGAGCAGGGGAGCGGCAGAGAGAGAGAGAGACACACACAGAATCCGAGGCAGGCTCCAGGCTCTGAGCTGTCAGTGCAGAGCCTGATGTGGGGCTCCAACTCATGAACCATGAGATCACGACCTGAGCTGAAGTCAGACACTTAACCAACTGAGCCACCCAGGCGCCCCCAGATAATGAGACTTTCCATGTCAGTTTTAGGTGTTTTTGTTTGTTTGTTTTTTGGGTGTTTTGTTTTGTTTTGGTCTATACAAAGCTTTGTATTCTTCTCTTTTCACTTAACGTGTGTATTAGTCAGAATTCTGGAAAGAAACAGCATTCACTTGATGGTTCAAATGAAGAGCCATTTAGTGAAGGATGGTTTACAGAGATGCTGGTAAGGTTAAGGGAACCGACAAAAGCTGCTGAGGCACCCAGGAACCAGCCCTGGCATGAAGCTGTTACTGTCATCACAGCCAAAAAGACAAAGGGAGAAAATGGTAATGGAGCCCAGAGAGGGCTGCAGGCTTAGAGGGGACTGGCCAGCAGGAGCTGTAGTCCTGGAGGAGCAGAGGCAAGGGGACAGTGAGAAGACACATCCCAGACTGTCATCTCTCATCCTGCCCTTCCATCTCCTACTGGCATCTCCCATTGGCTAAACCCAACCTGCAGCCAGAGGGCAAGAGAATAAGGACAAAGTAGTGCCCTGGGCTCCATTTCCTAGGGTGCAGACCAGGGTAAAAAATGATTCTGACTGGCTCAGTCCATAGAGCATGCAACTCTTGATCTTGAGGTCGTGAGCTCAAGCCCCTGGTGGACACAGAGCCTTGCTTTGCCCAGCTGTATGCACATCACAAGCCTCAGGCAGCACCTTGCTAGGATAGAGAACTGTCTTGACTATGCCAGGATCTCTTAGACACCGGTAGAAATTTAAACTGGCACACATATTGAGAAGCTTCCATTTTTTTATATCTGTTTTTATGTTGAACAAGGGGCAGTGATGAAGAGTTATAACCAAAGGCATTTTCAAGTGGATGAAACAAACATCTTTAAATATTAACTGGAAAAGAATCTCTCCACATAAAACCATTTAAAGAGGTTTATATAGTTTAGGAATGTAAGCAAAGACACATGATGAGGGACAACCTTTTCAAAATTGCAATAATGCCTCAAAGTTCCTATTTGTAGACTGATGGTCCTAAGGAGATGCACAGTTAGATTAACACAATCTTTAGTACCATTGTCTACTCACAGAGGCTGGGCGGGTCAGCATCATTTATGTGGCAGGCAAGAAAGCTATTAAATCCTTGTATACAGAGAGAACCAATTATCACACTGAACTGCTGTCCTTGTGATTAATGATTGAGTACCTGACAGCCACCTTTCGTTATGGGAGCATTCTAAATGTTTCTCAGCATCCGGCCGTTGGCTTGGTTCTTCTGTGCACCTGCAGCCGACCACATATCCCATGTTCCCTCCTCAGAACGCTTTGGTTTCAAGCTTACCATAGTGAAGAAAGGATTTTGTGAATCTCTTCCTAAGGTCAGGCCAGGGATCTTCCAACATTATGCTTTCAAGAAAATCAGCTTCCAAATTGACTATTCAAGAAACCCAGAGGGTCACACCTTAGTACTAGGGCTAAACTAGCTCTGAATTGAGGCAACCGCAGACCTACCCTGTAACAGTTTTTTAAAAAGCCATGAAAAGATCAAACCCATCTGACCTTCCAATAGCGTAACTTTCTTTCAGAACAAAGCCAATGTTCTTCAAATAAAGATAGCAAAGTTCACATACTCAGTAACCTAACAACTCAACATTCAGCCTCCAGTAAAAAATTCCTGGACATACCAAGAATCAGGAAAATGTGACCCATAACCAGGAGGGAAAAAAAAGTCAATAGAAAAAGATCCACCAATAACAGAGATGGTGGAATTAGTACACAAAACTTTGAAATACCTATTATAAATACCCTATGTTTATGGATCTTTAATATGAATAGAATGGAGAGAGTGTGTGAAGATACAAAAGGAACCAAATGGAAATTATAGAGATAAAAATTAAAATATTTGAAATGAAAACAAAAAATACACTGGATGAGATTAACTGCAGCTGAGACATGGGAAAAGAAAGGATCAGCAAACCTGAAGATGTAGCAATACAAACAAGTCAATCTGCAACAGAGAAAAAAAAGATGGAAAAAAATAAATGAGGCCTCAGTGACCTGGGGATAATATCAGGTGGTTTATTGCATGTGTAACTGACATCCCAGAACACTGTGATTTAGTGGTAGGGAGGAGAAAGGGACAGAAAAATATCTGAAGAAACAATGGCTGAAAAGCTTCCAAATTTAACAAACACTATGAACCCATGGATCTACAAACCTTAATGAATCCCAAAGAGGATACACACACACACACACACACACACACACACACACACACACAAATCATATCAAAGCACATTATAATTAAATTGTTGAAAAACAGTGATGAAGAGGAAACTCTTAAAATCAGCCAGAGAAAGGCACATGATGTACTGAGGAACAAAGAATGGAAGCAGATTTCTTCTCAGAAATGATGCAGGTCAGAAGACCATGGTATGGCATCTTTAAATTGCAGAATGAAAACAATAAAACACGGTCAACATACAATTCTATACCCAGCAAAAATCTCTTTTCCACTTAAGGGGTGCCTGGCTGGCTCGGTCAGAAGAGCATGTGAGTCTTGATTGTGGGGTCATGAGTTCAATCCCCACATGGGCTATAGAGATTATTTAATAAATAAAACTGTAGCATAAAATAAAATTTTCAACTTAAGGTGAAATAAAGCCTTTTTAAGACAAACAAAAGCTGAGATGGGTCGCCTGGGTAGCCCAGTTAGTTGAGCATCCAACTCTTGATTTCAGCTCAGGTCGTGATTTCATGTTAGTGAGATGAAGCCACACGTTGGGCTCTGAGCTGACAGCACAGAGCCTGCTTAGGATTCTCTCTCTCTGTCCCTCCCCCACTCAGTCTGTTTCTCTCTCTCTCTCTCTCTCTTAAAATAAATAAACAGTAAAAAAAGCTGACAGAGTTTGCAATTGAACATTACCGTAAGTAATGTTAAAGGACATTCTTTAGGCAGAAGAAAAATAAAACCAGATGAAATCTTGGATCTACACAAGAAAATGAAGAACACAGGGAATGGTAAATATGTGCGTAAATATGAAAGTGTTTTCTTTCCATTTAAAAAAATTCTTTGAGGGGCGCCTGGGTGGCTCAGTCGGTTACGCGGCCGACTTCGGCTCAGGTCACGATCTCACGGTCCGTGAGTTCGAGCCCCGCGTCGGGCTCTGGGCTGATGGCTCTGGGCTGATGGCTCGGAGCCTGGAGCCTGCTTCCGATTCTGTGTCTCCCTCTCTCTCTGCCCCTCCCCCCGTTCATGCTCTGTCTCTCTCTGTCTCAAAAATAAATAAACGTTAAAAAAAATTTTTTTTTTAAAATTCTTTGAGATGTAATTAACGTATAAAGCAAAAATAACATGTATTTCATAACTTATGCGGAAACAAAATGTATGACAATGATAGCACAAAGGATGGAAGGGGAAAATGGAAGTATACTGTTGTTATTACATAACGTTCCCACATTTAAAATAGACTTGGTAAGTTAAGGAGATAGGCTATCAGCATTAGCACAACCACTAAAAACTAGAATGTAGAAGTATAGCTAATAAACCAATAGTAGGAAAGAAAGGGGGGAAATGAACAAAGAGCAAATGGGATGAGTAGAGGACAAACAGACAGGCAAGTTGGGGAAGTCATCAAGGAGAGCGGCAACAGACTGTTGAGATTCTGAGTGCCACAAGAGAAGAACAGCCATCTTTCAGATGGCCTTGTAGTTAAAGAAAGCAATAAATTGATCACTAGAGGAAGAGGTAAGGAGTAAAGAATCATTATGGAATGGACATGGGAAGCTTTTGCTTTTTGAAACATTTGGACTCAAGATCCATTTCCCAACTTCTCAGTGTGTTAGGGGTTCCATTGTGTGCCTACTCAGATGGATACACTTTCCTCAGGAAGAGAAGTATTATTTACAACTTTTGTGTTAATGAACCCAAGGGCTCCTACGGAAATGTACTCTGACCTCTTACACAATATTTTTACTTAAGTCAGAGCGAAGGAAATAGTGGACATTGAGAAATCAAATGGCTGCCTTCCACTCTGTTCCCTTTAAAAATCAACAATTGTCATTTTTTTTTCTGCTTAAGGAAGCTGCATCTGACCTTATGGAATTCAACAGAGTTCCTGTGCTAGTGATTTTGATATTTAAATATGAGTAAGATAGGTAAATGGCAACTAAAATTGAATCATTTGAGTAAGATTGAAAAACAGTGAGACTAAACCATACACGTTTAGTTAGATTTAAAAACTTTTTAAATTAATCTGTATTTATTTTTGAGAGAGAGAGAGAGACAGAGCGTGAGCGAGGGAGGAACAGAGAGAGACACAAACACACACACAGAATCCAAAGCAGGCTCCAGGCTCTGAGCTGTCAGCACAGAGCCCCATGTGGGGCTCGAACTCACAAACCATGAGCTCATGCCCTGAGCCAAAGTCAGATGCTTAACTGACTGAGCCACCCAGGTGCCCCTAGTTAGATTTTTTGCAGAGCATCTTATCCACATACTCCACAGCAGTCATACAGATAAAGACATGAAGTTACATGTTTTGACACAATTTTGCTGTTCAAACATTCATGGAACTTTTCTGTATAATTTCTTATTTTAACGTGTTAAATCTTACAGAATTCCTTTATAACAGTGTTATAGGGGGTTAGAATTAACATTCACCCTACAGATAAATTCTATATGACAGGATTGATTGTATAGAGATATGTGTAGTGGACAATGCATCTGCAATTATGTGCTGAAGATCATCGTTGGACTAAATTTAGAAAGGTGAAGGATTAGATGAATAGCTTTTTATCTATTCCTCATCCCTAGAAATGGGCCCATTTCCAGGCCAGGTCCAAGATTACTTATTAGAAATTTTGTGCCCATCTGTAACATCCTTAAAAAGATAATTCTTGCCATGAAGGCTATTAACAGTATAGCCTGAGTATATCCAGGACAATAGTCTTGGCTTCTAATGTCATGGGAGACTCTGTGCTCCCAGAATAAAATAAATTGCTTAAAAATGAAAGAGGGTGACTTGTTAAAGAATTCAGTAATAAAAATACCTTTCATGAATACAAACCATGCAAGTTATTTCACAAATACTAGCTTAGTTTACCATGCATGTGTAATTGTTGACAAGTTTTGGATAAGGAAATGAAGCTAATAGAGGCAAGTGACTTGTCAAAGAGCTCATGGATGGAGTATCTGCACAGAACAATCAATCAATGTATTTTGCTGGATGTACTAATGAAGTTGCAGATCTTTTGTTTCCTGTTTAAGTGCTCACAAAATGTATATATAAAGTCAATCTGTCTGCCATAATATATGACAGTTTTAAAAAGAAGAAAAGCACAACAGAGATGTCACTTTTAGGAAACTTCTGCAGGACCTGGGTAGCCTTTTGAATGGTACCTTTGAAAGTATAGACTGTGCAGAGGAGCTGTCCCTGGTGCTGAACCTGCCACGGAGCAACGAGGTCAAAGAACAGCCTTCACCAATTTTTGTCCCTATTTTTTTCTGGGCTCCTATTACCAATGACAATACTATTAAGAAAAATTATGTTTATTAAATATTTTGCCATTTTGAGAATTTGAAACGATATTTTTAAAATTACAGCTTTGTTTGAAGGAAACAATCAGCAAAGCTAAAAGGCAACCGATGGAATGGGAGAAGACATTTACAAATGACATATCAGATAAAGGGTTATTATCCAAAATCACAAAGAACTTATCAAACTCAACACTCAAAAAACAAATAACCCAGCAGAGAAATGGGCAAAAGACGTGCATAGACACTTCTCCAAAGAAGACTTCCGGATAGCCAACCGACACATGAAAAACTGCTCAATATCACTCATCATCAGGGAAATACAAATCAAAACCACAATGAGACACCACCTAACACCTGTCAGAATGGTTAACATTAACAACTCAGGCAACAACAGATGCTGGGGAGGATGTGGAGAAAGAGGATCTCTTTTGCACTGCTGGTGGGAATGCAAACTGGTGCAGCCACTCTGGAAAACAGGATGGAGGTTCCTCAAAAAATTAAAAATAGAACTACCCTATGACCCAGGAATTGAACTACTAGGTATTTATCCAAAGGATACAGGTGTGCTGTTTCAAAGGGGCACATGCACCCCAATGTTTATAGCAATGCTATTGACAATAGCCAAAGTATGGAAGGAGCCCAAATGTTCATCGACAGATGAATGGATAAAGAATATGTGGTGTATATATACATACATATATATATATATATATATATATATATATATATACACAATGGAGTATTACTCAGCAATAAAAAAGAATGAAATCTTGCCATTTGCAACTACATGGATAGAACTACAGGGTATCATGTTAAGCGAAATTAATAAGTCAGAGAAAGACAAATATCATATGACTTCACTCATGAGGAATTTAAGATACAAAATAGATGAACACAAGGGAAGGGAAGCAAAAATAATATAAAAACAGGGAAGGGGACAAAACATAAAATACTCTTAAATATAGAGAGCAAACAGAGGGTTGCTGGAGGGGTTGTAGGAGGGGGGATGGTCTAAATGGGTAAGGGGCATTAAGGAATCTACTCCTGAAATCATCATTGCACCATATGCTAACTAACTTGGATGTAAATTAAACAATAAATAAGGTTTTTAAAAATTAAAGCTTTGTTGAGTTACATAACATTAAATTTACATTTTTAAAGTGTACAACTCAGCACATTCTAGTGTATTCACAAAGTTGTAAAATTATCATCACTATATAATTTCAAGAACATTTTATTACCACAAAAAGAAACTCATCCCCTCAGTCTTTGGCAACCAGGAATCTACTTCCTGTCTCTATAGATTTGCCTATTCCAGACTTTTTGTATAAATGAAATTATATAATGTGTGACCTCTTGAGACTGGCTTCTTTCATGTAACATCATGTCTTCAAGGATTATCCATGTTGTAATACGTATCAGTACTTACTTTTCATTGACAATTCACTATATGGATATACTACTTTTATTCACGTATTTATCAGTCAACAAACATTTACATTGTTTCTACTTTTAACAACTATTTTTTTTAAGTTTATGTTTTTTGAGACAGGGAGAGAGAGCATGTGAGCAGAGGAAGGGCAGAGAGGGTGGAGAGAGAGAGAATCCCAAGCAGACTCCGCACTGTCAGTGCAGAGCTTCGGGCTCCATCTCATAGTTTATGAGATCATGACCTGAGCTGAAATCAAGAATCAGACACTTAACTGTCTGAGCCTGGTTCTACTTTTTACTATGCTGATATGAATATCCATGTACAAGTTTTTTCGTGTGAACATGGGTTCAGTTATCTTAGATATGTACCTAGAAATGGATTTGTTGTGTTATGCGGTCTTTTCAATATTTTGAGGAATTGCCAAATGCTTTTCCAAAACAGATGCACTATTTTATATTCCCACCAGCAATGCATGAAGATTCAAATTTCTCCACATCCTTGCCAACATTTACTATTATCTATCTTCTTGATTTTAATCATCCTAGTAGGTATGAAATTGTACCTCACTGTGGTTTTTCACTTCTGCTCACATTTCTTTATTGAGGAATGATATTGAACATCTCTTCATGTACTTATCGGCCATTTGTTATCTTCTTTGGAGAAATGTCTATTCAAATATTTTGTCCATTTTTTAGAAGTTGGGTGACTTTTATTGTTGAGGTAAAAGAGTTCTTTACATATTCTAGTTATGAGTCTTTTATCAAAGATACCATGTGCAAATATTTTCTCCCTGTGGGTTGTCTTGTCACTTTCTTAATGATGTAAAGGACTAATAGAGTGATCCTTTTCTGGTTCTTGCCAATACTTCCCTCAGCAGTTCTATAAGGGTTTGTTAATAGAATGTAGTAAGAATTCCAGGGGTAACTGGGTGGCTCAGTCAATTCAATGTCCAACTCGTGATTTTGGCTCAGATCATGGTCTCATGGTTCGTGGGATTGAGCCCTGCATTGGGCTCTGTGCTGAAAGTGTAGTCCGCTTGGGATTCTCTCTTCTCTCTCTCTCTCTGTCTCCCTCCCTCCCTCCCCTACTTATGCATGCGATTTCTCTCTCAAATAAACTTTAAGAAAGATTTAGAATGTAGTAAGAATTCCCATATCTGTGCTCTTAGTAGCACATTATGAAGCAGGGAACTCATTTACAATATAATTGGTGGGAAATATCATATGGAAGAATATTTTTAGTTGTTCTCTGGTAAAACACTTTTTGGAAACCTGGATGGTTCAGAATATGTGACATCTGTTCCCTGCAGGAGAAGGCATGCCTCAAATGCTGTGCTTTTCTCATTATACCGAGCCTCTTCATAACAAACACTGCTTGAAAATGTTGCCAAGAGGGGCGCCTGGGTGGCTCAGTTGGTTAAGAGGCCAACTTGGGCTCAGGTCATGATCTCACAGTCTGTATATTCAAGCCCTGCATTGAGTTCTGTGCTGACACCTCAGAGCCTGGAGCCTGCTTCAGATTCTGTGTCTCTCTCTCTCTCTGCCCCTCACCTGCTCACATTCTGTCTCTCTCTCTCTCTCTCTCAAACATGAATAAACATTAAAAAATAAATTAAAAAAAGAAAGGTTGCCAAGAAAAAAAAGAAATGGAAACATAGAATTATTTTCTATCCTAGAAAATATTCAGTTCCTGTGTTCAAATCCTGTTCTTTGGCAAGAAAATACATTTCTTTTTACGCAAT
This sequence comes from Prionailurus viverrinus, assembly GCF_022837055.1. Classification (NCBI taxonomy): domain Eukaryota; kingdom Metazoa; phylum Chordata; class Mammalia; order Carnivora; family Felidae; genus Prionailurus; species Prionailurus viverrinus. Next base: position 229,035,637 of record NC_062561.1, on the reverse strand, counting down.
CAGAGAGAGACTCTAAAAGATTTTTTCATGGGAAAACATTACCTTCTGCAAGAGTGTTTTTTTACCCCCTTCATGGAAAACAGAACAAGAAAAATAATTTAGCAAGTTAACTGAGGCCAGTTTTATTCCTTTAAAAAGTTCTAAATGTAGTATTTATCCAACACCTATATTGAGTTGAAAAAAAAAAGTCTTCTAACCCCCATAGCCCTGAGCCAAAAATATATCTCCCCTATATTGGCAGTTCTCCACTATGTGCCTAAGTTAGGAGAATCTTCATTCTCAAGCTAAAATCAATAATTGCTTTAACATAATTGAAGAATCATTCAAACATATAAAGTTTGATTTGTTCATAGGGTAAATTATATTTATTAATACTTATTTTTAAATGCTTATTTTGTTGGACAGAAATGAGACTGATATAGTAGTTTCATGTACAAATATCTGAACTTCCCACTTAAAGTTTCCACCCTAATATCCCAAAGTCCTAACAGTTGGAGTCATTTATATTTTATCCAAATAATTCTTGTGTAGATTTGTCTTTTAAAATAAGTACATAGTGGGCACCTGGGTGGCTTAGTCAGGTAAGCATCTGACTTCAGCTCAGGTCACGATCTCATGGTTTGTGGGTTCGAGCCTCATGTCTCACTGTGCTGACAGCTCGGAGCCTGGAGCCTGCTTCAGATTCTGTCTCCTTTTGTCTCTGCCCTTCCCCTGTTCAAGCTCTGTCTGTCTCTTTATTAAACATTAAAATAAAATAAATAAAATAAGTACATAGTGGGAGTCAGAAGACCTGTGTTCTTTTTTTTTTTTTAAGATTTTTTTTTTTAAGTAATCCCTACACCCAGTGTGGGGCTTGAACTTAAACAACCCCAAGATCGAGTCACATGCTGCACCTTCTGAGCCAGCCAGGCGCCCCCTGGAGGTCCATTTTTAATGTCGTGATCTCTAGAAGATAGTGAACTGTTGCTTTACTTTTCTATCCTTTGAAGATGCTGCATGAATGATTAAGTTAAAATGGCTTTGAACTTTTCTCTAGTGCTATCACCAGAATGATAGTAAAGCAAGAGTGTTTTGTTTTGTTTTGTTTTTGCATTGGGTTTTTCGTTTTTTGTTTGTTTTTTTTAACCACTGTTCACTACTGGGTTCTGGGGAATTCATAACCAACAGCAAAGCCCCTGACTTAAGAGTTGCCTCAGCCAAGTCACCACTTCGGTCATTACCCTGTTCTACATAGCAGCAGAGGGATGAAAGCGTTCTAGAAGCACGGGCTGTGTCCACTTCCACCCTCTCATTTGTCCAAAATTTCAGAGCAGGTACAGAGCCAATGAAGTTCACGAAACCAAAGCTTGGGAAGGACTCACTGGAAATTATTATGACTCCTGGGGAACAAATTTCCTATCACCTGGTGGTCTAGATAATGTGGCTCTGCTGGGATGTCTCCAAGAGCAATAGTCATAAAGCATTGGGTAACTGAGTAACAATTAGACACTCTGAAATTCTGCCAGAGCTAACTTCCATTACAGGAAAAAGGGGAAAATTAAATGTCAAGAAGAAAAGTTTTGTTTAAATTTCAAATGAGCCAAGCAAATATTTACTTCTTACTTCCTGTGTGCCAGGAACTGGGCCAGTCTTTAGCCAAAGAGATCATATTATAAGGGAGAGACTAATGGAAAACAAATACTGATAAAGCTGTTTATACCCACCTAAATTTAGAACCAGTGGAGATGGAGAAATTAATTCTCACAGGCAACTGGAGAGTAGTAGAAGTTATAGTTTAAAAAGTAGGGAGGACTGAATTGTGAAGAACCTGGAATGTCACATGACTAATAATAAGTGGGGAACAGTCATTTGGATTGTAAAAGAATGAGTCAGATGGTGCCCGGCTGGCTCAGACAGTAGAGTGTGGGACTCTTGATCTTGGGGCTGAGGGTTCGAGGCCCACACTGGGTGTAGAGATTACTTAAAAATAAAATCTTAAAAAAAAATGACTTGGATGGAAGCATGGAAAATGGAATGAAATGGAGGAGAGACACAGAGGCAGGGAGACCAGGAAGAGAATGAGTTGGAGATAAGAGGCAAAGAAGAGAGGAATTTAATATAACGAGGCCTTTACCGATTACCTGTATAAAATGACATGTCCTATAACTCACGACCCCTTTACTCTGCTTTGTTTTCTCCAACAGAACTTGCCGCTAACATACACAGACATACCTACGCACACACATACACACACACACGCGCGCGTGTATGCATGCACACACACAAGTATTAGCTACTGTTCGTTTCACGAGTAGAATGTAAGATTCATAAGGAGAGGGATGTCACTCTATTTACTGTTGTATCCCCAGCGCCTCCCGTGAAAAATGTAGTATGGAATGAACGAAATGGCTAACTGAATAAGTGGATTTCTCTATCAACTAAGATAGGAAATAGAGAAGGAAAGGCAGGTTTGCAGTGGATTCAGTTGGAAGCATGATGATTTCAGGATGTCACAGTGAATATATGGTCTGGAACGCGGTAGAGAAAATGGGGCTGGAGACTGACATTTGGAAGTCCTGGGCGCTTAGGTATTGGTACCTCACGAATTTCTAAGTAAGGAGACATGCTATACTTTGTGCGGATCTCAGAGTTTTGTGTGACTTCTGGCCACTGGAAATGTTGTCCTCATCATCTGATTCACCACACAGGATTTGTAGGTAATGCTTTACCCCCGTTGAGGCCACTGGGAATGCTGTTCCTGTGGCCAAGCACAATACACGCCTGCCCACCCATCCCTGTCTACTCTGTGATTAACTCTAGTTTATTTCAGAGGTGACTATGTATGTATACTTTCAGTCCTTTGGAGAGTTCTAATATTGCCTGCTGAGCATGTCTGCTTTTCCCTAAGCCACTTGAAATAACTACTCTGCTCCCTAAACATAACACGCACACACGCACATGCACACACACACACACACACACACACACACATCCATGACAAATCATGCGATAAACCTTGAAACTAACAGTGATTACAACCGGGATAAGTAATTTGAAAACGCAAAAAAGATTCAATGGAAATGAAGATGCCCCACAGTTCAGTATTTAAGACTATTTGGCAGACAGCCATGATATTCCTCATCACGTAGTGTCACCTAGAGCTTATATATTTTTGCTCTTTATTTTTTTGATTTTTTTAAACCTTTATTTCTTTTGAGAGAGAGCATGGGGGAGGAGCAGAGAGAGAGGGAGGAAGAGAGATCCCAAGCAGGCTCTGCTCTGTGAGTGCAGAGTCCAACGTGGAGCTTGAACCTACGAACCGTGAGATCATGCCCTGAGCCGAAACCAAGAGTTGGACGCTTAACCGACTGAGCCACCCGGGTGCCCCATATTTTTGCTCTTTAGAATAACAAGAACATAATGGTTTTGTAGTAAGTGTAACCCCTGCGCCCTTCTCAAGGTATTTCCCAATGTCACTTGCTGTTAAAAATTACCCAGACGTGATAAGATAACTCTCAATTTGATTGCCTTTATGAATGTATCTTGGGCTCTCACACTTCTCACCGTGATTTGATAGACTTCACACATTTCATTAGAAAAGTAAACTACAGGGGCGCCTGGGTGGCTCAGTCGGTTGGGCGTCCGACTTCGGCTCAGGTCATGTTCTCACGGTTTGTGGTTCGAGCCCCGCATCAGGCTCTGTGCTGACAGCTCGGAGCCTGGAGCCTGCTTCCGATTCTGTGTCTCCCTCTCTCTAGCCCTCCCCTGCTCATGCTCTGTCTCGCTCTCTCTCTTTCAAAAATAAATACACATTAAAAAAAATAAAAAAGAAAGAAAAAGAAAACTACAGTATAACTCACTCCACTGGCTTTTAAGCAAATCTGAATCATCCAGTGTATTTTTTTTTTTTTTTTGAGAAAGAAAGAGACGGGAGAGGCAGAGAGAGAATCTTAAGCAGTCTCCATGCTCAGCACAGAGCTGAGCTCAGCAGTCTCCATGTTCAGCCCCCCAACATGGGGCTGGAATGAGACCCATGAGATCTCATGAGACCATGAGATCATGACCTGAGCTGAAATCAAGAGTTGGACGTCCACCTACGGCACCCCTGGCCACCCAGGGGTGGCCACCCAGGCACCCCTGAATCATACACTGTATTAAATCACACTGGGAGCTGGAATCAGTGGATAGCAAGCATATCTGTTATAGGCTTAGACTATTTGTTATAGGTTAAGACTCATCTGTCAATGTACAAATTAGATGCATTATTGTGTTCAGTTATTAAATACTTTCATTGCATTTCATTTACAGTGTGATAATTGTTTATATGACTATCAAAATATACTTTCCCAAGACCTCATAGATATGCTCCTTTCGGGAAGTGTTGCTACGTTAGGATGCCCACATCGTACTCAGAGCAGAAGCAGTTCTGAACCTTCTGCAAATGTCAAATAATGACTAGATCAGACATCCTCTGGCTGCCTCAGCTGCTTCCTTCCCCATAAAGGCACCACTCACCTCCTAGACTGTGTGCCTTCCAGAACTTTTGCTGCATGTGTCAGGGTAGCTGAAGTCTGAGTTGAAGACCAAGGCTTAATGTCTAACATGCTCTATCACTCCCCCACTTCTGGGCTTGGATGAAGTGCTACACTGTGCAGAACAGACTCTAGGCTCCTGAGTGGCCTCTGAGGGGCTGGATGGTGCTACCCAGCACTCTGGGTGAGTTAGTTTTCAGTGGGGTGAACCTTGATTAACAGGAAATAGGAAGTGGGGCTGGGGAGAGTCAGGCAGAGAGCATCTTTCTCCTGCGGAATACTCTGAGATGCAATTCTTTCTTTCGGTGCCAAGCTGGGCGTGGAACCCAACACGGGGTGTGAGCTCCTCACCCTGAGATCAAGACCTGAGCTGAGATCAAGAGTCAGACACTCAACCAACTGAGCCACCCAGGCTCCCTGAAATGCAATTCTTCCTTGCAGCCCTGCTGGAGGCCTCTAATGTGCCAAGCACGCCTTGACTGACTTTTTTTTCTTTTAAGTTTTTTAGGAAGTGGTAGCCAGCATGGTAACACATTATATCACTTTGCATCACCTCTTTCCTTGACTCAGTTTTTCCCCCTCACATTCATTCTTTTGGGTTTTCACCTTCTATTATGAACCGAATTGTGTCTTCCCCAAAAGTTCTTTAAAAAAATTTTTTTTAATGTTTGTTTATTTTTGAGAGAGAGAGAGGCAGAGCACAAGCGGGGGAAGGGCAGATAGAGAGGGAGACAGAAGCCGAAGCAGGCTCCAGGCTCCGAGCTGTCAGCACAGAGCCCAACATGGGGCTTGAACTCACAGACCCCAATATCAATATCATGACACTTAACCGACTGAGCCACTCGGGTGCCCCTCCAGAATTCTTAAGTTGGAGCCCTACCCCCAGTGTGACTGTATTTGGAGATGGGCCTTTAGGGAGGTAATTAAGGTTAAATGAGATTATAACGGTGGGGCCCTAAACAACAGGACTGGTAGCCTTATAAGACAAGGAAGAGACACCAGAGAGCTCTCTCTCCCCACGTGTGCAGGGAGGAAAGGCCATGTGAGGACGTAGTGAGAAGGCACCATCTGCAAGCCAGGAAGTGAGCTCTTACCAGAAACCAAACCTGGCATCACCTTGACTTTGGACTTCTAGTCTCACTGTGAGAAAAGAGATTTCTACTACTTGAGTCACCCAGCCTGTGGTATTTTGTTATGGCACAACTCCTAAATCAAGTATCATGTTCTGCTTTCTTGAAGACCTACATTAAGACTATGACCCCCCCAGAATGTAGAGGACAATTTTAATTTAAACTTTGGATCAGAATATTCCCTTTTAGTGTGCACATTTCCACAGCTCAAAAACCTGTCTGTATTGATGAAGATTGTTAGGATCAACATTCTCAGACTGTGGCCTGGGGACCCTTTCAGTGGGTCTGTGAGGACAAAACCAATTTCAAGATCAGTTTTTTAAAAAATGTTTTTGATGTTATTTATTTTTGAGAGAGAGAGAAAGAGCACAAGCAGGGAAGGGGCAGAGAGAGAGAGAGAGGGAGACACAGAATCCGAAGCGGGCTCCAGGCTCTGAGCTGTCGGCACAGAGCCCGACACGGGGCTCGAACCCACGAACTGGGAGATCATGACCTGGGCCGAAGTTGGATGCTCAACGGACTGAGCTACCCAGGCACCCCTCAAGATCAGTTTTTGAATATTAAAATGGTATTTGCCTTCTTCGTTCTCAGTCTCTCATTAGGGTGTTGTGGCATTTTCCAGAGTATGGCATTTTCTGCCACTGTTTCAATGTAGAGGCAGACTGAAAATCCAGTCCAGTCTATTAAGTCAGACATAAAAGAGATTTGCAAACACTAAAACAATGCTACTCTTCTCGCCACTTTTTTTGAAAATGTAGTGATTTTTCACTAAGATGTTATGTTAACATATAATGGGATTATTTTTAAAAAGAATCAGTGTGTGTTTTTATTTACTTATTCATTAAAACATTTTTAAAATTTTTTATTTATTTTTGAGACAGAGAGAGAGAGAGAGAACAAGCAGGGTAGGGGCAGAGAGAGAGGGTACAGAAGACCCGAACTGGGCTCCATGCTGACAGAAGAGGGTCCAAAGCGGGGCTCGAACTCACGAACCGCGAGATCACGACCGGAGCCAAAGTCAGGTCCCGAACCGACTGAGCCACCCCGGCGCCCCAAGAATGAGTACGTATTTTTAACCTCTATCAATTGTAATACCTAAAACAGTAAATATCAGTATATAGAACCTACATAAACAAAAGCTCATGGAGGTCCTGTTTTAAAATGGAGTCGATATTATCTTTGGGGAATGGTGAGGCCGGCAGATCAGGAGACGATCGTCACTGAAGGAACAGTTTGTTCCCAAGAGTAGGAGGCATGCCTTGCGACACACGTCCACAGGCCACAGGCGAGGCGCCAGTGTCAGTCAGGAGGCAGGAGGGAGGGGAAGGCATGGGCGAGCACTTTTGCTGTGTTCCTTTGTCACTTAAAGGAACAGGTGAGTCAGGGTAAGCAGGTTTAGGACCGGCTCGTTTGAATAATTTCAGTAGGCTCTAGGGTGTAGGGGGCTGTTTTGTGTCATCCAGTGTCTCGTCCTGGGGTGATTAGGACAGGGGAACATTGGTCCAAATGTAAGGACCCTGTGGAAGCCTGATAAAGGTAGGGGGCAGGATATGGGCTTTGGATTGGTTAGTTCGCATGCGAAAGGTGAGCTCACCGGGGAAGTGGCTTGTTATGTCTGGAGATTCGCTAGCCAGGTCCCAGATGCCACAGCATCAAGAAGACAGAGAACAAACCGGTGGTTGCCAGAGGGGAGGTGGGCGGAGGGATGGGTGAGATAGATAAAGGAGATTACGAGAGCACATTCATCTTGATGAGTACTGAGTAAGACGCAGAAGTGTTGAATCATTACATTGTACACCCGTGAAGCACTGATCTTCAAGTCTTGAAGAGTGCGAAGAAAGAACGTAGAGATGTTCAGGGGGAGAGGTTGAGAACCGGGCTAGGTAATGCACGAGAACAAAGAACCCCTCCAAACTCGATGTCTTAACACGGCAAAGGGGAGATTTTTTTGTTTTCTTTTTCTCGTGCAAGCAAAGTGTTCACACTTTTGAAAGGCAGTGTGCAAAGAATAACTAAACACTAAGAAAAAAAAAAAAAGGCCATCACTTCAGAACTAAAGAAAATCGTCTACATTTAATTACCTTAGCTTAATGAGAAACTCCCTGCTGTCCTTGTTTTTCTCACTTTTTTCGTGAATTAGTGAAATTTCCTCACTACTTAGGGTTTGGGGGCTGGATTTAGAAGCTCCTGATGTCCAGATCAATTACGGGTGGGAATGACGTGAAGGGAGGGTAAGACCTTATTTTGCTCATACGCTGCGAGAAAGAACCTGGCAGAGCAGGGAGGTTGGAGACATTGGAAAGGGACCCTCGGTGGGAATCCTGGAGGAGGTGAAAGGGCGAGGGAGGGAATGGTGCGAAGCAGGGGGATAGACGGATAGACACATCTTCCTCGGAAACTGGTTGAAAAGGAGGGTGGGAGGGTGCGCTTGACAATAAATTAGTTGAGGGAAGAAGCTGAGAGAATCTACCTTTCTCTGTGAGCAAGTTTATTGCTGAACAGGAAGAGGGGAGGGGATGGGAAGGTCTTATGGGCCACTGGAGGACTTGGGGGGGGGGGAAGCGGATCGACAACAAACAGGGACAGAGCAGAACTGAGGCCCAGCTGAGTTTAGACCTTAAGTAGTAATAGCATGAAACCCATGGTAATTTTTTGACTGTGCTTCTTCGCCCTGACATTTAACAGAGAAGGGGTTGGATGAGTGTAGGGAACTGACGTTTATCGAAAGGCTGTGTAGGGGCGCCTGGGTGGCTCAGTCAGTTGAGTCCGACCTCAGCTCAGGTCGTGATCTCATGGTACATGGGTTTGAACCCCACATCCGGCTCTGTGCTGACAGCTCGGAGCCTGGAGCCTGCTTTGGATTCTGTGTCTCCCTCTCTCTCTGCTCCTTCCCCACTTGCTCTCTCTCTCTCTCTCAAAAATAAACATAAAAAAAAAAAAAAGACTGTGTAGTATGGTGGCTAAGAGTACGGCCTTTGAGGCCAGCTGGCCAGGGTCCGAATCCTGACTCTGTCACCTACTTTCCTGTTCTGTGAAATGGGGCCAGTAATAGTCTTGTGGGGTTGTTTTAATGCAGGTTATAATGGTTCTGCGGAGCTGTATTGATGACTGAGTGACTTAATATCTGCTCTGGATTTCCCTTCCACAACCCCACCTCCACCTAGGTGTCATGGTTTTGGGCTTGGGTGAGTGTTGGACTCTTGAAAAGTGACAAACCCAGCCCTTCGCCTCTCCTGCTGTTGCCTCCGAGGGCCCCGCTCAGCACCTTCCTCCTGCGGATGGTGGGTGACTAAGGGGCGGGTGTGCCTGGCTCTCTCCTAGTGTCTTTTCAGGCTGTGTTTTGGCATCATCTCTAAATCCTACTTTCCTCAGGCCTTTGGCTTTGCATCTCAATGATCTGTTTTAGAAGAAAACTACATTCTGCCTCTATTTGCACTGCTACTCTAATAATCCAGGCCCACCCACTCATCCACTTGCCCTCTGGATACCAGGGAAAGATCACAGATGTAGGAGATGCTAGAGATAAAGGCATTAAAAATCTCATTTCACTGTTATCTCTCTTATATTCCTATGAATAGATTTTCTCATCCCCTTAATATACCCAAGACTGATGCTCAGAGAGATTAATAATGTGCTTAGGGCTACATAGCTCTTTGTCAGTAGTCATTCAGTTCTTTGTCTGTGCTCTCCCCTCTAGGTGCTCTGCATTGCCTAGAAGGGCCACGCTGGTCCAGGCTGGGGGGGAGGGGGAGGACATGAGAGCTGGCAGCCCTGGAGGGGTGGGGAGTGAGGGGGTTGTGGGTGTTGATGAGTAAATACAGAGGCAAGAAGAGACAGGGGCTCTGTGGGTAGAGAAGGGGGAACTGATAAACAGGGAGAGAAGAAGGAAGGACGGAGCTAGCAGTCGCTCTGAAAGTGATGAGCAGGGCAGAGAGCGGGGGTGTGTGGGGGGGGGAGGTGGCTTCTGACAGTGGAGTGTGACTTTAAGGGGGTTTACTTCCAGCCAATGACAAGGTCTAGAGTGTAGCCGTTGGATGAAGTGGGTGAAGAAAAGATGAACATCGTTGATGGGGAGGCCACTCTGAGCTGTGAGTTTCAGTCATTTGTCCAAGGAAATGTTGAAACGAAGATATCTGGTGCTGAAGTCCGTTTTAAATTTATGAGAGTGATCTTGGAGTTGATAAAGAATAGGCAGGGGCCAGACATGTGGAAACCCAGAGCTGGTGCAAGGCAGGAGCCTCGGCGGACAGGACCTTAGTTTTTGATCGTAGCACATGGCAATTCTCATACATGCTCCGTGCGGTCCTCCCAGCAGTCCCATGGGAGGCACACAGGGCAGGAGACAGACCTTCTCCAGGAAAACCAGCTGTTAAGTGTCAGCACTGGGATCCCCATCGTGTCCTGATTTGATCCACGCTAGCTGTGGTTTTCCACAGGAGCCTTGTTTCTCTACATACTAGTTACTGTAGTTCAACCCCTTAGAGAGAAAATGTATAGACTCTACCTAGAAAAAGAAGAACATTTCTCTAAGTTTTCTTGACCTCTTTGCTCAAAGTTTTCAGGCTGTGAATGGTGGGGACCAGCTACTGGGCAGTCAGGGACTTGTCCCGGAGAGGTTCTTCTAGTGCCATCTAGTGTCGGTGAATGGACTTACCCACAAAGCTTTGACTGTAAGTATGTGTACATATTCTAAGGAGGCTCTACACCTTGTGTGAGGCTTGACCTCACAACCCCAAGATCAAAAGTCACACACATGCTCTACTGAGCCAGTCAGGTGCCCCGAGGCTACAAATATTCTGAAAAATTATTTATTTAAGGAAACTGCAAGTAGCTGATAATTTTGCAAGAAAACAGCTATTTAAAACACCTAATATTTCTCTCTCCCTACCAGATAGATTCCTTAACCTGGCTTCTTGATTGCCCTGCTGACTGGACCAGTTCAGTGAACTACCTCATTTCACAAAACAGAAATTATGACCCTGTGAAGTCCAAGGTTATTGTAAATCAACACTTTTCACAAGGTCTTGGATCACCTGGTGTGGTGGAAAGATCACTAGGCTTAGTGTCAGAGGCGTCTGAGACATTCAGGTCTTGACTTGGGGGATGGTATACGCAAAGGGGCTGCACAAACTAAAAGGTGCAAAGCAAAAGGATTAGAAAGGGCTGTTGTTCGGGGCGCCTGGGTGGCTCAGTTGGGTAAGCATCTGACTTTGGCTCAGCTCATGATCTCACCGTTGGTGAGTTCGAGCCCCACATCGGGCTCTGTGCTGACAGCTCAGAGCCTGGAGCGTGTTTCAGATTCTGCGTCTCTCTCTCTCTCTGTCCCTCTCTCACTCACACTCTGTCTCTCTCTCAAAAAGTAAATAAATATTGAAAGAAAGAAGGAAAGAAAGAAACAAAGAAAGGAAGAGCTGTTATTCCACAAGCACTCTACCAGGCCCCTTTCACACCTCCCTTCTAATCCTCATAGCAGACCTCTGAGAATTATTATCTGGATTTTATTTCTAAAGAAACTGAGGCTCAGAGAGGTTAAATGACTTGCTCAAGGTCACCCAGCTAGTTTTCCCTTTGCTATCTACATCGCCACTGTGATACTGCTGTAAGGAATTAATACTAAATTCACTGAACAAAAGTTTATTAGTGATCACTGGTACCATCCACTGGGTTAAGAACAAGGTGCACAAAGATTTATGAGTGTTATGAACGGAATGTTTGTGTCTAACTAAAATGCGTGTGTTGAAGCCCTCACCCCTACAGTGTAACTGTATTTGGAGACAGGGCCTTTATTGAAGTAAGTAAGGTTAAATGAAGCCCAAAGAGTAGGGCCCCGATGCGGTGTGCTTAGTGTACTTACAAGAAGAGGAAGAGATACCGGAGCGAACCAGCCCCCAGCCCCATCATCCCTCCCCTTTGAGCATGTGCGGTCAGAAAGCAGATGTCTGCAAGCCAGGAAGAGAGCTCACGCCAGAATCCAACTCCGCTGACGCTCTGATCTGAGGCTCTCAGCTTCCAGATTGGGAGAAAATAAATTTCTGGGTTGTTTTTTTTTTTTTTTTTTTTTTGGAAGGATAGGTTTTACTTATTTATGTAAGAGAGCGAGTGAGAGAGAGAATGTCAGTGAGGAAGACCGGTAGAGGGAAAGTGAATCCCAAGCAGGCTTGACGCTCAGCGCAAAGCCCGGCTCAGGGCCCCTTCCCACGACCCTGGGATCATGACCTGGGCTGAAATCGAGAGTCTGAAGGACGCTCAACTGACTAAGCCACCCAGGTGCTCCTATATTTCTGTTGTTTAAGCCTCTCAGTCTTTGGCATTTTTTTTTTTTTTTTTTATGGCAGCCCAACCCAAGCTAAGTAAGATAATTAATATCTACTTCCCTGAAAGCACTTCCAGCTTGGTTAGGGAAATCAATAGTTAGATATGACCCATGTTACCATGATAGATGTATGAATTCCTCACACTCGTCAATGTTGCTGTAGAGGGAATCCTGAGAATGGGTGAGACTGGCATGGACAGGTGACCGCAGATGGCAGAGGGCAGCTCCAACCCCAAACACTCTGGGTTCTGGTTCAACAACAGAACTTCCGGTCCTCAGCTGCCACATATCTTAAATGAAGGGATTTTGATTAGTTGCCATCTAAGACAGTCAGCTGAGTATCTTTGCCCGCCCACACCCGTCAAAGGGCTTTGAGAAACCGTAAAACTCTTTCCGCACTTGAAGGTTGATATCTAAAATTTTCCGCTAGAAATTTACTTGTAAAGGATGTAATTTCCACTGGACGATAAATGATTACTGACATTTTATTTTATTTTATTTTCTCAAAATTCAGAATGGCTGTATTAATTGGTTCTTGTTTATAGAGTGGAAGGACTCATGTTTGTTCTTGACGTTTGGAGATAAAATTATATATCTGTTCTGGCATTAGGAACATTCCACTTTAAGTAAGGTGTGGCTCAAACAGATCAGATGTTCAACAAAAATCTGATTGAATAATTAACGTATCAAACAAGTTGTTGATTATCTCCTCCATGCTTAGTTGGGATTCAGAATGCTATTTTGTTAAAAATCTATATCACCCTTTGGGGGGCGCCTGGGTGGCGCAGTCGGTTAAGTGTCCGACTTCAGCCAGGTCATGATCTCACAGTCCGGGAGTTCGAGCCCTGCGTCGGGCTCTGGGCTGATGGCTCAGAGCCTGGAGCCTGTTTCCGATTCTGTGTCTCCCTCTCTCTCTGCCCCTCCCCCGTTCATGCTCTGTCTCTCTCTGTCCCAAAAATAAAATAAAAAACGTTGAAAAAAAATTTAAAAAAAAATCTATATCACCCTTTGGAATTAAAAATATTTCATACAAAGATAAACGACATATTATAGTGTTCTAGCAAAATAATAATACATTTTTCCCCAGAGAATTTAATTTTTTATAAAAGACTATCAGCATTTTAAAATAAGATAATCATACAACTCAAGTTTCCAATAGAACCTGAATCATATACTTATTAGAAATTCACTACCATTCATAAAGACTGCAATTTCATTATCGTTCCTTTTTCGCATTGGAATCTCATTTCTACTCCATTCTCCTTTCCCAGAATTCTATTGAATGCAGCATATTGTTATGTTTGAAGGCCTTTTATTATTTAAAATTACTCAACAAATTTATTTATCGTTATAAAATTATTAATAGTAAACACTCGATTAAAATATGTTGTAAAGTTTGAAAGTTATTACGCATACTTGGTAAAATTCTATTGGACACATCCCTTTCAAAATCTATTGATGAATGTTATTTATTGTTAGAGGATTTAATTTCGATTCTTATTTTTGGGTTTTATAGGTGTAAGCACTGAGAAACATTGTTCTCATAAAGAGAAGAAAATGGATTTCTGTCATAACAAAATCATTCAATTCCTTCCGCTTGTGAATTGCATGCCAAAAGTGTCATAGCAATCTCTTGTTAAGTATTTTGTTTTATTTTTTCAACAAAAAATTTTAAGTAAACTCTGTGCTCGACATGGGGCTTGAACTCATGACCCTGAGATCAAGAGTTGCTCTATCAACTGAGCCAGCCAGGCACCCCTCATTTAGTATTTTAAATCATCAGCTAATAGCTTTAGGTTCTCCTTCAACTCTGTTGAAAACAAAGCCTTAGAAACTACCTGGATTACAGAAGGATTATCCAGTCATGAGAGCCCGTCACCTTCTGGTTTCTGGGAAGCACCACCTCACTAACCTCACAAAAACAAACACTCGTTCTAAGATAGTGTCCTTGCCATGAGTTTGACACCTGGCAACACGGGATGCTGGTCTCTTACTGATATTCTCTGCTTTGTTCTCTCAAGACTCTCCCTCAGGAGCAATGCTTTCTTTGGGTGAAGTTATTGTCACCCTGATAATCCCACTCTGCACTCTATCTGAATTAACATATTGGCCAAAACACTCCATTGAAATACCAAAATACCCACTCTTGGGAGAAGAAAAGGAAAGACACCAAGCCTGAATGCAAGTTTTTGGTGCCTTCTTTGGGAGGCTTCTCCGAAAGCATTATTTAAATTGTGCCTTTGGTTTGATGCTCTAGAATAGCACCATCCAATAGAAACATACTGTGAGCCACATACGTAATCTAAAACCTTCAGTAATATACTAAAAAATTAAAAAGAAACAAGTGAAGTTAATAATGCATGTAATGTAATCCAGTCAGCCCTTGAACATCACAGTTTGAACAGTACAGGGTGGGCTTATATGTGGATTTTTTTCATTAAATATAGTACGGTACTATGAATATATGTTCCTCATGATTTTCTTAATATTTTCTTTTCTCTGGCTTACATTATTGTAAGAAAATAGTACATAATACATATAGCATACAAAATATGTATTAATTGATTGTTTATGTTATTTCTAAGGTTTCTGGTCAACAGTATGTTATTAGCAGTTAAGTTTTTAAATAGTCAAAAGTTATACTTGGATTTTTGACTGTGTGGGGGTTCGGTGCCCCTAACCTCCACGTTATTCAAGGGTCAACTGTATTTCTAAAATATGATCATTTCAACAGTCAACATAAAAAATTTAAAAATGAGATACTTCACATTCTTGTTTTTTGGTCCTAAGTTCTTGAAATCCTATAGTGTTTGATACAGACAGCAAAGTTTTTTTTTAATGCTTACTTACTTTGAGAGAGAGACAGGGTGCAAGCAGGGGAGAGGCAAAGAGAGAGAGAGAGACACACACAGAATCTGAAGCAGTCTCCAGGCTCTGAGCTGTCAGCACAGAGTCCGACGCCGGGCTCGAACTAATGAGCTGTGAAATCGCGACCTGAGCCAAAGATGGATGCCTAACCCACTGAGCCACCCAGGAGTCCCCAGACAGCAAATGTTCATTCTGATCAGCTACCTTTCAGGTGCTTAATACCCACAGGCAGCTAGTATCTACTGCGTTGGACAGGGCAGCCCCTGAGGCCCACATTGTAGTAAGATTTCAGATGGATGAGAGATGTCTTCTGTTTCTGTGTAAGAAGACGGTGAACAGGAAGGAAGCAGCTGGAAAGGAGGACAAGCCTATCCATGCCCTCATACAGCTTTGAAAGGTATCTTCGGCCCCAGGACTTATGCAGCACAAATGCATGACACGGCCCTGATGTCCCCTGAAAATGTGAGGTACCTAAGTTTGAAGACCACCATTTTAAGGTAGATTCTAGCTGCCAAGGTCTTTGGGAATGATGCAATGATAATGAAATTACACATTTATGTCTTCTGAAGAAGGCCTCGTCAGCTATCCTTCTAAAATCCTGGACCAAGTAAAAGGAAAAATTCATGACACAGAATATTAGCAGAAGGTCCAGAAAGCGCTTGTTACTTTGTCAACGATGTGCCGGTATGAATTTTAGGGTAAGGCTCACAAGCTACCTGATCACAAGTAGAGAGTTTTTGGTAATGGTAGGCGGCGTTTTCCTCTCTTAGTGTGATGGAGATAAGATCGGGTTATATGTGAATCATTCACCCACTATCAGACTACTTGAGGAGGAGAAGCTTTCCTGTGTTACGGCATAGCAGTGACAAAGAATCTTTTCCTTACCTTAATTTTCTGGGGGAACCTCTACCGTTTGCCCCTTGGGCCGTAAGTTCCAGTGTGCAATATGAATGAGGGGCTTGCTTGCCAAAGGAACCCATATTCTCGTCCTAAAAGGCAAGTATAAGGAAGTAGTTTGTGATACTGTCCTAGTCTGCTTGGGCTGCCATGAGACAAATCCCACAGACTGGGTGGCTTAAACAACGGAAGTTTATTTCTCATGGTTTTAGAGGCTGGAAGTTGAAGATCAGGGTGCCAGTATGGTTCTGTTCTGGAAAGAGCTATCTTCTGGTTTGCATACTGCTGATTTCTCCTTGTATCCTCACCTGGCAGAGAGCAGCAAGGGGAAGAAAACTTTGTCATGACTCTTATAAGGGCACTAACCTCATTCATGAGGGCTCCAAGCCTCCTGACCTCATTTAATCTTAATTATCCCCCAAAGGCCCGCCTTCCAATACCATCCTATTGAGAAGTAGTGTTTCAGCATATGAATGGGAGAGGGGCACAAATATTTAGTCCATAACACCAAATATAGTCACATTGGAGGTTAAGGGTTCAACATATGAATTTAGGGGGGATACAATTCAGCCCATAGCAGATATTAAGGTATGTTAGAGTATGGAATTCCATTTCAGATTCTCTCTAAATAAATTAAGATTCATCTGCCTGGATGATTTCTTTAGGATGAAATACTATTTAGCCGGAGGCCAATGACTAGTTTAACATCTTCCAGAATCCCAAGTCTTCATATAACATCGTTCACTCTGTCATCTCCTTATGTATGAAAGTTTTATTTTCATGATAGAATAAATATCACCATAAGCCATACTTCTCCCAAGAAAAACTCTTGGGGACAGTTTTGGGGCTTTCCAGGTAAATTAATACTGCTGGGAGATATTTTTTCTAATGAACTATTTCCCCTATTTTTTTTTTCTCTTTAAAGTTATTTCTTCTAGTCTCAGAACTGCCAAGACAGTAGTCCCCGCCCCCATCCTGTTTAAAAAAAATGAGCTTTCCACAAACAAGGGGTGTGCTGGAAAAAAGGGGTCTTTCAAATACAACTTGGCTATTCCTAGAGTAGTTAATTTCTAAGTGAAACTAACAATACTTCCTTTCAAGACTGAGTACAGTACATAACCTATGAAACTAGAATAAACTAAAAAGTACCCTTCCTGTTAATACTTTTGAAATTGATGTACAGAATATGCTTGAAATCTATTTTTTATTGCTGTGACGTTGGGAAATTCCATAGAGTAAAAATGGGGGGTGTTTTGACTTTGCTGTAAAATGTGATTTTATGGTATGGAATGGTGGGGGGCGGAGGGAATATGCCTCCAACTTGTAATAAGTTCCTTACAAATAATTAAATAATCAAACAAAGACACAAACACTCTAATGGTCCAACCCTGTTCTCCATGAACAGTTATTACGAGTAAAGGCTGTGTTTTCAAAGAAAAGGAACTTGGAGTCTTTCATGAATTAACTATTTTAGGCAAGGCAACTGAAGAAATGTTAACTGAATAGTTAACTCTATTTCAAAGTGATTCCAAATGTTAGTTACCAAGTCTAAGGACTAACAAATTACAATTCCATCATATAGCTTTTAGTTGCCTAATTAGGAACGTTAGATTCTAAGGGGAAGCTGGAAACGAACTGGAATTGTGTACAGCAATGTTAATATATAGACTTTTACATAGGCTTATAGATTTTTGTTATTAGTTATTCATCTCGACATAAGAATAGGCTAGTTGTAATTATATCACAGTTCATAGGCTTACTTTTCACCATTTCCTCTAAGAAACTCCAATTTAGGGGCTCCTGGGTGGCTCAGTTGGTTAAGTGTCCTACTCTTGATTTCGGCTCAGCTCATGATCTCACAGTTGGTGAGTTTGACCCTCATGTCTGGCTCTTTGCTGACAGTGTGGAGCTTGCTTGGGATTCTCTCTCTTCCTGTCTCTCTGCCCCTCCCCCATTCTCTGTCTTTTTCTCAATAAAAATAAAAGAAGCTCTAATTTAATCTCTGAATTATTTAGTTTAACACACTTGCTAATCATTTAATTCTGTAACGTCAGTTAAAAATATTTCACACATCTCCAATGTGTACATATATATTACAAATGTATGTGTACCTCTGTGTTTATGCATATGTGCCCTATAAAACATATACATAGTAGGAAGTTTAAAAAGGTTAAAGATGAAATATAAACATTAAAAGTTTTCTACTGAAGTGCAAAATAAGAACAATATGACTAGATATTCTTTGCTATTTTTTTAAGTTTGTTTATTTTTGAGAGAGAGTGAGTGGGGGAGGGGCAGAGAGACAGGGGGACAGAGGACCCGAAGTGGGCCCTGCGCCGACAGCAGAGAGCCCAATGGAGGGCTCAAACCCACCAACTGTGAGATCATGACATGAGCCGGTCAGACGCTTAACTGACTGATCCACCCAGGCGTACCAATATTCTTCATTATTTTGAAGATCTTGGTTTAACAGTGTGTGACATGTTGATTTTATTTTTTTCTACATAACAGACTTTATTGTTTTGAATAGTTTACAGTTACAGAAAAATGGAGAAGAAAATACAGAGTTCCTATGTACCCAAATTCCCTTACTGGTAACATCTCACATTAGTATGGCACACTTATTACAGTTAATGAACCAATATTGATAGGTTATTATTAAACGAAGGTGATAGTTTACTCAGACTTCTGTTTAAGGACACTTTTTGTTTGTTCCAGGATCCCATGCAGGATTCCACATTACATTTAGTTGTTTGTCCGTCTCCTTAGACTCCTCTTGACTGTGATAGTCTCTCACTTTTCTTGTTTTGGGTGACCTTGACAGTTTTGAAGATTCCTAGTGAAGTATTTTGTAGGATGCTGCTCAGATGGAATTTGTCACTTGTCTGATGTTTTTCTCATAATTAGACTGGGTATGGGTTTTTGGAAGATCATGGAAGTGCAGAGCCATTTTCATCAGATTACATTTATTAAGGTTCCAGTCTATCAACATGATTTATCATTGAGCTCAGATAACACGGTAACTTGTGACTCATGGATGGATACGCAGTCTCTAGTAAGTTCCAGTAGTAAGCCAAAAGCTGTTTCTCAAAAGGAGAATCATTTCCACAGAGGACAGCAGGGCTTTAGTCCCAAATCCTAAGGTTCGTCTTGTGATTCACTTATACCTGCTTGCCAAAGACTTCAAACAGCATCTTCATCTGCCACTGACACTTCAAGCACCGTTGGATTTACTGGGTCCTTTGACCCAAATGGCAGAGCAACTTGCACAGTAGCCTGGGCACATGGCAGAAACTTCTCTTTTCTTACAAGGTGATGTGCCTCTTCCTTTAATAACAACTTATCCTTCCCCTTGATACACTCCATACCACTGGACCCCTAGTGATTTCACTGAGGAAGAAAGCCCTGGAATTTTGGAGGATTTATTTCCCATCCTCTGAAGTGCAAATATCTCACCAATATGTGTACAGTAATTGCTACTTCCTGCATATGATCTTCAGTGTAATGGAACAGTGTGATTTTCTGTGGAAGGGAAAGGAGGTCTCCACAGACTAAATCATGACATAGGGCTGAAGAGTTGATATATCCTGTGGTGGGCTAATGAAGGTGAATCGCTGGCCTTGCCAGTTGAAAGTGAATTCCTTCTGGTAGTCTTTTTCAACAGGTATAGAGGCAAAAAGGATTTGCCAGATCAATAGCTACATAGCAAGTTCTAGGGAATGTGTTGATTTGCTCAAGCAATGAAACCACATCTGGAATAGCAGTACAACTAGAATCACCACATAATCTATGAAAATCCATTGTCATTCCCAAGATTCCTCTGTCTTATACACATGCCAAATAGGCTGGTTGAAAAGGAATGTAGTGGGTATCATAACTTCTGCAACTTTCAAGTCCTTAATGGTAGTGCTAATTTTTGCAATTCTTCCAAGAATGTGGTGTTGCTTTTGGTTTACATTTTTATAGGCAGAGAGTCTATACATTTTTATAGGGAGAGAGCACAAGCAGAGGAGAGAGGTGGAGGTTGAGAGACAGAGAGACTCTTAAGCAGGCTCCGTACTCAGTGTAGAGCCCGACCCGGGGCTCGATCTCATGACCCTGGGATTATGACCTGAGCTGAAATCAAGAGTTGGATGCTCAACCGACTGAGCCACCCAGGTGCTCCCCATTTAGCCTTTTCTACCATAACAACCTTTGCTCTATAGCTCAGGGGATCAACTGGGAATTCTGCTAGTTGCTGAGCATATCTATTTTGATTACACACTCTGGAACTGGGGAAGTAACCACAGGATGTGTCCAGAGACCCACTGGGCCTAATGTGAGATGAACCTGAGCTAAAACTCCATTAATCACTTCCATAAGACCCTACACTGTGCAGACACAATGATGTTTTGGGTTTCCATGAATCAGTGTCAAGTTAGAGCCATTGTCTCCTAGTCTCCCAAAGCCTGATTATTTCCTTTCCCCCAGTGCGCAATCACCCTGGTAGATGGCCACAGGACCCTTTGGGGGAAGGGTAATATACATTTTTGGCAATGTAGCAAGGTCCTTCCTCAAGAGGATTTGGCCTAGAACACAACACAGATCAAGATGAAGACTGATAAAATTTTATCAGGCTGAATGTATTGAAAAGGACCCACTAAATAGATATTCTAGATACAGCATGTTACCTCGAGGGTTAGAAAAGCCTAACAGTTTATTAATAAATAATGTACATTTTTGGCAACGTAGCAAGGTCGTTCAAGAGGACTTGGCCTCTCCTTCATTCAAAGAATTCTAAGTGTATAAACTGGCTCAAGTATAGGAAATGATGGAGGGGCTGTGACTTCCTGCTTCGGTGATGCAAGTTAGAACTTCTGTTCACTAGGCCTAGAACTCTTCTGTTTATACCAAGTATGAATTTGGTAGATTGTCCATTTCTTCTTTTCCCTAGGGACACTATGATCAAGAGGGCAATGTCATAGGTCTCTGCAAGTCAGACAATTCTGATTACTGCTTGGGTTCAGCTGTCCATTACAGTAACCACCGCCATCTAGCTTTTGGCAGCTAAGTGCCACGTCTTGGTTCCTGCTATCCTAGGATTCTATTATCCCCACTGCATTTAGGAATCCCAGTTTTATGGTGGTAGTTTCTATTGTAAGATTTACCGGATTACAGAGAACAATTGCAGAGCCCTTCAAAGATGCTGGGGCTCCCCTCATAGATTTACTTCTCACAGTCATGGTAAAGGGTAATGTCCCTTGGACCCTTCTGGGGTGGATGAGCAAGTCTTGCATGGTAAGTCCATTCTGATGTGTCAACTCCCTTACCTCCAAGCCTTTGGATACCTTCCCCGATAGTATCCTAGGCAGTTCTGGCATTTCATTTAGTGTCGGTACTTTGGGGAGGATGGAAGTCAAGAGATCAATAGGGTGTTGCTCAGGTCCTTCTCATCGTGGGCCCAGTGGGTCCCTACACCCATCTTATGATTATTTTCCCGTGCATAATAGAAAAAGACATACTCAGCAACCATTCAAAACAAACTGTTAAGCTTTTTCTAACCCTTGGAAACATCTTGTATCTAGAATATCTGCTTAGTGGGCCCTTTTCAATAAATTCAGCCTGATAAAATTTTAAGTCTTCAGTTTGATCTCTGTTAGTTTCCTAGCTGCCACAGCAAACTACCACAAAATGAGGGCTTGAAACAACAGAAACTTATCCCCTCACAGTTCTGGAGGACAGATGTCTGAAATAAGTTGTCAGCAGGGCCACACTTCTCCGGAAGACTCTTTGGAATCCTCTTTCCTTGCCTTTTCCTGCATTTCTTTGCATATAGTTACAACACTTCAATCTCTGCGTCCAGCTTCACATGTCCTTATTTCTTCTGTGACTATATTCGGCAACCTCTCCTCTTACATGGACACCAGTCACTGGATTTCTGGCCTACTCTAGTCTAGTAAGACCTTCCTCTTAACGGATTACATCTGCAAAGACCCTATTTCCAAGCAGGTCACACTGAGGTTCCAAGTGGACATGAATTTGGGGGGATACTATTCAGGGCACGATAATCCCACATCCTTAACAGCCATGGGAAATACAACCCCTCCCGATATATTCTTTGGTATGCTCTGAATTTTTTAAAGCATGCGGGCTTATTACGTTCTCAAAATGAAAGGAAAAAAAAACCCCCACCCCATAGTTTTTCACCTCAAAGTACAATTATTGTACCCCAATTTTTCCAGCTTATTGAAAAATAATGGACACACATCACTGCATCAATTTCAAGTGTGTAACACAATGGTTTGATTTACATATACCGTGAAATGACTACCGCAGTAGGTTTAAACACTTACCATCTTATATAGATACAAGAAACAAATTCTCCTAGGATCTACTTTTAACAGCTTTCCTATATATCCTACAGCAGCGTCAGACACAGTCATCATGTTATACATTACATCCCTGGGACTTATCTTATAACTGGAAGTTTGTGCCTCTTGACCGCTTTCCTCCAATATTCTTGGAGGACAAAATATTCTTCCCATCCAGTTTCTCCCTTTGATGCCCACTACTATCTAGCCTCCCGACGCTGGACTCCCAGTTTTGCCCTTTTCCAATCTTTTCTCTAACTGCAAAGTGATCTTTTAAAATAGTCTCCACCTTCCCATCTTGCCGGAGGCTCAAGCACCAGCTCCCTCTTTAGCCTAAGGAAGCTTTTTCCCATCTGGTCCCTAGCATTCTTCTTCCAGTTTCATTTTTCAGTAAAATCTCCTGCTACCTGTTTTGTCCCCGAATAGTTGCGGGTTTCTGAAGTGCCCATGGGTTCCCTTCCTCCATACCCCGGTCCTGCACTCTGCTTTAGAAATACCCCCGTGCATTTCCCGACTGCTCATCTTTCGAGGCGACTCTGTTTTCTCCCCAGAGATGAAACATTTCGCCTTCTTCTGATCTTTGAGGTCTGCTAATATTTTCCCTTTGCTCGTATTCCCTTACATCAGATTTCACTTTAATTTTTTGTTTAACGTTTATTCATTTTTGAGAGACAAAGCATGAGCGGGGAAGGGGCAGAGAGAGGGAGACAGAGAATCTGAAACAGATTAAACTTCACTTTAGAGAATACGGCCCATGAACACACACTGCCGAGCTTGCTCAACTCGGGTAGAACCAGTTCAGCCTCCCGCCCTCGCAGAGACGAGGGAGGGACCGTAACTCCCAGCCCCGGAGCAACAAGCCTGACCCCACGCCCAAGACCAAAGCTCTCCGGGCTCGGGGGCGGGTCGTGACGGAGCTGTCACTCGGGGAAGGCCAGGCGAGCCGCACATCACTCAGTCTGCCCACATCCTTCGTTTTATGGTCAAGGAAACCCCGCCCGGCTCGGAAGTCCAGAATGACACTGCAAGGCGCCCAAACACATTAGCATTCTTCACACCCCAGGCTGGCCTTCCTCGTCCTCGCGTTCCTCCGCTGGTTCAGCGTTCTTCCCCTCCTTTCCACGCCCCGGAAGGGCCGCAACATCCACGGCAAACCTGACGCGCGGGGAATCCCAGCTTGGACCAGCTGTGTGGAGCATGCGCAGTGTCCACCCCATGCAGGTCTTCCACTCGACCGCGGCTCAGGCCGCGCAGCCGCAAGCTCAGGCGCCGCGTCGAAGGGCTCCCCGCCCACCCAGTCCTAGCGGGCCACGCCCCCTCATCGCGGGTCAGAGGGCTCGGGGCCGGCGGCGGTGACGCGTGCGGAAGCATTCTGCGCAGCCTCGGAAGCCGGCGGGCGGTACAGCGGCGGCGGCGGCCACGGCCGGGCGCCCCGACGGGAGGGGCCCCGGATCGTTGGGAGGCGGCCGAACCCCGGCGTCGCCGCCGCCGGCGGCGGCCCGATGAATCGGGGCACCATGCCCCAGCCCGGGTCGTGGCCGGGCGCGAGCTGTGCTGAGAAGCCGGCGCGGGAGGAGGGGGCCGCGTCCCCGGGCCCCGCGAGAGCCGCGGCGCGGGAGGGCGGGAAGGCGGCGGCCGGCGGGCAGCCGCGGACCGCGGTGCGGTGCTCAGCCGAGCAGTGAGTCGCGGGGCGCAGCGGGGGCGGGCGGGGGCTCTGGGTCGGTCCCCTCGGGAACGCTGGGCGTGGGGTGGGCTGGGGAGTAGCCGGCTAAGAGCCCTTCGCAGCCTGTATTCGGGGTAAGGTCGTCGGCGACGGAGAGGAATTCGAAGACACTTGCATCCAGTGGCCGTACAGATGGTTTCCCCGCAGGGTCCGGCTCACAGTCCTGGTCACCCAGTGCCCTCTGTTTTTACATCTGCGTTGCTCCAAAGTTAAAACAGAGCTCCGGGAACTTGGGAAACAAACCGGAAAAGCGTATTGTTATAACTAACTCCCAGTGAATCTTTCCTCCGACCTAGTTGGGGAAGGAAGTAAGGTTGCTTCTATCACGGCCAGAAGAAAACTGAACCATGCGACAAGTTTGTTCTTGGAAGGCAAGTTGCCGCTTGATGAACGCCCCACCTGTTGAATAGACTTTGGACCGAGTCTGACCCAATTCTCTTTTGCCCGTTAGTAGCTTAACAAGCTCTCCTCCTCCCCACCCCCACCCCCACCCCCGTTACTTTTAAGCACGAGAGATAGTGCTGGTTAGAGCAGTTTTTTAGCGAACTATAAAGAAGGCAGCTTAAGTTGGAAGAGTTTATAGTTCTAGCAAGGGTCTGGGGGGAAGGTGGAAGCGAAGTGTAAACTTGAAGGCTGCAACTTTTTCTCCACTTTCAGGTTCTAGGCACATATAAATGTCTTTGAATTTCAGAGTTGATGAAAGCACTCAGATAACTATTTTGACAGCTTAATTGGCTGGCAAGTTGAATTGTAAGTGTTCAAATTAGATTTTTTTTTGGCATTTCCTAAAAAGGGGTGTTTGGCAGGCCTGGTATACAGCTAGTGTATTATAATAACTTTCCTGTGCCTGGTTCTTTATCATGGGCGTTGACATTCTCATTTATTGAGCATCTAAACCCTCTGGGATGGTAGTATCCACACTTAATGTGTTCATGGCTATTGGGAAAGCTTTGCAATAGGCAGTCGCAAACTCCCCCACCCCAGGAGCTATGCAGGTAACCTAAGCGAGTGAGGCTGGCCAGGTGTGGGCCATTGGTTCCTGGATAGCTGTGTCCATTGCTGTTGGGGTCAGAGTCCACTAGGTTCCATCCTCTGCTTGCTGGATTTTCTGTATTTAAAGAATCCCAATACCCTGACTTTTTAATGGAATACCTTGATTTTTAAAATTGAAACTGCTCTACAGACCCACGTGTGAGCTGATGTGCTCTCTGGCTGCAGGTTTGCTCTCTGGGTTGGAGAACTACTGCAGACTCCGCAGAGGGTAAAGTAGGCTGGGGGAGGTGGGGGTGCCTTCTGCTTCTGCCCCTTCACAGCTCATGCTGGTTTCTAACTGCTGCTCCCTTGCTTTTGCCCTGGTGGTCTGAGCCGTGACTCCCTGGTTAGAGACCCTGCCCCCAGAAGCTGCACCTTAGCCTTGGCCCCAGCATTCTCATGCCCCCGTGAGATGCAGGAACTTTGGAGCCAGAATCATGTTCCTAAAAGTATGCAAAATTATTTGGCAAGTTTCCTGAGTCAGAACCTGGGGAAATAGGTCATGGTGAGGAGCACTCTTTCCCAAAAGGTTTTGAGGCACACCTCTTACTGCTGTCAGAATTACAGACTTGGTCTGAAAGAAATCTGGAAAAAAACCAAAAACGAAAAAACAGCCTAGGTTTGTCATTTTACACGTTAGGAAACAGGTGCAGATTCCGGAGGTGCAGCTCGGCCAGGGAGACGGAAGAGGTTTGAGGGCCAGGTTCCCTGATGCCTCAGTGGGAACCTCACCCCCATCTCTTTCTGGCTTTCTCAGCAAAACCAGGCAGAGGAACATGATTTATAACGACCTCTCCTAGCTTGTTTGAGAGCTGTGGTTGTCATCCTCTGGGCAGGCCTTAAGGATGGCTCACAAGATGACTTAGGGTCTGACTTGAAGAAGTCTTAGATCAGACCAGATTTGGTTGACTTTTCTTGAAGCTTCTTCACTGTTCCTATGAGCAGGTTGGCCGTGCTTTATCCCCTGCTCACCCTACGCCTCCATTTCAAGACTTAGGCTGTATCTACTTCTTGCCCTTAGCTAAGGTAATCTTGAGGACCAAGATGGTCTTGGGACATGGTTGGTGGCCAGGCTAGACATGCTTAGGGAATTCAGAAGCAAGACTACTTCGAGGCCCTTCTTTGTCCGCCTGATGGTGGGACATGGTTTGAATTTAGGACTGTGTGTGGTGGAGAGTATGTCTGTGAGCCCCTCTGAAATTGAAGGTGAAATTTTACGTGTATTTTCTGGGCTGAGCTTCTGATGAAAGCTGTGGATTTTCAAAAGGGCGTGAACAGCAAGTTGTTAAACCATCGTTCTTGGGTATTGCTGTGTGTTTTCCCACCTGCCTCCTTACCTCCTGCGGGGTATGTTTGATAGGGTAACAGCTACTCCCTCCTGCCCCTTCTCCCACCTGGATGTAAAGCTTGTTTCCAACCTCATTGTTGAGGATGTCTGGGTTGTCCCCAGATACCTCTGGAGTAGCATGAGCCAGTCATGGAAAGTCCACTCGCAGAAGGGAGGTGGAATTTTGGCTTGGGTGCCGGTACTTTCCTGCATTTGATGTGTTGTTCACCCATCTCTACAGCTGCTAAGTGGTGGAGAGAGGCTGGGTTGAGTGGTCTTTGCTTTTCCTGTGCCTTTGTGGGAAGGTACATTGCTGTCCCATGGTTGACACTGTCTTACCAACACTGCCTGGGCCATCGGCGTTCTAGGATAGGCCAAGTTAAGCATGAACGGCAGCGTTCAAGTCCAGAGAGCCGAACAAAGTCATACTCAGTTTAGCCTTTTTAGGCAACAGAGGGGAACTTAATGCAAGTGTTCATAATGGTGAGTGGTTAACATGCTGTCTTAGCTTTGCATAGAAGTTAGAATTGACTTTTTTTCATATAACCCGTTTACTTGTATCAGAAATTGAAAAATTGGCTTTGCAGAAATGTCTTGCTTCACTGACCGATGTATTTTTAGTTTATAGCTTTTGTTCTTGGCAATAGTACAGTTTTGTCTGTTTGTAGTAAGCCTTTTTAAATTAAGTTTTCAAAAATTTATTGTTAACTCAGGTCTTTAAACAGAGCAAGAGAGATTATGATTTAGTATGCAAAGTCATGTAACTTAATCATGTATATTGCCTTAATATTAAGAATAAAATATTTCATCTCTAGCTTAGGAGAAAACGGGGGCTTGAAAATATACACTTTAAAATAACATTATGGTGCTAAACTAAGAATTTCTAGGAATTTTCTAAGTAGAACTTACTAGGATTTTGGTTTTGAAATTTAACTGAGTTGTGTAATTGAGCATGATTCAGGAATGCCACGGTCCCCCAAAAATCAAGTCACATTTAAGACTTTGTCTTAGTTTTTTAGCGATCGGTATATTTTCTAGAAGGAAGGCTTTTGTGGTGGTGATCATTTGAGTCGTTGGGCTTTGGTGGCCTCTTTAGTGCCAAATGGTAGACGCTCCCCATTCCTACTCCAACTTGACTCATAAACACAAAAAATTACCAAATTTCTGAAACTGACCAGCATTGACAATTTTATCTTACAACGTAATATCCTTTTTCTTTTCGTTATTTCACTATCCTCCCTTCTCATAACAAAAATTCAAGCTTCTAGCTATTTAAATATAATTAATATACAACAAAACCATAAATAATAAATAATACACTTATAAATAGTACGTATGTATTTATAATAAATTGGTAAATGCTTCATTGGTCATTATTTTCAGCTTAAAATACTGAGTGAACTAATTTCTTAAAATTTTTATTTTTCTTGCTGTCACATCTCTCTTTCCAGTTGATCGTCCTTATGTTGGGGGACTATTTCATTTTGGCTGTTAAATATCTTCTTCTCTGACCATACTAATGGAACTTACTGCTTAAACTTAAAATTTATTCTCTCTCCAAGGAATTAAAGGCCATATTGCAATTTCCTCGGTGGCTTTGTGAAGTTAGCAAATGTCCTTGAATGCTTGTCCTTGGGGGCTAGGGACGTTAGCAAACATTTGTGCACAGGATCTGAGTGAAATCTGGTTGTGGCTAAAGTAATTTGAATGTGCTCTGGCCTCCCATTCGTCAGTTTCTGCTTTGCTGCTTTTGTGTATCTTGAATCACTGCTTTTTATTTCCACTAATCTTTCCTTCTACTCTGTCTTCCCTTTGCATTTTGTTCCCATGCTGACTTCTCCTTGTTCCTTTCCTATTGGCCTTGGTGCCAATTTGTACGTGTGGCTGTCCTGAGAGATGCTCCTTTAGGGAACTTCCTCTGGGCACTGGTGTCCTGATTGCACTTTGGTTATTTTGCAGGTTAAAAAGGAAGAGGA
The DNA here is from genome assembly GCF_022837055.1 of Prionailurus viverrinus. Lineage (NCBI taxonomy): Eukaryota > Metazoa > Chordata > Mammalia > Carnivora > Felidae > Prionailurus > Prionailurus viverrinus. Next base: position 229,007,510 of record NC_062561.1, on the reverse strand, counting down.
CAAAAGTAGACCCAAATGTGCCTGCGGCGTAGCCACAGAATTCGCCCGAAGTACAGTTTTTTTTTAACAACACATAGGTTGATAGTGTGTTAGAACTTAAGTCCTCGAACAGGAACCATGTAGATCATGCGGATCTAGTCTACTCCTCTCGCTTTGAAGATGAGAAAACGGAGGCCAAGATTAGGGAAGTGGCTTGCCTGAAGACATGCTTCTGATGATGATCAAGAAAGTGGTTCACTTAAATGCTTGTCTTACAGGATCAAGTTCTCTCCTGTTCGATAAAGCTAGCAAGGAGGCCAGAAGTTACCACAAAATTATTGAAAGAAGAACTAACATATTTAGTCACTTTTTATCTTCGGCGTTTGATGTCCGGTCCCCGCGAATCTGCTTTCTGTTTGCTTTTACCTCTGGCGTGGGCTCCCTGGGTGACACCGTACCTTTTACTTGGAATCTCACGGGGGTCAGAGCACATGGAAAGTACCTTTCCCTAATATGTCCCCTCAGCCCCACGGTGTTTTAAAAAATAGGCACGCACACACACCATCGCCTTTATTTAGAAAGAAAAAAAGGAACAGGAAATGACCATCGGGCAAACCGTTTATTAATACTCTGCACCAGTGCCGTAGTATGAGAAGGAGAATAGCTAACTTTTTAGAGCGCTCGTGTTTTATATGTGTCTTTTTACAACAGTCTTTTGAGGAGAGTACTGTCTGTTGTTCACAGGTAGTTAAATCTAGGTGCTGAGAGTTACAGCTAGTTTAGTTCCACGGTCCCACACCCAGGGCTGTAAGGTGCCAAGGAGCGGCCAAACCCTGACATGACTTCCGGGCCCCCACGCTAGCCACGGCGCTCTGCGGCGGGGCCGCCCGTGCTGCGTGTGTCCTGATGTGTTAAGCAGTGAGCCGTGCAAGCAGAGGGAGCGGATGGAGCCAGTCACAGGCGTAAAAGCGGAGGCTGGTGTTGGCCCGGTGTTTGGACTGAAGCGTGGCTGTGCGGAGAGGAATCGTGGCCTGCAGGCTAGAGCGGCGGGTTAGGCCCACGTGTAGACCTGCCTGCTTATTGGGAGCCATCGTAGGGTTTCAGTGACGTGGGAGAAGGCGGGTTTGTTAGATTCCCCACTTCGGTCTGCTTCTCTCAGTACCCCTTCCGTCTCTTGCTCCCGCTCACCTCTTCCTTCCTCTTTCCCCTGCCGTGCTGGGCCATGTGCTGGGAGCTGGGGTGCCGCGGTCACCGGGGATGGGAGTTTCTCGGGTCGGTCGCTTAATTCCTTATTTGTCATTAACCTTATTAACCCCTTCCTGTGATTCATTGGCACCTGGAGCCTCTGTCTGGCGTGAGGACCGGGGCTGTGCTGTCACGGGGAGGGACTGCAGGGAATTAGGGGTCTGATTTCACCCTACGTGTACACCAGCCAGTTTCCTTGTTTTCAGCTCTGGGCGTCTCCTGCACCCTGAGAAGTACTTGGCACCTCTGGTCCCTGAGCCTTAATGGGGTTCTGCGGGTTTACTGGTCGTACCATCCACCGGCATGGAGGCTGTCCTGTCCTCTTGTCACTTACTCTTGGTCCACCTTGGGACTGTGGGGGCTTTCACGTGTCTTGTGGTTTGAGCCAAGGTAGAGCTGGTATTTCTGTTTCTCATCATTGTCGGGTTGTGGTTTATCTCGCGGGGCAAAGGAGACACCCTTTTTCAATCCTCGTCCAGCACCCGTGGGGTTTTCTTCCTTCTCTGGCACATAGTAGGTTCTCGTTCAGTCACTAGAGGAGACTGGAGACTCTTCAGGAACCTGTCGTGTAAGTCCCGAGTCAGTCAGATTGGCAGCAGTTCAAGTACGTGGGACAGTAGGGATACGCGCCACAGGACGTGGGTGGCAGCGTGAGCGTGGGGGTCAGGGAGCAGGAGGAGCCTTGGGAGGGCTTTTAGCGTTGAGGACGTGTAATAACTGATGTTTTCCTGTCCTTGTTTTTAAAGTAGTGTTTGTAAAATTTGCTTGTGACATAAGAAACTGTGGAGTGATAGCAACATGTGCAACCAGGATTTGAGAGCCATTTTCTCAGTCATCATCACGTAACAGGAAAAAGTTAAACTTTTCGTGTCTTACAGATTTTTTAAGCAGGCGCATACTGTAATAAGAGGGAAAATGCCAGTGCAACAAATTTTTGAAATGTCTAATTTGGTGTGATTTCAGTGAGGAGGACATGTATCGTGACGCGGATGAAATAGAAAAGGAGAAAGAATTACTTATACATGAAAGAGGGTTATCAGGTATGTTTGGAATTGTTTTATTCATAGACTTCTTACTATTTATAGTAGAAAATGCAGTTAAATCGCTGTATCCGTTTCCATAAAATACCGAGACCTGCTTCCCAGGAAACATTCTTCTGCGTATGGCCTTAGCTGCGTCTCGTTATCCATTTTGCTGAGGTATGTTTGGGGAGTACCGGTTCCTGAGGTTTTAAAAATTTCATGCCAATATTCTCCCTGCGTTCTCTACATTCGTATCATTTTCGCGGCGTGCGGATTTGCTTAATCTCGTGACGCCACCTCCCTCAGTTCATGATTTCCCTCATATTCTTAGAGGGAGAGTTTGGATTTGAAATGCACCTTTCCTTTCCAGCGGAAGGACTTCTTGAGAAGCTGGCTCCATGCGTCTTGGCTTGCAGGGGGCCACGTGGATGCCACTGGCTTGTGAGAAAGAACGATCACGGGATCAGTAGCCCGAATCCTCTGATTGTTTCATGACTTTTTGTCCGTGTTTCTGCTCAGTTATGCCTGCTCTTCTCACCGCGCCCAGAACCCACGGGCCCGTTGCCGCTAGGGTGAGGCCTTACCCCCGGCCTCCCCCGGCGTCCTCCGCCGGGCGCATGGCCGGCAGGGCCTTCCCTGGCCGGTCCCCGCTGGGGCCGAGTGGGGGTGCTCCACTCGGGGGATGCTCCGTAAACGATCCACCAGCGCCACCGTCTCTCTCATGACCTGTGTCATGTGAGTGTGCTGCCGGTCGGTTTTGAGAACTAACTGCTGTGTACTTTATGGTTAACAAAAATAATTGTCATGTGCGTGATTAGGAACGAATGATACAAAGCGGGGTTTTTGATCATGTTCAAGGCTTCCTTGAGTTGTCCTCACAAGGAGTTGGTGGACCTCTTTACCGTGCTAGCCCTCGAAGACGTTCCCTGTAGGCGTCCAGTCAGGGGCGTTCCTTGGCCACACTGCTCCGTCCTCCGTGAAGTTTCCGCAGGTGCTCTGTTTCTGCTGCTGCCACTGCACACGATTCACTTTGGACAAAGAGGCCTTCCTGGTTAGTCGTATTCCTGGGGAGCAAGCGGTTCCTTCGTCATTGGGTGTCCGTGCTGCATTTGCGGGGCCCGCTGGCTTGCTTTGCGGTGATTCGACTCTGCCCGCCAGCGTCGCCCTCCACATGCTGCGGGTGTTTTAGCTTTTCAGTGAGCTGTGTCATTTCCAGCTTTAGTCCGAGGCCGGAGTGGATCCCTTTACACTCCTTCCTGCGTCTCAGTCCTTCTGGGTTCGTTGCCCTCCCTGAAAGAAGATCCTTGGGAAGTGCCTCTTGAAGGGTCTGTTGGCAGGATGCTCTGTTTGCTGGAAAACTTCTCTATTTCACTTTGTTGTTGAATAACTCCAGACGGGCAGGTGTTTTCTGTGACCTTTTTGAGGACTGTCCCGTTGTCTTGTCGTTTCTGGGGGAGTGGCAGTACTGCGGTCACACCAACCCTTGGTAGATAATGTGTCGTGTTTTTCTGCAGTTTCTTTCTGATGTCTGTGAGGGGTGGACTTTTAAAAACGTACTGCTTGAGGTTTTCTTCCTTTTGAATCCCTAGATGCCTAGTTTGCATCAGTTTGGGAGAATTCTCAGCCATTATCTTCTTGAATATTGTCTTCTTCTCATTCTCTCTGCTCACTCCTTCCAGAACTCTGAGTAGGTGTGTGCTGGCCTCCTTCAGTCATCCAAGGCTCTTCATGACGTGCCCTTTTGTAGATTTTTTTCTTGTAGCCCCTGTTCCATCCTGTACTATTTCTTTGGATCTCTTTTCTTTCTTTTTTGGAAAAGTTCTGGGGGCGCCTGGCTGGCCCAGTCAGTAGAGCGTGCAACTGTTGATCTTGTGGATGTAAGTTCAAGCCCCACATTGGGTGTAGAGATTTAAAAATAAAATGTTTCTTTTTTAAAAAGTTCTGTCTTCCCTTCAGGTTTGCCTGGTCTCTTTTTGATAGTTTTTTGCCCTTTGTTCATATTTCTTACTCCTTTTATTTCTTTAAGCATTTAAAACGTAGTCTTCTGGATCTGAACAGTTCATTCCCTGAAAATCTTAGCAGGTCTAATTATGCCCTGTGCTAGTTTTGCTTGTTTCTTGTTTCTTCGAAGTTTGAATTGCAAGCTCAGATTTTGCATTTCTGTATAGGGCTCGTGCGCCCTGCCTCGAGTGTGAGAGAGCTTGGCCTTGTTCCCGCTAGGCACCCGGGGTGCCACCAGCCTTGGGCCACATTATGTTAATTTCTAAACTTGAATTTCCAGGGTCTTGGGGCTAATCTGAATTCCCGCCCTGTCCCTGTATGAGAGTCAGCCTGTGATTATGAATTCTCTGGGAGACTTCCTCTTTCCCAAGCCAGAGCCCGGACGAATGCAGAAAGTTTTCTTTTGCTCTCTCTTTATTAGTGAAAACACCTTTCATTAACAAAAGGGCCCAGGGGCTGGCAAACTATTGGCTCCCTGGCCAAATCTGATGTGCCACCTAGTTTGATGAAGTTTTATTGGAATTTCTTAGTCTACATATTGTCTGTGATGGCTTTCACACATGGTAAAGTTGAGTAATTGTGTCAGAAACCTTACGGCTCTCAGAACCTATGTTACTTATTTTCTAGCCCATTACAGAAAAAGTGTGATTCTTGCCCTAGCCTGCCCTTTGACTGAGAGTCCCAGCTTTCTGAAGTTCAGTTTTAAGTGCCCATCTTTCCAGGTTCTGACTCCTTGTCTTTGTTACCGTATGGGGGTTAGGACCAGACCTCTTGGTTATTTGAGCTCCTGGTTATCACCTAGTTTTCAGTTTCTCCTTTGGATTTTTTTTTTTTTTTTTTTTTGCCATTTGAAATGTTCTTTCTTGGGGCTCCTGGGTGGCTCATTTGGTTAAGCGTCTTAGACTTCGGCTTAGGTCACGATCACACGGTTTGGGAGTTCAAGCCCCACATCAGGCTCTGTGCTGTCAGCATGGAACCTGCTTTGGATCCTCCGTCCGTCTCTGCCTCTTCTCCGCTGGTGCGTGCTCTCTCTCAGAAATGAACAAACGTTTAAAAAACAATGTTCGTTCTTGGAAATAGTAACGGAGTCTGTAGTTTGCAGTTAAAGAAAGAAAGAAAGCAAGCAAGCAAGCAAGCAAGCAAGCAAGCTGCTTGATCAAGGTCAGGCACTGCCTGTCCTGTGCCTCTAGCTCCTGTCCTAGAGGAGGGCGTGCGGAGGTTGTTGGAGCCTTCCTCCCAAGAACAGCTGCAGGACGGGACTTAGAGTGTCATTTTGATGCTAGTAGCTGTGTGGGTCCTCCCTTTTCCAACCCTCATTACCTCCCGCAGGCCTCTTGTTCAGCACAGGGTTGTGGCCTGTGACTTGTCCTCTCCATCTTGTGAGGTCTCCTCCTCCTCCTCTTGGTTTTGGGCCGGTGACCAGGCCCACCCTGCCCAGGGCCCAGGGCTTTCGCTGGTGTGGGCAGGAATGAGGAACGCGGGCTGGGAGAGCAGGAAGGCTGGACTTTGTTCCCACGATGTCCTTCCTGAGCTGGACGTGTGCTGTCCGGACAGGCTCACAACACTGCCTGGTGGAACATCGTGGCCCAGTCAGTGTCCTCAACTCTGGATGTTTGCAGTTCCTTGTGCGTTGTGGGGAGGTGAGTGAGAAGGCAGATACGAGGAACTCTTCCCTCCACTGCGTAGATGCTTAAAAAATGGTTTTTGAAGTTAAGCACCGATGGGTCTGCATTTGAGGATTGGCTGTGCAGCATCGAGAACTGTGGTGTCTGTGTGTTATGCTTCAAGGTGTGTTTACGTTTAAGCGGGTCCTGACTTAGGCCACAGAGAATTGTTTGTATGTTATCTGCAGAAAGGACTTTGTGTTCCTTACTCATGCCTCTACCCATCACACCCTGGATTGTGAATGCCTGTGGTCTTTTCTTCTTCCGTCTACAGACCCATTCAGGACAGAGTCCGGGTCTTAACGGCCTTCGTGACCCCGGTTTCCAGCTCAGTGCTTGGCACATGTTAGACATTCAGTAAATGTTTGTTGAATTGGGCTGAGTGTGTTTTTAATTTACTCCTTCCTCAGGAGTAAATACCTTGTAAGGTACTTCTGTGTTTGTATCCTAATTTCCTTGCTGACGTTTACTTCTTCAATAATTTAAAAAGGAGATCGAGATGTGCCTGAGAATTTCCTTCACTTTCTTCCTAAAACACACACACCCATGCGTGTGCATACACGTATACCACAAATCAAACCCATACCTTATATTTTAAATAAGGCAAATCTAAAAGCCATTTTTTATTATATAATTTGTCTGATTGCAAGTCGTATTTTTAACGTATCGTTCGAGTCAAATGAGGTCCGTGGTTCAGCTAACATTGAGAGCTCTGTTAGCTTCTGGCTTATTGTCAGCAGCTTTACAGCCTTTTGGGATCAGGCAGAGTATAAATAAATAAAGACAGATACAGTTTTTGTTAAAGTAGCTGTTATCTCTTTGTATAATGGATCTAAAAACTAATTAAAAACCAGTAGATGTATTTTTTCACGGCTGAGACGTGCACATTTAATTTGATTAGAACAGTAGTCTAGGACACCCTGTGGCAGTGCAATGCCAGGTGCTAAGATCACAGCTGAGACACAAAATAAGCCCTTGCCGTCGAGGAATTGTGTCTTATTGTGTCTGTGGGTGCGGGTATGTGTGGGGGTTTAGGGGAGGAATGCAGAAAAAGAAATACGTCAGGTGGTAATCAGTTCCAAGAAGAAGAACAAAACAGCGGAAGGGGAATAGAGTGAAGGTGTGCGGGGGGCGTTGGGACCTAGGGGTGTTAGGTGACATCTGAGCAGAGACCGGTAGGTAGGGAGTGACGGAGGCCCACAGGTGTGTCGGAGAAGTACAGGCGAGGCCGCAGGTGGGGTGGGAGCAGGGGCCAGAGACGCCACGGTGGGGCGGGGGTGGGACCTAAGGGCCTTGGTAGGAAGTAAGGACATCCATTCCACTCGGGGTTCTGGAGCTCTCAGAACCCGGGGGTGATGGCTGTTGTCTGACTCAAGTTTGAAGTGTCTGGCTGCTGTGTGGAGAGTGAGGTATGGTGACGAGGGAGGCCCACTGGAACACCTCCAGGTTATCCAGCAGTGAGTTGATGATGGGAGGTCGGGGGGATTCTGGGTCTTTTTGGAATGAAGTGAGAGAAGAAGTAACCTCTGAGTAAAGCCGTCTGTTGTTTTGATTGTGCTTTGTTTCATTACCCACTCCTGTTTTTGATTCTTCAACAGAAGCCAGATTAAGTGTAGCTCCTGAAATGGACATCATGGACTACTGCAAAAAAGAATGGAGGGGAAATACACAAAAAGCCACATGTATGAAAAAGGTACAGTGCCTACATGCACACAGTTCAGGCCTTTCAAATAGTCTGTCATAAGTAATTACGTAGTATGTCCTTTTATATTTTTAGACATAGTTACAACTGCTATTAGACGTTGTAAATATCGCTATTCTAATTTTAGAGATGAGGAAACGGACTCCAAAGGTAAGGGACTTGTTTTGAATCATAGTATTAATACAGAGTCAGTATCAGTTATTCAGAAACTTAGTTTCTTGGAAAAACATATCTGTTAGATGTAGATTTGTGCTGCTCCGAGTAGGGTCAGTCCTTGGGTGTCCTCTTGGGGTCATTTGGTCATTCGGGGCCAGGTCCTTCTGGCTTGTTGTGGTAAAAGCCGTAGGGAGGGGCCAGCAGATGCCATGCCTCCTGCTGTCCCCACCTGGGTTTGGTTTCATGCCTTCCTGTCTGAGGGGCTTGGGCTCTCCTGCACTCCTTATGCAAAGAGATCTGGAACTGCTCCCTTTATTTAGGGTGTCCCTGGAGCTGCCCCTCCTTGTCCCTGTGCATAGATTGATACCCCCTAGGTAGTGTCTGAGGCTGTGAGACATTGGGGATGCCCATGACGTGGTCCTGCTGTGACTGGCTGGGTTATTGTTCAGTTGGACCCTTGGCCCGCCGCAGTGCGTACTGGCCGACCACAGCACCCTGTTGGTTCTCCCCTCAAATGGACCCTGAGTCCAATATTCCTTAGTGTGTTGAACGATGTGGAATTGCTACTCTGACCGTTTCTGAGCTAAAGCAGTTTCAACCTAAAACTCCCATCCCTTCTTATAACCTCTGGGTTTATCCTTTGGTCATTTTTCTCTTGGGATTATTTACATTATGACTTTGAATGTACTTTTGTAGTAAAGATATTGACCTGTCATATTTGATAGGAGTGTCTATTTTTGTTGTTTAGATCTGTGTTATTTAGGGTTTAAAATTTAAAAATATTTGTATACATCTGTTCTTTTCTTTACATCTTGTTTTTATTTATTTATTTTTTATTTTAGAGAGTGCGAGTGGGGGAGAGGGGCAGAGGGAGAGAGAGAGAGAGTCTTAACGAGGCTCCATGCTCACTGTGGAGCCCGGCACTGTGCCCGATGCCATGACCTTGGGATCATGACCTGAGCCGAAACCAAGAGTCAGACATCAACCGACTGAGCCACCCAGGCACCGCTGAGCTTGTTTGTATAGAAACGATTGTGCCTCTTCTACACGCACCTCAGCTGCTCATGCTTGCCCTGCAGTGGGCTGACCTTACTCAGAATGTAGCTGCTACTTTTAAAGCTCTGAGAGCCAAATTTAGCTCTGCTCCCTGCGAGTCTGAACTGTAGACTCCTCACGTCTCAGGCACTTGGTGGAGAGCTCACTCATGAAATATCTGGGACCATGAACATTTAAATTTGTGAGGCCATCTGCCGAATACGTGTATTGTCCGCTTAGAGGTTTTCCAAACAGCCCCATATCAAACTAGACAACCAGGAGGCTGGATACCTAACATATGTCTTCTCTTCTTCCCCAGAAATGCTTTCCTTGACTTGCAATTTTATTTCATGACCTCAGACTCTTTAAAGGATCTGTTCTAACAATTGGCACCTCTGGGTCCATAATTGAACATATCTATTAAGGGTATCCACATATTCCATGTTTTGCAACTCATGCTAAAATCGTTTCTTTGTGATTTTAGTTCTAGAGAAAGATTTGACCATGTAGTTGGACTCTTTCAGTGACCAAATAACCAAAGGCACATCAGTTAGAAAAGTGTCACTCTGGGACCCGTGGCAGTAATTAGAGCATCTCAGGGGCCTGGTAACAGTTGGGTGTCTCGGTTCTTTTTTTTTGCCCTTATTTATCTTACGGTTTATTTTTGTTTTGGGTATTCTTTTGGAAGTAAGTGTGTATAAATCCAAATTTAGTTTTAGAAGTTTGAGTCACCTCTGAAATAGCACGAGTAATTGGTGCATTTGGAAAGATGCAGTTACCGCTGAGTCAGCCATCGCGAGTATTCCCGGGATAGCTGGGAGTCCACCGAAGGGAAGAGGTGCTCGGTGGGCCCTTACTGTGTTGCAGTGATTGGACCACTAAATGAAAACGCAACTCTCAAAATTTTATTGTTGGAAAGAAATCATTTCACACCCACTTAGAACATCATCCTGTGACTTGCCCCTTGAAAACTAATAACGAGGGTCCCGTACTTGGGCACAGTCTGCATGGTGTCCACCCCACGTTAAGGGCGATGCTCCTTTTGTGTAAGTGCAGGGGAGGAAGCAGAGCTTCAGGTGACAACAGTCAAGGACGAGTGAGATGGGCAGCAGGGCCCATAGGACAAGGCCAGAGAAGTGCAGGAGGCAGCAAAGTGGATCCTGACACTCGAGCCTCAGGAGCAGCTTGGCCCGGTGCCTGTGGACCATTTTATGGGGGCTGCTTTTGGAGTAGGCTTTAAAATGGTCTGTTTGGACGGCTGTGTTTGAGTGACTGAACACGTATGTCACTCATCATTTTCATTTCCTCGTTTCACTTCCAGACTGAATAAGAATGACACTTGAATCCACTTTTTAAAGAGTCTAATGGAATTATCCAGATATCTTCTAGCATGTGGACTTTTTTTAAGTATACCATGGAAGCTTGGGATTATTATTATTATTTTTTATTTTATTTTTTTTTGAGAGAGAGAGCATGCATGTGTGCGAGGGGGCAGAGGGAGAGTGAGAGAGAGAATCTTTGGCAGGCGCCACGCCCGGCACAGAGCCTGACACGGGGCTCGGTCTCATAACGCAAGATCATGACCCGAGCCGAAAGCGAGTCGGACACTTAACTGACGGAGCCACCCAGGCGCCCCAAGGGGTTTTTTTACTTTTTTAAAATATGGAGGTGGAAACTTAGTACGTTTCTCTCTGTATTTCTCTATAGGAAATATATCTCTCTATAGGAAATATAGGAATATATCTCTATATTTCCTATCTCTTCTTTAGAGCTAGGGTCCCTTTCAACACAGCTTAAACCCCTCCTCAGAAGTTGGTTATCAATAAGTAAGTGTCAACAACAGTTGTGTAGAAAAGGGACGTCTAACTCCAGCTCTAGGGGCTGGAAGTGTTTTCATAATATCTGGTATATTATTTATATGTTCTCATGTGTTGGATCTGTTACATATGCTGATGTTTTGTACAGTACTAGCATCTGTTAATTTCTTCGGATTAATAAAAACCGGAATGGGAAAAGTTCGAGGAGGCCTCCGCCAGCCTGTTCTCGTTCTTCCAGCGATGGGGCGGGGGTGGGGGGCACGTTTGTTCCCACAGGAATAAAACCTTCCCTACCCTCCGAAGTCAATAATGCCCACTTTGAATTCTTTGATGCTTCCACCCAGGGCTACGAGGAGGTGTCGCAGAAGTTCACCTCTATACGGCGAGTCCGTGGAGACAATTACTGTGCGCTGAGGGCCACGCTGTTCCAGGCGATGAGCCAGCCGGCGGCGCTGCCGTCCTGGCTGCAGGACCCGGAGCTCACGCTGGTACGCTGCTGCTGCAGGTTTGAGCCCGCAATGTTTCCATCGTTTTCGTGAGAAAGAGCTCGCGCCTCGGCCTGGGCTCCTTGCCGGTGCTGTCCGCGGTGTGACGTCGGCGTGTGGGTTCCTCCGTTCTCGTGTGGCCAGGATGACTTTGCATGCTAGAAGGACCAAGAACCGTTGCTGTTTCCCAGGAGAGAAGAGCCATCACGTTTATTTGAACAATTCAAGTAAAGAACGAAGGATTAATTGAGAATTGAGAGTGAATTAAGAGAGCTGGTGTTTATAGTTTGTAAAAACTGCGTACCGGCAGTTCGACTCCACGTTGGTGTCGGTAGGAGGCGGGCTGTATGTGGCACCATCTGAGAACCCGCTGGGGTTTTAGACGGCAGGTTTCTGTGGTTCTAGCTTCAGTGCGAGAAATCAGCACCTTCTGCGGCGTTAAGAGGATCGGTGCCGCAGGTGGCCGTCGAGAGGCTTCCTGGGAGGCGAGGGTCGGGGGATGCGTCCCGTGCCTGGCCGTCTTTGGTTTAAATCTGCAGCGTGGTAGTGACACCCCAGAATGTCGTGTCATCGTGGCTTGTGCCTACAACACACAGCAGATGGAGTCACGTGATAGGTTGGATGATAGAATGACCCAAAAAGAGTGTGGTGGGCAGGAATGATTGGGCAGAACTGGTCATGAGGCATTAGTTGGAAGAAAATCAGAAGTCCCATGCTTAAATGACAACAGCAGCGGCAACAGACCACTAAACAAAACCCAAGAGGGCTTGCTGTGGGAGATCTGCCTTAACGGCAGCTTGGGAAGGACGTGAGGATGAATCGATCGCAAGTTCGGTGGGAACACCCCCCCCCTCCCGCCCCATGATGTGTGGCCGGCAGTGAGAATGAAGCCGTGTCCTCAAGGAACACTGCCGAACCACAGTCCTGTCTGGGACCGGGCTGGTCAGACCCCGTGTCGAGGGCGGTACAGCTCTGGGCCTGTGTCCCCAGTACTGATGCGAGTGTGACCGAGCTGACTGCTCCCGTTCGGGAACTGTTGAGGCAGCTGGGGTATTTGCCTGGAATGAAGACGACTTAGAGGAAGCCGGGTGGCAGCCGAGCTAGAGATTAGGTGCGCGCGGGGTCACCTGGCCTCAAAGGGCACAACCCGCGGAGGCCGTTCCATTCCGGCTCTCATTCCGGCCCCTCCACCGGTCTTCCCTCGGAAAGTCCGCTCTGGCGGGAGCCTCTTTGCGGGAGCGAGGGGTGGCGCCCCGTGCCTGGAAGAAGGTGGGGTGTGACCAGGTGTGGCCTGGCCTGGTGGCCGGGGGCGGGGGGCGTTGGGTGCCTGGGCCACCTCTCCTCGGAGGGGGGTTTGTCTGTCTCCACACACTGCTTGTATAACGGTGATAAGTCACCTGTTGACTGTAAAATCCGAATGTGCGAGCACGCTTGCTTAAGAGAAGCAGATCGCGTGATATTTAAGAAGTCTGTTGCTGCAGAACAAGACAGTCTTACAGGAGTGTTGGTACGAAAGTCGTTTCTCATGCATCTTCCTGATACGTCAGGATGACATGTATCCTGTCATTCGAAGCGAAACCCCGCTTGCCGTTACAGCCTGGTCTGAAGTTCTTGTGTGAGATGGCATGGGCTTGCGGTTGTGGACACGTGAGCAGAGCCGGTGACGAGTCTGTGTCCGTTTACCCTGCTCCTTGGTCTTTCTGACGCACCCCGACCGCCTCTGACCGCCACCCTGTGTCCAGTGACAGTCACGCGTCCTGGTTTGTTCATGGCACCACCGCCTGTGGTTACCGTGTGTCCGTGGGGCTTTTAGGAGTGTGACAGCACTGACCACTTCTGGGGACGCGGGTGAGCCGCTCTCAGCAGGCAGGTTCAAGGGACTCTCATGTCACATACGCGGCCTCTCCTGAACCGCACCGGCTCTCCCTTAACCCGCCCCTTCAGCTTCTGGGATCAGAGAGGTCCTGGGACACCTAAGTGTGTATGAGTCTGTGGACTGAGAACTGATGTCGGCCTCTGGGCCGTAGGCCGGGCACTGCGGAGCATCTCTTGACCTCATCCAGAATCCGGGCGAGCCCAGAGAAGCCATATGTTGTCACCAAGGGACATGCACCCTTCAGCTGGCTGTATCTGCCTGTTTGCAGATTGAGATCTGTTCTCTCTAGCATTTTGCCCTTTTCCCTCTTTCCTAGAACATACTCGTTTCGGAACGTAAAAGGGAGAGAGGAGAGCTGGACTGAGAGACCCTCCTCCCCTTAGTCCAAGCCCTTGCACTCTCCCCTGGCCTTGCTTTGGTCTCAGCCTGGGGTGTGAGCTTTGCCCTCACTGCCTCTCTCCACCTACCCTGCTTGGGGCCCCTGTCTCCAGATCCCAGTCTCAGTATTTGACTACAGCTGGACCACCTGACCCTGACCCCAGTGTCAGAGGTGGCTCGGTCTGGCTGCTCTTAAACTTGGGGCGTGTCTCGGTCCCCGAGAGGGGGTTGTCCTTCAGGGCACGTTCGCTGAGTTTTAGAATGTTTCTGGACGGGTGGGACCCGTGACAGTGTTTGTACATCGGAGCTCTCTTCATGCGTTCGTTTTGGGGGTGCATCGTTGTTAACCTACAGTCCTTTTGATCATGGCAATGGTGCCAAGGACTGTGGACACTTGCTAGAGAGCGGGCTGTTGTGGAGTCACAAGTGGGACTCCTTCTCAGCGGGTCACCGACTTTATTCTGAAACGTGTCCAACCCTGGTTTCTTGTTTCAGTCTTGTTTTTTGCTTGAGTCTCCCTCATTCTAGCAGAAGTGCAGCGTCTGTGTACGTGGTAGAAAAGAATGGCTACTTCCCTGTTTTCCGTGACTCTGGAAAGCGTTTAGAGGTAGATCCATTTTTTCTTCTGAATAAATTGTTCCAGCTGCATTATTCTTTCCTCGTTGTTTCTTTTTCACACCTTGTCTCTCGGGCTTTCTCCAGGATCTCCACGTCTCCCAGAGGCATGCGCCCCTGAGCAAGGGCATTTCCTAGCAACAGTTCGCCCGTGCGTGGAAGGAATGAGGAAATGGACTTTTATGTCAGGGGTTCCCTGTGTGTAGTTAGAACGTTGGGGACTTTCAGGTAATTCACTTGTGTGTGGTGCCTGCTTTTTAGGTACGTGCACAGCATCCTGTGCCGCTCAGATGGTCTTCTGGGCTTCTCTGTACCCCTTTTCCCAGTGTAGCGGGTATTTCCTGCTCTTTGCACTTCCTTGTGCCCAGTTGTGATTTCAACTTGTTGCCACTTGAGGGCATTTTAGGTTCTGGTGACAGATCTGAAAGCGGAACTGAAGCTTCGCAGCAAAACGGCGCACACGTTGCCCAAATGCTGGGCAGCGTGGGTGGGTGCGGAGCTGGGCCGCTTGGTGGGGTGGTCACAGGAAATGGGGAGAACACAGCCCCTCCCCGCTTAGTGAGTGAGTGTGGATCGTGGTCCCTGGGGTAACTTTACCTAAAGAGGAATTTCCCTGTGTGGTTTTGTTTTCTGCAGAAAGGAAACCACCTTTGGTTTACATGATTGCTGTAGATTGAGAGGGTAAAATTGGAATCGCCCTTTGGGAAAGGGTCTTCAGAGTCTTAGATGCCTGGGGAACTGAGCCTGTGGCCTCATTTAAACCTGTGTTCGGGACTGTTAAACAGGCTCTCTTGTTCCACGTAGGATGTCATAGGAATTAATTCTCCTTTAACGATCCTTTGACGTGGAGGTGAACTGTCGTTTCCTTTCTGGGTTTTATAGCAGGGAAGCGACATGCCTGTGCCCAGCCTGATTAGGAATGTTCTTCTGACACACCCAAGACTGTTGGGAGTGTCGGGGTTCCCATGCCGTCATCGACCGGGTTGTGTCCCAGCTTGCCTCTCAGACTCCAGCTTCTGTTGATTAGGGGAAAACAAAATAAAACACCCTCCAGGAAAAAAAAAAAAAAAAAGGAACCAGGCAAAGTAGTAGGTCAGCTGTCCCTTCTTTAATGAGCTGGGCCACCGCGGCTGTTAGCTCTGCTCCTTATTCTCCATGGTGTTCTTTATCTTCCGATATTGATCAGGCTTAGGTTAAACTAGATACACATTGTTTTTTTGAATATCAAAACTTTGGGGATATATGGCAATACTGGAAGTTAGGCTTTATATTTCTAATCAGGAAAGAATCAGGTTTTTACTTTATCCTGGACCATCTTGCATGCCTGAAGCGCCTTCCTAAGTTGGACATTAGGGACGGCAGGAGGCTGCCATTGAGCCCAGTAGCTGCCTGTGTGGTTTGTGAAGACACGATGTGGACCCTGCCTTCATGTGCCCTCACGAAGTGCTGTGGAATGTTCTGGCTGTGGTTGGAGCTGAGCAAGCTGAATGGTGCCTTTGTATCTCCACCAGAAGCACCATTTGACTCCAGCAGCCTCTTGGAGTTGGGGGAGGGGGGTGGTGCTTTCCGAGTTCACAATTCCAGATTTAGGTCCCTCCATCCCAAACCCAGACAAATGTGCAGGAATGAATTCTGGAAACAAAGGTAGGTTTTGTAGGCTTTGTGGTTTCTGCAGGATCCTGTGATGGATTTCTTGGTTCTAACACCTCTTTATCTCTCTGTTTCTTGATAATCCAGTTACCGGAAAAACTCATAAGCAAATACAATTGGATCAAGCAGTGGAAACTTGGACTGAAATTTGAGGGGAAGAGCGAGGACCTGGTTGATAAAATTAAGGAGTCCCTCACACTGCTAAGGAAGAAGGTTTGGAACCTGTAGTTTTTTTCTTTTTCTCTGATAAGTGCAAAACTCTCGCTCCTGACTGCCCCAGCAGACCAATTCTCGGTCCTCGCTTAGTGGATTGCCAGATGCCCGTGGCAGGTTTTTAGGCAACATAATTTAAACGAACGCAAACTCTTCCTGTGAAGTCTTTGGTAAGATGGGGAAATAACACCGATTATTATGTTTAGTGAAATGTTTAACTTTCTTCAAAGGAAACCTTAAACAAGTGTAGTCTTTGTTCTAAGCCATATTGACAAGCTTCAGGGATAGTCTGTATTTAGTCTGTATTTCTTACAGTATTATCAGTGATATAAGTGCATCTTTATTAAATTCTTCCCAATTTCATGTTTTAAGATTCTGCCCATATTTATTAGACTTGTTTTCATTGCTGAATGATTGTCCGGTGAGTAAATTCAGTAACTTGTCTTTTGAAAACTGTCCTGAGGGTTTCTCTGAAACATAATTACAGGGAGAACTTGGTTGGCTGATTCCCAGTGATTTGGTTAAGAAAATACTCCCGTTCTGGAGTATTCCATGGGGTTTGGATGTCCTTGCACACTGGCCCACGCTGTCCACTAGGCTGCTTGCTTGAGGCTTTCTTCACCAGGAACCCTGGCTTGAGGGCCTGCTAATGGCTCCAGGCTTTGTAGATGGGAGGGAGACTGGTTAAGGGGGTGGCAGATGTCTTTTTTTCTCTTTCTCTCTCTCTTCCTTCCTCCCTCCCTTTAAAAGTTTATTTACTTTGAGAGAGAGAGAGCGAGTGAGCTCATACAAGCAGGGGAGGGGCAGAGAGAGAGGGGAGGGAGAATCCCAAGTAGGCTCTGACCTGTCAGCCCCGAAATCAAGAGTTGGACGCTCAGTGGACTGAACTACTCAGGCTCCGGTTTCCAGAGGCCTTTAGCTCCTCCACCAGATGTTGATCTGTTTCCCCCAGTATAGTCTGCCATCCGGCTAGACTTTGAGCTCCACGAGAGACTGTCCTGCTCGTTCCTTTTCACCCAGTGTCGAGTACCAAGCCTGACACATAGTAGGCATTTGGTAAATATATTGTGTAGTAAATGAGCTGAGGGCTTGACCTCCTGGAGCTTAGTTTTTATTAACAGACACGAGTGTTTAATGGAAAGTTCACTGTCAAAGGAAGTCCAGAGATAAAGAAATGGTGACAAGAGAAGGAAATAGGGATTCTGTTCTCTTTGCCTCTTAGAGTGGAGCTTGGGGTTTATAGAGCACAGCCTTTTTGGGGCAGGGAGACGTGTGCTTGCCCAGGATCTGGGTTAGGGGGAGGTCGAGAGCAGGTTTCTGGCTGTGTGAGTGAATGGGAAGGCTCTTCGGCTTGCCCACTTGTGACAGTTTCCTTTTCGTCTCTTTTAAGGTCTTGTGAAATTGCAATTTTTGCTTTATCAATTGTGTCTGCTATAACTAGATCCTCATTTTTGGGAATGTTGAAGTGATTCCAGTTCACAGTGACATTAAAATTGTTCATTAATAATCTAAGCCAACATAACTGGTACCTCTCATGTGCCAGGCTGTCTGTGAAACACGGTTATTTAATTAGGTTATTAAATAGGTTATTTAATTCTCATAACTGCCGAAATGTAGTTGCTGTGTTATTCCTGTTTTAAAGATGTCTGTTAATGCCACCAGCTGCTTGGTGGGAAGGCCTTCATTCCATCCTGACTCTCTGACTCTAGAGCCATGCTCTTGACTGCCAGCTTGGTTGCTTCTGGAAAATATGAGATGTTCCAGCTTTCAGCCACATATTGAAGAGAATCCTGTGGTACAGTCATTACCATTAAAATTTACTGTTGAATTTAGAATTTTAATGGTTTTTGAGAGGGGCAGTAGTTACCGGTTACTCATAAGGACTAGTTTCTGGGGCACCTGGGTGGCTCAGTCAGTTAAGTGTCCGACTCTCGAGTTCAGCTCAGGTCATGATCTAACTGTTCGTGGGTTCGATCCCTGCATTGGGCTCTGCATTGAAGGTGCAGAGCCTGCTTGGGATTCTGTCTCCCTCTCTCTCTGCCCCTCCTGTGCGCACTCTCTCTCTCTCTCTCTCTCTCTGTCTCTCAAATAAATAAACATTAAAAAAAAAAAAAGGACTAGTGTCACATCAGTATCTCCTCTCATTTGCTTGAACTTAAAAGCGCATATATTTATTGAGTTTTCTCGCTCACTTAAGAGTTTGCCACTGTTAGCTGAATACCTAGTACTCTGCTTTATTCTTAATCAGGAGTCAGTAAACATTTCCTGAGTGGATATATGCATTTGAAACTCCCAGGTATATTTTTAAGAAGTTAGAGGGAAGACCGTAGTAAATTAACAATCAAAAGACCTCATAGTCTTCCTTGCCCAGCTTCATTTTTGCAGCTCGACTTGCTGTTTCTGGGTGGTCAGTGCTCCTGGAAACCCCTTAAGGGGAGAAGTAATTTTAGCTACCCTTCACAGCTTCACATACCAGCCTCACATGCACCTTATTAGCTCCTCCAGACTATTTCTTTTTTTTTTTTTCAATTAAAAATTTTTTAAAAATATTTATTCTTGAGAGAGAGAGCGCGCGAGAGCGTGCAAGCTGGGAAGGGCAGAGGCAGAGGGAGACACGGCGTCTGAAGCAGGTGTCAGGCTCCAAGCGGTCAGCACAGAGCCCGGTGCGGGGCTCAAACTCACAAACTGTGAGATCACGACCACCTGAGCTGCAGTTGGACGCTTAGCCGACTGAGCCACTGAAGTCGGACGCTTAACTGACAGAGCCACCCAGGCGCCTCCCTCCAGAAGTATCTCTTGATTGGTTCAATTTCTTTCTTTCTTTTGTTTTTTTAATGCTTATTTATTTTTGAGAGAGAGAGCGCGCACGAGCAGGGGACGGGCAGAGAGAGAGGGAGACACAGAATCTGAAGCAGGCTCCAGGCTCCGAGCTGTCAGCACAGAGCCTGATGCGGGGCTTGAACCCACAAACTGTGAGATCATGACCTGAGCTGAAGTCAGGCACTTAACTGACGAAGCCATCCAGGTGCCCCTTGACTAGTTCAATTCCATTGTCTAGGATCGTAGGGGAGTTGAAAGTTCCATTCCATGGCCTTAGGCCTTCTTAGTGCCTGGTACTTTTGTTTCAAATTAATGCGGGAAAAGCTGAATGAGGAACTTGTGTGGTCTAAAGAGTACCATGGTTTGAGCTAAAAACTTGAATGTTGTGAATGTTGGTGCATGATCCGTGGTTGCCTACTTGGAAAAGAATTTTGTGCACGTAGTATGGAAGTATACCAGGGTTTCTTAGAACAGATGTGTAATTGTTATGCACCTTTCTTGCAGTGGGCAGGCTTGGCAGAACTGAGAACTGCTGAAGCGAGGCAGATAGCTTGCGATGAACTGTTCACAAATGAGGAAGAGGAATATAGCCTCTATGAAGCTGTAAAATTTCTAATGCTAAACAGAGCCATTGAACTATACGATGACAAAGAGAAGGGAAAGGAAGTACCATTTTTCTCTGTGCTTCTGTTTGCTCGGGACACATCGAATGATCCTGGACAGCTGCTAAGGAACCACCTAAACCAGGTGGGACACACTGGTGGCCTTGAACAGGTGAGTTGTGCCTTCGGGAGTGTATTAGTCCAAAGCAGCAGCTTTCATCATCACACGGTATTTCAGAGCCTCTGTCGGTCAAGGGCTCCAGAGCAGCTTAGTTGCGTGATTCTGTCCCGGGGTCTCGGGAGGTTGCAGTCATCCGAGGGCCTGACTGGGCTAGGGGATCCACTTCCCACGTGGCGCACTCCCCCGGCTGTTGGCAGGAGGCCTCATTGGTAGCTTAGGAGGGTTTAGTTCCTCGACACATGGGCCCTTCTGTAGGGCCACTTGAGTGTCCTTGTGACACGATGGCTGGCTTCTCTGAGAAAGTGAAGTGATCCAAGAAGAGAGCAAGGAGGAAGCCACAAATGTGTTTTGTGATCTCATCTTGGAAGTTAAACGCTATGGTTTACACCGTATTCTATTTGTTAAAAACAAGTCACTAAATCCATCCCACACTCAAGGGGAGAGCATTAGTTCCACCCACCTTTTCAAGTGAGGAGTACAAGGGTACAAAAGAACTGTGGGTCTGTTTTGTAACCACCACGTTGATTTCATCCGGGGCTGGCTTCTGCAGGATGCCGGACGGGATTAGTACCCTCGCGTCTGGTAGGCTACCAATACATGAAGCAAAGGGTCTTATTATTTAATCTTGGCAGCTGTAGCTGTATTAGGTAGCATCCTTTAAAAATAGAAATGGAGTCACCTTAGCCAGTAGAGACTAGCCTGCTCTTGGATCTTTTACAGAGATGCTAAGTTTGGAGTTCTCCACGGAGACGCAGTGCAGTACTGTCCCCTGACTCACCACACCTTGCACTATGTTTAGTGCCCTCATTACATTATCCTGAAAAGCTTAAGTCCTTTCTGGTGGAACAGCCAGCCATTAAAGCAGCATTTAAGGCTATCCATCCAAAGGGCTCCCTTTGTGCTTACGAGACCCACTTGCCCACTTGGCGCTTACCTTTTCCTGGTGTGTAAGAAAGAGCAAAGGCTGAAGGTCACTGCTGGGTCAGGCAGAATTGACTTACAAAAAGAACTGCTTACAAAAAGTATCTGCACTCGCAGTGTAGGCTGCTTACGTCTCCTGAACCGTAGCGCTTGCCTTCAGTAAAAAGTCTGGTGCAGCTGGTTTGCAAATTAGACCGAAGTTCGTTCTTTCTGAGTCCTCACAAAGTCTACTGTCATATGGCGAGTCCATTTTTAAAATATAACAGCCTTATCGAGACATAATTTACGTACCGTAAAGTTTACCCTTTTGAAGTGCGTAACTCAGTGGTTTTTAGTATTTTTATAGAGTTTTGCAGCCGTCATTGTAGTCTAATTTCAGGCCATTTTATCACTCCAAAAAGAAACCCTGTAATGATTGGTGCTAATTCCCCCTCCCCTCCAGCCCTAGGCAGCCACTAGTCTACTTCCTGTTGCTATAGATTTGCCTATTCTGGACATTTCCTATAAATGGAATCATACAATACGTGTTTTTTTGTAACTTGCTTCTGTCACTTAGCAAAACGTTTTCAAGATTCATCCATATTGTAGCGTGTATCACTAACGGTATTCCATTGTATGGCTGTATCACATTCATTCTTCAGTTGATGGACATTTGGGGTCTTTGTACTTTTTAGCTATTTTGAATGATCCTGTTATGAACGTTTATATGCAGGTTTTTTGTGTGG
Organism: Prionailurus viverrinus; assembly: GCF_022837055.1. Taxonomy (NCBI): domain Eukaryota; kingdom Metazoa; phylum Chordata; class Mammalia; order Carnivora; family Felidae; genus Prionailurus; species Prionailurus viverrinus. Next base: position 228,986,423 of record NC_062561.1, on the reverse strand, counting down.
ACACATATTTTCATTTCTCTTGGGTATGTACCTAAGATGTACTTCTTTTTTTTTTTTTTTTTTTTTTTAAGTTTATTTTAGAGAGATTGAGACAGAGCGTGAGCAGGGGGAGGGCCAGAGAGAGGGAGACACAGAATCCGAAGCAGGCTCCAGGCTCTGAGCTGTCCGCACAGAGCCCAATATGGGGCTCAAACCACGAACCTGTGAGAACATGACCCGAGCCAAAGTCGGACGCCTAACCGACTGAGCCACCCACGCGCCCCCCTCCACCTTTTTTTTAATTGAGGTTCATATAAAATTAACCCCATTCTAAAGTATATCACTCAGTGGCTCTTGGTACATTTAAGCATTGTATGACCACTACCTGTGTCGAGTTCCAAAACACGTTCATCACTCCACAAGAAAACCTGGTGCCTGTTAAGTGGTCGTGCCTCGTTCTTACCTGTTTGATCCTAACTGTTCTGGGGGGCGTGAAGTGGGAGCTCAGTGTGGCCTCGGTCTGCGGTCCCCTGATGATTTTTCAGGTGCTCATTGCCCATTTGCATATCTTCTTCGGATTAATGTCTGTTCTTTTCACATCCTTTGCCCAATTTGTAAACCGGTCGCTTGCTTTTTTAATTGTTGAATTATAAAAGTTCGTCATACATTCTGGATACGAGTCCCTGATTTACCGCACGGTGAGTCCATTTTTGATGATCTGCTGTTTGTAACGACTGTGGGGGAAAGGCCGGGGGCCGGGCCCAGGGTGGGGAAGGAGGGTTGCTGCCCGCAGCCTGGGAGGGAGCAGGTGGGACTGTGTCTTTCAGCACAGCTTCCCCCCCGCAGACCCGTTGGCTCTTTTCCCCAGGTGGAAATGTTCCTTCTTGCCTATGCCGTGCGCCACACCATCCGGGTGTACCGGCTCTCCAAGTACAGCACCGAAGAATTCATCACGGTCTACCCCACCGACCCACCCACGGACTGGCCGGTGGTGACCCTGATCGCCGAGGACGACCGGCACTACAACATCCCCGTCAGAGTGTGCGAGGAGACGAGTCTGTGAGGGACGCGTACCCGGACGGCCCGGCCACACGGCCGAGGTGCCCTGGCAGCTCCCTGCCGCGGCCCGCGGGCTTCCAGGTCTCTTCGGGTGACCCACGGGGACTGTCGGGCCGGGCGAGCCAAGCTGGACTGGGCTGTTCTGAGGACGGCTTTTGGTCGTTAGAACTAACCAGGGGTTTTCCCTCATCTTTGATGCGATATGTTTCCTCGGGGGCCTTCAGAGCACTTCTTTTGGAAGGTACAAACTACATCTTCTCCATAAAACAAACCTTTTGTATCAGAGGAGACGCCTCTCGGAGAGGAGTGTGTTCTTCACGTCTCAGAAGCAGACTCTCTAATGTAAACTTGGTCTCAGTTTTTTCTCAAGATAGTCATTTTTTGTTTTGGGGGTGATGGGTCTCCGGAGTGCCCGTCCTATGCAATTCGGCTTACGTGGCCTAACTCTGAGGCGGAGCCTGTTAGGGGCACAGTCATAACGTCCTCTGATAGTCTTCCTGAGCACTGGTTCGGGCTTACATGTTCATTAAAGCTATCCTAAGCAGACTGTCTCATAGAAGATTGAACACCGGGTCCAAAAATGAGATATTTAAAGCTGTAGGAGGGATGTGGTGGCACATCACTCCTGACTCTGAGAGCGTGACAGGTGCCTGAGGTCATGGCCGCGCCTGGCCCGGTGCTTCGTGCAGGTGGTGCGCTCTCGGCTGGGTGAGTTTGGGCGTTGGGCCGTTGGTTCTTCTCCATTTCACAGATGCGCCGTTGTATAGTCAGAACGGAGCTGAGGTCCACCTGCTGTTTTAGAGCGGGAAACCGAGGCCAGACGGCGCTGGGCACTTGTCTGCGTTTGGAGGCGAGAGGGAGTGAGATCTCGACTGGCCCGTGTGCCCTTTTCATGGTGTGGTTTTGAGGCTGCCTCCGCTGCCAGAATCGAGTACCTGGCGGGGGGTGGGCGACAACAGCAAAGCGTCCGGGAGGGTCCGTGAGCAAGGTTAAGCAGAGGCGCGTACCAAAGCCGAGCGCCGGAGTGTGGCGGAGCCGCGGCTGCCTGTGGTTTGGTTTGGGAAGCCCGAGGGAGGAGGTGACGTTCCTGGCTCTCAGTGGCCGCCTGCACCGAAGCCTGGCTGGTGACCGGCGGGGCGACGGGCCTGGTTGCAGGCGGCGAGGGTCCGGATCACCTGCACGGGGCGTGGGCCGTGCACCGTGTTCGCGGGACCGGACACCTCTAGTGCCGACCCAACGTTTGTGGGCGTAGAGTTTCCCTGAGGTACTGGGCTTTATTTCATGGTAATTACCAGCTTATTTGGTTCAATTTAGCGTAGTTAGCAAGCTAGCAAATACCTTTTGGGAGTGGCAAACCTTCTTTGAAGATTTAGTTTTGCTTTGTACTGAAAAATTAAAATTCTCATGAGAAAACTCAGAGGACACACAGAACTAGGCAGACTGTTAGGCTAATAATCCCCCATTACTCCCTCAGTACTGTTCACCACACTTCGGTAAGTGTGTATTCATTAGCGTGTTTGCATCAAGCTCTGTTCTAAACGCGTGTGAATGTGTGGCAGAGGTTTTGTGGTCTTGGCTGTGAGACGGGATGGTTCCTTGAACAAGGAGGTACCTAGAAGCCAAATTAACAATAAGGACTTCTTAGCGGCCTCGAGGCTTCATTTTAGTATTTGTAGCTCTACAACAGGAAATGCTTACTCTTCATTCGTGAACATTTTTTAAAGCACGCTTAACATGTTGAGGCACAGGGCCGTGAAGGTCTCTGTCCGGGCTGCGTTGCCTCTGGCTGTTGGTTCATACCAGCTGTTGAATTTAATAATACTCATGATCCTGTGTCTTTGCATGTCAACAGTGTTTTAGTCTTCGTGAACTTGAACTGGATTTCTGGGCAACTTGTTTACATACGTCCTTTTTTCTTGCTCCTGTGTGTGATAATTGTTAGAGTGCAGAACCCGTGGTCTTCACCACCACATTGATGAAAGTTTGAAACCATGTGTTTGAGTTGCTTTCTGTCTTGGCGCCTTACTGGACTCTGCCCTCAGACTGTTATCCGGGCTTAGTGGGATCCCAGCATCTGAGAAGCAAAACTTCCAAAGAAACCATATTTCAGGAAATACAGATGATCGGCCGACTTTAAAAAATAACATTCTTTGCTGCCACGTGCACCTTCAGTTGCCCAGAATCTTAATTCCATTAATCATTCCTGATCTCGGGCTGGTCGGGTGACAGCAGCAGAATAGAAATTGCGTTGAGACCAAAATAGATGCAGGATAATCTGCTTAGAGGGGTCTCTACAATGATAGAGTGTTCTAGAAGAAGAGAACTCAGTGGTGACCACACGGAGCCCACTTTCATCCCCAGAGTTTATTGAGAGACTTCAGGCGTTTTGGACCCTGTAGTCTTGGCGGGAGGATTATCTCCAGCTTAAGCAGGTGTGACTTCTACTGTTGAGCTCATTTAAGGTACATTTAAACCTGAAAGGATTTCCCTGTAACAAGTTCCCTGGAATTAACATTGCTTCCTCAGGACATTTTCTTCTGGCTCCTCTCCTCACCTGCTTAGCAACATCTACATACACAACATACGCTGATTTCACTTGGACCCGTGGAACAGTGATTGACGACGGCCACAATGGGGGACGAGAGGCCAATGTGTGGTTTTTCACTTGTGATCTAGGCCTAGGTGGGGTTTGATCTGAAATCTTTGCAGTTCCCCTTCCTTAGAATATGGCATAGCCGGAAATATTTTAGACACGCAGAACAGGATTGACCCGCTTTCTTTGTATAGGCCTTTACTCTTTTATTAGATGTTCGCTGTCGTGTCAGGTGAGGGCTGATGAAAGTTTTCAGGCATTGCCTTTGTCTCCTTTCATTATTCTGTTCCTTCCGGTTGTAAGGATTATCAATCAGGTAAAAATCTCAGGCCTTAACACCTCCGACAGAAGAAGCAACTTTTGTGGGTTTTTATGTGCTTTTTTTTTTTTTTTAAGAGGCTGTGTTTTCCCTCCTGCCCCGCATCTCTGCCCGAGTTGCTGGCTCCCCTCATGGTCTGCAGTCTGCTTCTGGAAGGTGTCCGGATGACAACTGTGAAGTGCTCTATCTATGGCCTATAATGATTTAGCACCCTTACTATTGCTGCCTTTGCGTAGGACTCCAGTAGACTTCCCCTGTCTCTTCTTTCTGATGTTAAAACAACAGTTGATTATTTTTCCTCTCTTTATTAAGCAGTATTTTGCAAGGACTCCCCCCTTGAAATCCCAGAAGTTTAAACTTCCAGGGAATCTTATTTGTAGGCACAGGTAGAAATCTGTGACTACTTAAAACACAATGAAAAGGAGGCCCTCTGTGTGTGTGAAGTGAATCTGAAATGTGTGTGAAGGGCATAGAATCCCCAGACTGTTTAGCAAAAGGCAGACAGAGCACAGTGTCACGTAACTTAAAAACAGCCCAAGGAACTGTAAGAAGTGAACTGAAGAAGGAACTGATTTTAGGGTAAAAATGTCACTTAAAGACAAAACAATGGATGCCCGACATTCCTGGGCCTATGTTGTACGTAGATAAAAATCTGAATGAATAGAAGGACTTCTACGTATGGATTCTGCAAAGCCTTTTTCCTAAAATGTGTTAAATTTTGCTCGTGTAGTATTTAATGCTTCACTCTTCTGGAAAACCTTGATGATCTCTCCTGAGGAGGTGGAGAGACCAGGGACCCAATACTGAGTTGTGCAGAGAATAAAGACAGGGGCAATGGAAGATTAAAGCCTTTGTCATTCAGTTTATAACTTAGGGCCTGGAGGAGCACAAAACTAACCCTGTTTGGCTGTCTGCCAACGCTGGTGGCCGCTAGCAGTGGGGGCGAGGTGGGCTCCTCTAGAGCCCCCACCCCCACCCCCGGGCGGGGAGGGGCGAGTGTGCCTCGCCACAGCAGGGGACCCAGCAGCATTTGGGAGGGAGAAGGTGAGCCGTGCCACTTGTATTTTTTTCATAGAATATTGAAATTTATTACTAGGAATGGCGGAATGGGTTAGTACATATAATTAAACTATGCAGAACGGCCTTTAAGTCTGGAAATACAGATACGTTAATTGCATTGAAATATCATATCAGCAAACCATTTATTATGGAATGTCACTGTTCCCAGGCCTTATGGCCATCTGCGTATTTAAATATTTTTAATGATCATTACTAGCCAGGGCTAGAATTTCGTCTGTCATGTTGATTTCTTGGCTCTAAGTCTGGATCAGGAATGAAATCGCCAGAATGTGGTTAATACAAGGAAAGGTTACAGGGCTCGAAATATCTACGGTCTTAGCGGTCATTCTTCTAGTAACCAGGAGTGGTTGAGAGTAATTATGAACTTCAAAATAATATTTTGTACTTAAATTCTAGGAGCTTTTCTATAATAAGAAATGCCTTGATCTGTATGCCCATAAACGGTGCTAAAATCCGGTCCCCTTTACAGGAACCACAGCAGTCCACAGGAATGTTGATTACTTCTGAGTATTTCGATGAGGGAACAACGCCAAAATGAATGTATCTAATGAGCTCCCTCCTCATTTCCGTTGTTTTATGAAAATATTTTGGTGGTGTTACCTGCACTGTAGCAGCTTCTGACTTTCAGTATTGTGAATTTGGAGAGGCTATCAGCCAACTTCTGCCTCTGGCAATGTGTGTCCTTCCCTGTGGGCTGGGCTGGGAAGGGGGCGTGGCCGGGAGCTCAGGCCCTACTCCTCTGGGCTTGTTTAGCAAAGTCTTCCTCTGTTTACACTGTAAAAATGTTAGCCTTTGTCAAAAATGTCTGCCCCAAGAAGGATGCTCCAGAGCCTTGGGTCAGTTTGGGGCTGTGCTCCGCCCCTGCCGCTGTGGCTGGAGGCCTGGGTGCTGGGGGCGGGGCGGGGGCGGGGGCGGGGTGGGCAGGAGCTCCTTCTGTGACTTGTTGAGTCAGGTCTTCACTGTTGGAGGCGGAGCTGACTCAGGGCTTCACTGTTGATCCCTTTAGCAAACCTGACCACTGAGGATTGTACGAATAAATAATCAGAAATAAACGTAGAAAATAAACGATCAGAAGCCTGGCTGTGCTGCTGTGTTGCCTTTGAGGACCTGGGAGATTTGGATCCAATACTGGAAGTTTCTAGAACCCGCCCCCGCCCCCCCCTCCCCCCCAAGCCTGTGATGCCCAAGGACTTCACAGTGCCACGTAAATGCTGCAGAATAACGAGGTGCGTCGTTCCGGACTTGGGTCTAGATTCAGTACCAGTCCTGCCACTCCAGGTGGTGAAGTGAGGTGCACCCACTAGGGCCGCAGTCACAGTGCAGATCCGGCCTTGCCCTGTGTTTGCCGAGAGAGGTCCGTGGTGCGTGTGACATGCTAGGCATTCACGAGCCATTCAGGCCGATGGTACCTCACCCACAAGGATCACAGCAGGAACTTGTGTGCGCACCGTAGGAGTTAGACTGGCCTGAAGGAAATGAATAATCTGAAGATGGGGAAGGCCGGGCTTTCACAGGTACTCCTGGCGCCAGAGAAGGAAGTTTGAGGCCACAGAGACCTCCCTTCCTGGTGGTCGAAGAACCGAGTCTGGGGGTCTGTTTGCAAACTGATGCTGGGCTTCTGAAGAACCCTTGGTTAGGGGGCGGGCATCCATCAGAAAGCAGTGCCAGGCTGGAGATGGGCCGAAGGAGGACCTTCCTGGGATAAACCGCAACAATGAACTGTTTTCTCCTCCGCCACCCCGTTCAGTTGGCTAATCAACAAAACATCCGGTACAGATACACTTTGCCCTCCGCTTACCTGAATTACGGTGATCTCAGTTCTAAGGGCCGTGTGTCTGGCATTTCTCCATGACCTCCCCCCAGCCTGCAGGTGTAGAGAACGGGGATCTAGGCTGTGGGTCCTAGGGAAGCCCTTAGGAATATCTTTACTCCCCATCAAATGGTAAAAATACCAACTGTGCTATGTGTGTTCAAAATGAGCATGCATTTATACGGTATGCTTTCACTTCATCTCTTATCTTGCTCAAGACCTTCTGGGCATTCTTTCTGGAGGGTCTTGTAATTGTTTGTCTCCCCTCCCCCTTCCCCCTACTCCTGCCTCTTGTCTGGGCTCACGGTAGGTGGCCTAGTAATGACCTTCTGAACTCCCGGGTCTGGAGGGTTGATGATAGACCTCTAGCCCGGAAGAGGCAGAACAGATTTGGCCTTTGGAGTGGAAAGCCCTGAGCGACACTACTGTCTCAGCTCCCCAGAGTGAGTGGAGCTTTTTCTGTCCTTCCCTCCCATCTGGCAGCCCAGCCCTCTGGTGTCTCAGGGTGGTCGAGAAGATAGGTGACAGTGGTGCTGGAACTTTACATACACCGTTACCAGTTTAGATGATTTATTACCGCTTAGGACAGTGCCTTCCAAATACTCCCCTGGTGCCATCCCCCCAGTCAAGAACCGGGACGTAGCTTAGGGCAGATGAAATGCCATGCTGGTCATTTGGGAGATGGCACTCCTCAGAAACCTCGGAGAGAACACTGAGAATGAAAAGCTAACAGAACGGCAGTTGTTGGTTTACGTACGTGAGGATCACACCCTAATTTTGCTAGGTTCGTGAGGAACATGATATACTGTTAAGGTTTTAAAAATACCTCTTAAAAACATTATATAGTTAACGCCACTGAATGTTTCCAGCTTTCATCATTACAAGTAGTGCTGTAATAAGCGTTCTCGTTCACAAATCTTTTTAGGCATTTCTAGATTCAACATGTTTAAGGCTCTTGAGATGTGTTTCCAAACTGCCCTCCAAAAAAGTTGAAAGAATTTTTAGTCTCACCGGGAGGTAAGACTGCTTCGTTGTTCCCCGAGTGAGACGAGGTGTGATTTGATTTTGAACTTTGACAATGCAGCAAGGAAAAAAAAAAAATGTAAAGAGAGACATCTAGTTTTAGTTGGCTTTTGATTCTGGTAATGGTGGACATTTTTCCTAGATATCTGTTGGTCATTAGGATTTCTTTCCTGCATTGCCTCGCGACGGTCACCCGTGACATTAATCTCTTTCCCTTGTTGAGTTTGTGCTTGAAACATCTTGCCAAATCGTCTGCTGAAGAGGTGCCATTAATTGACATTTCTCCTGGAGAGGAAGGGTGCCAACTTCCTCAGGCCCCTGCCAACGCTGAGCTCTATCAAAATTCTTCATCTTTGCGGAGTTGACAGTCGGACCTTCAGTTTGCGTTCCTGTACTTGAGTGAGGCTGAACCTGCTTTCATCTGTAGAAGACGTTCACGGGTCATTCTCTGGGAGCTCGTGTCCTTTGCGCATCCGTCGTACTTTCTAACTAGACTGTCATAGGTGAGGATACTTTTGGTTTTCGTTTCTGTTTCTGTATTTCCCAAAGAGACGTAGGGGAGGGAGGGAACATCGAGAAGGGAAGCGTGACAGAGGGGTGAGCGCACGTCCGTGTTGAGCGCTTTTGGTTGCAAGTGACAGCTGGCTCAGGTTATCTGAGTTCGTGGAGGGCTTGATTCATCAACAAGAAGGGGTTGGAGGTGAGAAGGCCTCCGGAAGGGGGGCTGCTGCACAGGTGTCCTGGGCTTAGCTGTTCCAGGGAGGAAGGTGGGGAGGAAGGCGTGAATCGTTCATTCAGCAAAGAGCGCCCGCAGGCACAGTTCCAGACTCCAGATGCAAGGATGAGCCGGGCCTGGTCTTCCCCTCCCTGTCCTTCCCAACTGTCCCCTCCCTGGCCCTCCCCAGCCCTCCAACTGTCCCCGACTTCGGCACAGCTCACGTGCACCGGTGACAGGTGAGCTGAATGGCATGGCTCTGGGCACGGACTCACCAAGCGATGTTGTCGTCCACTGTTCAAGAGGTGATCAGCGGGAGAACTTGCCCTGGCCCTGGATGGAAACTCACCTGCAGGCGTCCACCGCTTTCCTGGGCACCCTTGGGGAGTAGAGAAACCGTGCAGTCATTTCACGTTGCCAGACGTGGTCCCCGCTCAGGAATTGGGATGCCGTGTGTCGTAGAAGAGTCAAAGCTTCGAGTGACCACTAACGGCACTGAATGCCGCCCCCCAACCCCCGCCACCGCTCCCAGAGCTGGAGCAGGGGGAAGGAGGCCAGCGTGAGGGCGGGGGAGCAGACCTCCTACTCTTGATGGTCGCTGTCCTAAACCTGCCTCCCTCCTGGGCCTGGCCGGGGCTTAGCTCTTCTCTCATCCTGGTGGGGGACACTCGCAGGGATCTGTGGCGACCCCTCTGCCCCTCCTCCTCCCCCCCAGCTCAAGGCCTCTGGTGAGCACTTCCGCATGCGCATGCTGTGGCCAATCTTCCCCCCTCCCACCCCTCCACCTTTGCAGCCCCTGGGAATCCAGTGATCCCCCCCCCCCCCCACAGCTTCCTACTTCTGAGCCCTGTTCACCTGCTCAGGACCTCAGGAGGACCCCAGGTGGGCTTGTGGCCTGTGTAGCTCAGGTCTGGCTCAGGGGAGAGGCTTTGCAACTTCTGCCCTGTCAAAGTTGGCATGTGCCAGCCAGCCCCGGTGCCCCCTCCCCTCTGGCTCTCTCTTCTGGCAGATCTGACACCAGAGCTCCGAACCCCCGCCACTAGGGGCCCATTTCAGGCGCTCTCCGTGTCTCCGAAGAGCCTTATCACTAGGCTTAAGGTGTCGAGGGATCTCCCGCCGCCCACCCGACACTCACACGTGATGCACACACAGCGCTGAAGAGGAGAAGGGCTCAGTACAATTCTGCAAGGAAACCATCTCTACAAATTACCTGTTTAAGTATCTGGGTTCTTTTATGCCCTTGCGGTGGGCGAGGATGAAAGAAGGAACAGGTTTTGGAATGAGGCCAGGCATGAAGACACCTGAAGCCGGGAGGCCGGCCACCTGCACGAGTTCCCATCTTGTGGTGCTGCTTCTCATTGGATGCTAACGTCCTCCTTTCTGGCTGGGCCCGGTTTACTACACGTAGCCCAGGCTCGGCCTGGTGCCCACCCAGGTAAGTGTGAGGTCCTCCTTATAGCAACCCAATGCCTAGCGTGAGAGGAAGGGCTAGCCTGGAAAGGCAAGGGGGAGGTGGTCAGCCTGCTAGGAATGGTTGAGCAGGTTGTGCACTGCAAAACTCCAGGAGGCGTCATTCACCCCACAGTCCAGGAGGACCCATGAGCCTGAAGGCTACCTGAGGTGACCAGGAGCGTGTGAGCTAAGCCAGAGGGACTAAGGATGCAGAGGAGGGACAGATGTGACAGGTAGTAGGAGAAAGAGCTTCCAGGGTCAGTGGCTTGATTGAAGGAGGGGTGGGGCATGGAGGAGGCTTCTGGGTGGGAGACAATGTGACTCACCTAGATGGAAGTCAGGAGAACGCATGGGGAGGGTGGGGAGAAAGTGTGCAGGGAGGGGCCTAAGGCCAAGGCCTCTCTGGGACCCCTCTGAAAGAGGTTGGGAGGTGACTGGTCTGAAGCGCAGGAGCAAGTCTGGGCTGGAAAAAGTGCTCTGGGCATCACCAGTGTGTATTTGGAACTGGAAACAGGCCCAGATTAGGTCACCCGAGAGCATTAGAACTGGATTCTCAACTTCGGTGGGAGCAGGCTGGGGCGTGGGGGCCATTTTTAGTCTTTTCCTAAGAGGGCAGAATTCAATAGCACTGCTCAACACAGTTGTGGGGTGGGGGCGGGGGGCGGGGGCAGGCCAGAAGGTGGGCAGGGCAGTGTCTGGGGAAAGGCAGAGCCGCTGAGCTAGGATGTGGCGTGGCCCGGCACGGTGGAGGAACCACTTCTGACTTTTTGACGAATGGGCCTGTGAGCATGTGTCCTAACAGTGTCTGGGGCTGGGGGAGACCAGCTGACCGCAGCCGGCTTTCCTGGGCCACCTGCCTTTACGGCGAGAGAGCTTTTTACACGAATCAGATTGAAGGTTGGGTGGGTAGTATAATGTAAAGTCGGACACCAGTTGTGCTCGTTCTATTTTGGTCTTTGCAAAGGTATTCGGAGTATCTGAACCAAAGACCAGATTGGCTGTCGTTCTGTTCCATGAACGCTGTGGTAGTCTGTCTCTGCTGAAAGCAGGCCGGCAGGAGTGTTTGTAGATTCCCTGGCTGAGTCAGTTCCATGCCACTTGGAAGCCCGGCCCACGAGCACCTCCGTCTGCCTGCACTGCCTTTGACCAGACTCTGCAAATCCTGATGTCGCGCTAGGCTAGAACTTGGACAAGATCTCGTTCTAGAGCAGAGACGGCCAACCCACAGGCATCCAGTAACTTGCCCGACTCAAAGCTAATAAGCAGCCGAGATAGAATGAGGACTCCCAGTTCCTGGTTTTTCTTTTTCTTTTTGTGCAAAGACCTATGTGTTGAGCTGGGAAATTAGCACAGTATTTATTGGCTTGTGTGGTCCAGGAAGAAGCCTGGAGCTCATTGTGGGCAGGATTAAAGACATAAGCAAAGCGAACCTTGCCCCCAACTCAAATGTTGCCTTTAAGAGTATTGAAAAGGATAGTTTGGGAGAGGGCATAGTTTTCTCCATGATATTAACCTAAAAGCCCAGTAGATCACATTTATAATTATATCCAAACCGCTTATCACAAGGGTAAACCTTTTGGAATTTTGCTGCCATTGTATAAGGTGTGGGTGTGTGCGGTTCGGGATAATTAACAGTAAGAGGCAGTAACAGGGAAGCATAGTAGTAGTACTGAGATCTGGGATTTTAACCCAAAGACACATGCTAAAGCTGCGCAGAAGACAGTCTCGGGCAGGGCGGTGGGATTCTTCCAACCCTGTCGGTGACAGGTACGTAATAAAACGCTTTCTGTCTATAATCTCTCACGGGAGGTTTAAAGCATGAGAGCCATCCTTCTTCTAAGTTAAGACGTTCCATTTTAAAGAGAGTAATGCTTTTCACATAAAGACTGGTAAGAACAAGGATGCCTTAGATGTGGGCGGCAGGGGGTTTCAGGCTCTGGCCCTCTTCGTTTCCTGATGCCCATCTGTGGTGGGTATCCCCATTCGAGAAGGGGTGGAGAGAAGCCGAGTACTTCAGAGAAGTACTTTCACTATTACTGCAATTATGGGAAGTAAAAATTCATTTTAATATAGAATACAATTTGAAGCAATAGGTCATATTTAAATAAGGGATTTTAAAGAAAGATGCCAGTGGTTACAGATTTTAGCTGCCGGGACGAAGGGCAAAATTTTAATGCCTCGTGTACAACAGAAAAGGGAAATGTAGTTAGAATTAGGAAATCATGTAATTTGGGAGGTATAAACAGACTGATGGTTCCAATAAGAAAATCAAGAAACTAAAAGCAGTCTCAGTCACATGCCAACCTTAAGCTTTACTTAAAGTAAAATTAGAGTATGAAAACTATTTGACAATACATGAGCATAAATTCTGCCCTCCCGAAAATAACCAAAAAAGAAAAGCATATGTAAATGCCCTTAACAAAAAGTTATGTCTGTGAAATACACATATAGCCATTGTTCAAGGGCAATGTGTATTTTATATTGACCTCTGCGGTCAGTTTTAATCAAAGGCTACACGGATATTTTGATGTGATCGGTTTCAATTAAACCCACAATTTTGATGTGAAATCGAAAAGCTGGTAAACTGGAAGCGACAGCACATGTGCAGTGACTCCCAGGAGACCTCATTTTGTTAAAAAAAATCCGGGATCACTGCGAACGTTGAGATCTGAAAGGAAAAAGGAGGTAATTTTATCCTTCCCTTGCAGGATCCTGTACCGGGGTTCTAAATCCTAGATCATACCCAGAGTATTGGCCCCAGAAGGAGCCTTAGCAGTGATGGCCCAAGCCTCTACTGTGCAGGCGACGAGTGTGAGGCCAGAAAGGAGTGAGTGATGAGAAGGCCGTGCCATTTAAGCTGTCCTTCAACGAATGAGCACAGCCTCGTGAGTCTGGAACAGAACTCATGGGCAGCTCTGGCAAGGTTTCCGAAGTTCTCCGACTAGCTCCTTGGTCATTTCAGCTTTCGATATCTGCCCTCTCCATACATCGCTAAGCAAACCAAACACATCACAAGTTGCCGTGGATTCGCCTCTACAAGCGTGAATGTGGCACCGCTAGGGGAACGTGCCTGCTTTGTGGCAGCTGGTCCTGGCTGCGGTTGCCGGGCGACGTGTAGACGTGTACCTGGTGCCTCCTTTGTTCGACCAGGGTGGTCTGCACTTCACCTTCATAGCACATCCATCCAGAGTGTGAGTCCCCTATGCTTGTGGCCCCATGCTTCAGGGAACAGAGTCCACCTGGCTGTGATGTGTCCCAGCTCCAAATGCACCATTTCTTGTCCCCGATTCATGGCTGGAGAACGTCTGCCTCTCAACTTTATGGTGCCAGTCAATCTCCATATGCCACTGAATTTCCATGAAGCCAGACCGTGAATGATATCATCTTAAGCTGGTCTGTCTCCAGCTTTCCTTGACCTAAGGAAACCACTTCCACTTCTGGACACAGGAAGGGATCCTACCTCTTGTGAGGTTTTGTTTTGTTTTAATTTTAGAAAGAAAGTGCGAGGAAGGGAGAGAGGCAGAGAGAGAGAGAGAGAGAGAGAGACTCCCAAGCAGGCTCCACACTCAGCACAGAGCCCGATGCAAGGCTCAAGCCCATGACCCTGGGATCATGACCTGAGCCGAAATCAAGAGTCAGATGCCCAACCAACTGAGCCGCCCAGGCGCCCCTCTTCTGCATTTCTGTTTACATGCACGGACTGTGGAAGCTCATGGTAAGGCTCGTTAGTAAAGTGCACTTAAGCTTTGTAACCTAACTCAAAAAGGTGCAGTATAAGAAATGTGCTGAATCTATGTGTAGCCAACTGCCATCTACACAAGCACATAGATCTTACACAGACTTGGAGACCTGGCCGATTATAAATGAAGCAGGGAAAAAATCTTTCAGAACCAGTAGGACTCGGCAAAGAATGACTTAAAAAAAAAAAGAATGCTCAGGGGGCGCCAGGGTGGCTCAGTCAGTTAAGCAGCCGGCTTCCGCTCAGGTCCTGATCTCACAGTTCGTGGGTTCGAGTCCCACGTCAGACTTTGTGCTGACAGCTCAGAGCCTGGAGCCTGCTTCAGATTCTGGGTCTCCTTCTCTCTCTGCCCCTCCCCTGGCTCACACTCTGTGTCTCTCTGTCTCTCAATAATAAATAAGCATTAAAAAAAAAAAGAATGATGACTTAGGAGTTAGTTCCACCTTTGGTGCTCTGCTTAGCAGAGGCTAACAGTTCGAACTTTCCCTTTTGAGAAGAAAGTCAGCTCAGAACAAGCTCTCACCATCTCTTCTCCATGATTTTTCCCTTTTGAGATCCACACACACACACACACCCCTCTTTTCTGACCTCTGAGCGGAGTTTGGGGTTATTTTGATTACGTAATAAAATTCCGCTCATTTTGAACACTGGCGTAGTTCGCTTCAGAGGTGTAGCCTTCGAAAGGGCAGGGCCTTTTCGTACATTCATCTGCAGATTGCTTCTACATCCTGTTTCACGTGTGGTTACATCAGCTGATGAGTCATGTGATGTTTTGCTATTTCCAATGACAGAAATAGAGACTCAGCCACACAGAGGGAGCCTCTCGAATGTTTACCAAACATGTGCCTCAAAAACATGCTTTTCTCTGGTTCAGATGCTTTTTATGAAAGAGGCGTGTGAGGCTGTGCGTGAGGACAGCTGTCTACGGAAGGCAGGTGGGATCGACGGGTTTCATGGACTTGGCTGCAACGCACAGGTCTCAACACTACAAACTGCCCTGTCTCATAAAGCCCTGCCCATCGCGATGTTGGTTACAAAAAAGTGGCCCCTTTTCTGGTCTGTCCGTCACTTTGAAAGCTTCATCATAAGTTCAGGGGTCAGCTGACCTGCAGAATAAGAGGCCAGAAGCTGTGGCTGGTTGAAACACAGCTGAAGTAGCAATTTTAAACATTTTATATTAGAGAGAGCGTGCGAGTGGGGGAGAGGGGCAGAGGGAGAGAGAGAGAGAATCTCAAGCAGGTTCCATGCTCAGCGTGGAGCCCGACGCGGGGCTTGATGCCACGATCCTGGGATCGTGACCTGAGCCGAAATCAAGTCAGACAACCTAACAGAGCCACCCAGGCGCCCCTGAAGTGGAAAGATTTTTTAAATAACGGGAAAATATTTCTCAAGCTAATGTCACTTAAGTACAACAGCATAAATACTTCCTATTTTGCAACACTGGTTCTTGGTCTCTCCCACTTCAGTCTGAATTAAGGAAAACAACTCTAGTCAGAGAACCACTGAGTCTTTAAATTGTTTTGTTTCTAGAAACTAAGAGCACATACCGAAGCTTCACTTGGCCAATCTGATACATCCTGAACCAGCGCGGAAGCTACTCTTTCTGACGGAATCAGCCACCCGGGGACATTTCCAAAGCCAAACCACCCGCCAGGGCTAACACACAAACAAGACGAGCCCAACACAGGCAGCGAGGGGCCGGGCCCGGCTCGCACCCAGTGATGTCAAGCAATAGCCTCTCGTGCCCAAATTAAGAATCCCAAACAGGTGAGGGGTTCTGGCCACTGAGCAGACCTGTCAGCACGTCCTGAGCCTCACGGCCGACAGGTCCAACCCTATCATGACCTCCCCGGAGCCAGCCTCACCTGGTCCTTGGTGCTCAGTTCCTGGGCATCTGATGTCCAGTGCCACCAAGCTCCAAGCGGAACAGAGCACACGACACCTGCATGTTTGGAATGACCCGGCATATGACCCTCAAAAAAGCAGGGAGGCCACAAAAGGAGCCGCTCTGACCTGGGTTTGCACAGAGAAAACCCTCAGTATAAAAAGACTGCACTGAGCTGCCCTAACTCACTTCTCAGCATTCACGTTAAAAAAGGCTTTAGATTGTATGTTTTCTATAAGTCACCCAACACGGAGAAAGTCACGGCAGGTCTTTTCATGGTCCTCGACATGGGACATGGGCACCACACCCTTCTATAGATGTCAGCTGAGCAACTTGCAATAAAAAAGAAACCTGCGTTGGGGAACTCTTTTTTGGACGGCAGAGTCAAATGTGTGCCCCTCCTTACTCTAAAAAGCAGGAAGGAGAAGTGTCTTCTCCTTTCTGGTTTGACCACCTTTCCTGTCTCTGTGGGTCAGCACAGAGCCAGGAAGCTGCAAGCATCAGGGTTTGCCTTACAAGTTTAAGTGCGTGTGTTAGGCCGCGAGTTAAGCAGCCCGAGTGAAGGAACCGTGTGAGGGATGGTGTGCTTCCAGACTGCAGTTTTTGGACACATCTTGCACAATCTCTGTCGTCGTGGTCTGGGTTTGGGGCGTCATCCCGTGTTCTCTGAGATGGAAATGGCCCATTTATGGCCGTGAATGTTCATCACCGACGGAATCTCTAAAGTTCTAAATGACACGCTCTAGGTGCTTAACGAAGGGTCTCTAGCTGATCTTTCCCCGACTTAGAAGAGGTGGCTTTTTCAATTTGATTTTTAAGCTCCAGGCCCACAAGCATGAAATAGTCACACGTGTTAAAAAATACTGCTGTTTAATTTTCTAGTCACGAACTTTTAAAAAGCTGATACAATTAGACGTTTCCCCCGTCTTCTCAGATCTGCCCCTGAAACCACCCAAAGGCTGTGCATCTTAATTTCCAGCGCTCATATATATGGAGGAAAAGTCGCTCGGGGGAAGCACATGAAGATTTGTCCCCGTGGGGGGCACACCCAAGGGTCACTTGTCCAGAAACGTGAATGCAACCCTGCGATGGTCATGGCTGACTTGCCCTTACATTCTTTTTTTTTTTTTTTTTTTTTTAATGAGGAACAATATGATTACACAGCACTGAAAACAATAAACACAAAAGGCTCGCCTTTTTCCTTTTTTGCCCTTGCGGCAAAGTATTCCATTCCCACTATTGTCTATGCCAGCTGATCCCAGTTACACCCGTCACCCACCCAGAATTAAAAATAGTTCTCGTCATCTACTGATCCTCACATTTATATACAAGTGACTCTGTAAAACTGTAAGAAGATACAATACAATACGTTTCAACTGCAGGTACGTGGAGCACACAGGCAATCACCGTATTGTATTAGAGACGTTTTATTGAAAATGCGAAAATAGGAAATGTATTATAGCCTAAAATAAATTACATAACATATACAGTATATATTTATATCTTTAAAATATTTTTGTGTTTAGGTTCTTTCAGTCTAGAATTTTGACTAAATCAAGAATTTAGTGAACTGTGTCCATAATTTTTTAAAGAAAAAACCCGCTTTCCAAAACTTAGAAAAATATACTGCACTGAATGGATTTCAAATGTGTCATTTCAGGGAGTATCACATAGTGACTTTGCTATCGTTTATAAAATGTTTTATCGTGTGGCGTGAAATTACCTGCACCGCATGGTTATGACTAAAAGGAGCGGAACCAGGTAATGAATCTACTTCAAAAGTTACGATACAGCAACCTGGCATTAGAATGCTAGATTATGACTTAAAGCTTCAGTTCACTGTAAAAACTAAGACCGCGAAGTTAGAATGCTCCATTTCACTTGCTCTAGCGCCATCTTCAGGAAAGGTGAGTGAAAAACAAGCCTTCGGGGAAAGTCATGCCGGAGGACGCCGAAATTTGGAGATGCGCGTTTGTGACAACTTAAAAAAAGTTAGCTCATGTATGTACACGGCGGGGTCTGAAACGCGGGAGCTCGCTCAAACCTAGGACACTGCCGGTGAAAGGCGATCGTTCAGTCCGCGCGACTCCCCTGGCATCTCGAACCTTCCTACAGGGAGGAGGTCAGGCCCGTCCGTCTGTCCGTCCGTGCAGCGCGTTCACAGGTGCATTCCTCAGTGTGAACGGCCACTCCAGGCCGCAGCCTGTCGCGGACGCCCCGCGCGCACGAGTGTGGCAGACGGCTCCGGGCTGCAGGGCGGAGGCCTCCGGGGCCACGTCTCTGTGTACAGCCGGGCTCCTGCTCCTGGGAAGCCGATCCAAGAAAGCCGAGTTGTAACCTGCTGATTCGTTAAGAGAGATGCAAAGGGACGGGGTCAAGTCTGCCCTGCTGGGCAGTGGTGGCGAGGGCGCTGATGGCACAGCCGCAGTCCTTTGGTTCCAAGTGGAGATTGTCCGAGGGAGGAGGAGACGGCCCGTTCTACGAGGCAGCCGCGTCTTCTGGATGTTCGGGAAGCGGGGGCGCGAACTCGGTTGTTCCGTTGGTTTTTTTACAAAGCGGTGGCGGAGACCGTCGTCGAGGTCCCCACCCCCCCCGCAGGGCGGGCATACCCAGTGTGCCCGGGAGTTTGCACGAAACCTTCCAATCAAGGCCTCTTACGTTAAACCAAAACCAAAACCAAAGCCAAGAACAGAACAAAACACGACGGGAGAGGAGACGATGCTGCGGAGCCATCTCGAGCGCCCCTGCTGCGCCTGCGTCCCGGCCTTAGTCGTTCTCCTCTCGCATTTCCACGACGTCCGTCCCCTCCTCTGCTGGCGGGATGTCCGTCATCGCCGAGTCCTCCCCCTCGGCCGCAGTCTCGTTCTCCATTTTCTTTTTCTAGACCCAAGAAGACGCGTCAGTGTGGGGCTGGGACAGGGCCCCGTCGCAGCAGAACAGGGAGGGGCCGCCAGGGTCTCCGGGGCGGGGGGGTGGGGGCCCTCGAGGCAGACCTGGGTCTCGTTTATGGTTGGGGTGACCTCACCGAGGCTGCATCTCCGGGTACTGGGGCGGGTGGGAGGGAAGGGGGGGCCGCTAGGAGCTTCGGGGAACCCCGTCTGCCCCCTCCCGGCCGCGAGCGGGAGCGCACCGTCAGCTGAATGCAGCCCCTCCCCACGCCTCTTCCTTCCACCACCTGCCAACTGCTCTCCCTTCCGATGAGCTTGGGCTCACCTGCTCTCGGAGTATTCTCCCCCTCCAGGCCAGCCCCGGGTCTGTGTCTCCTGCCCTGCTCGTCGCCTGTCCCAGTTCCTGGTGACTGTACTGCCCGCCTTGCAGTAAATGGCCTCTCTCCATGCCCTGACCTCTTCTCCTTGGGGATCAGGTTCTCCAGAGCCACCCTCTGCCATTCTCGGCTCCCTGGAGACCCTGTCTTTATTAACACCCTCAGCACCACTGGCCCGCCAGCTTCAAGGGCCTGGTCCTCCACCTCCTGCCACTGTCTGGCCCTTCCTTCCAGGACCCTGCCCCCACAACCCATGGGCCTTCTGGTCCCTTCTCTCCTCTTTCATCAGCTGAGATGAAACGCGCAACAATTATAGTCACTTCGGTGCCTCTCTGTTGTAACCTCACTTGCAGGCAAAACCCCCAACCTCGGTTGGGTCCAAATCTCTGCCAATGTCCGCCTTCATCACCCAGCTGCCGTGGCTGGGGGATCATACTGGTGAGCCTGGGACATCCATTCTTGGCCCCTTTCCCTCCTCTACCCAACCTTTCCCTGGCTAATCTCACTCTCCTGCTCCCTAAGTGGTCATAATCTTAGGACTGTGCCTTCAAACAGGTAACCCTGCAGGATAAACGAACTACCTGGTAACAGAGTACGTTGTGTGTGTGTGTGTATGTGTGTGTGTGTGGTGGGCAGCTGGGAAGACTTTCCTGTGGCATGTTATCTCAGGTTGAAGAGGGGAAGGGATTTGCAGAGGCAGAGAGTGGGGAGATCACCCAACATTTTCTAGACTTTCACAGTGATCAAGTCGTAGTTTGTAAGGACTCAGAGGACGGATCGGTCGCAAAGGGAATCACCTTTTCGGCATTTTCCTGTGTGGTCAAAGCATGATTTGGTTTCTACAAGTTTTAGTTCTCTAGAGGCAACACTAGGATGCAGGATTGTGTCCTCAATGTCCCTCCTGAGCAGGACGGCTGCCTTTTGAAACAAAGCAGGTGTAAGGAATCCTCTACGTGATAGCATCATAAGGTATCCCCTTGTTGTTGAACCTGACCCAGGGCTGACATACTCTGGCCATGAGGCTCACCCACACGGGAGGGGCCCTGGAGTTCTGGTGAGCAGTGTGGACCCAGTGGAGGTAGGGGATGAACGTGGGGTGCCACCACCTTGCCGCCTCCTGCTGTGGGGGAGCCGCTCGGGTCTCCCTACACCTGGGGAGGCTTCGCGGCCAGCTCACCTGTTTCCGATAGACGT
This sequence comes from Prionailurus viverrinus, assembly GCF_022837055.1. Classification (NCBI taxonomy): domain Eukaryota; kingdom Metazoa; phylum Chordata; class Mammalia; order Carnivora; family Felidae; genus Prionailurus; species Prionailurus viverrinus. The sequence goes on along the minus strand of NC_062561.1, from coordinate 228,966,310 downwards.
AGCACGCTGCTATGGCGACCATGGTGGATTCTCCCACAAACCCCGCCAGGAGGGAGCCCACGCCCAGGGTGGCTCCGTGTACCCTGGGGATGAGAACACAAAGGCCATCTGTCCGTTGAAGCCGTGCTGAGGCACAAATAGAGTGGAAACCCAGTGGAAAGCAGACGAGACAGGAACCAACTGCACTTGAGATCCGCCGATAAGGGCTGCACCTAGTAAGTGGCCCGCCTGTGGGAGGGCACCTGGAGCTCTGAGGCGAGCTACACCCCCCCCCCCCCCAAGGTCTTGGCTCCACATCTGCTGGCTGGGCCGCGGGCCACGTCCCCCTTGCTCGTGAGCCCACAGCCCTTCCTGTCCTCGTCTCCATACAGAGACGGGGACTCTGAGGGTGGGGGGTGACGACTCCCTTCCTCCCTCTTGTTATTCCCCTTCTCCTGCCTGCCACCCGCAGCAGGTGCTCAGTGAATAGTGTGAATGGGCCTGACCCCGGAAGTATTCTTCTAGAAAGGAGCTGAGCAGCCTCCCACCTACTGGCTCGGCAGAGAAAGAAGGTATCGCTCTGCATTTCTAGCTCTAGATGTGCTCGGGGGATGCCACGTGAAAATGCAGATGTACTTAGGTGGCAGAAGGACCCGCAGGACCCCCCTGACAGCATACCCCAGGTAGGGCAGGACCACGAGGCTGGTGATGAGGACGATGATCCGCAGCACAGAGCTGGGGGCCAGGACAAAGGTCTTCTTCAGAGTCATCAGCCACCCGGTGAGATGGGCCCTCACAGTGACTGTGGGGACAGCAAAGGACTCGTCAGCAACACCCCACTTCTCCCGGTCCTCAGACTTCCCCCCCCCCCACCCCCACCCCGCGCCTCGCCAGCCTACCCGAGGTCGCGGGGCAGCTGGTGAGGACCCAGGCCTTGCTGCTGCTGCCCTGGGCTGGCCTCCGTATCTCCCTGCCGGGGTTCCTGACCCTACTTCTGGGCCTGGGATAGCCCCGTCTGGCCTCTTCGCAGCCCTGAGCATCCAGACAGCCGGGTGCGGGCACCTGCCTTTCTCCACTCTGACTGCCGGCTGTCTTTGGCCGGGCCCGGCCTGCCCCTGGGACCCCCTGCCCACCCTGTCCCTGCCCCAACCCCCTGCCCTGCCTCCAGCCCCGATCTGATCTCTCTTCTCTAAAAAACAGAGAAAAGCGGCCACTTGCGGGGGTCAGTTTTGACTGTGGGTATGAGGGGAGCCCTGTCTTCCCAGGACACCCGTGTGGGGGATGTGGCGACCAGAGGTCAGGGAGGGAAGGATGAAGCTCTCCTGATCTCCTTCCCAGCCCTCCCGGCCCCTGGAACCCCGGTCATCTCCTCTTCTCCTTCCCTAACTGTGCCCCCCTTGTTTCGAAACGTCACTGTTTCTCAAAGACCTCGGTGCATTCCCCGAATCGCCTCCCCATCCACGCTGGTGAAGTGGGGCGCGGGGCAGGGCGCCCGGCCTGAGCACAAAGGAGGGACGTGTGAAGCAGGGACTGAATTTGGCCTTGGAGGCCACAGACACTCCTCGTCGGGAAGAGGTGCCCCGGATGTTTGGATCGATCTGAAAGCGCAAGCGGCTGAAGGAAGCTGCGGCCTAGTCGTCTGTCGCAGGGCGGGCAGCCCCGGGCTGGGGCCGAGACCTTCGTGCAGGGGGACGTGCTCACTCCTGGGGTGAAAACTCCCGTCCAGGATACATTCAAAGGGGGACTCTGCGGCCCTCCTCCTCGAACGGGGTGCCCTGCCTGCCTGCCCCGGGGGGGGGGGGGTGTTGTGTTTACACAGCACAGATGCACACTTGGGTTTGGCTGAGTGAGGGGGTGGGGCACACATGGAATGCTAATGGGCTTGGCCCACCCCCCCGCAGGTTGCAAAGACAGCGGGGGCCTGACAGCTGGCTGGAAGGCCTTAGAGTGATAGACACAGAAGTGAGTTGAGAGATTAAAAGCCACTCCACCCCCGTCCCAGCTGGACCCCCGTCCCAGCTGGAATTCTCTGGGGCCCCCAGTCCCTCCTCCAGCTGGGCCTGGGGAAGGAGCCATATGGGCCCCAATCTCCAGCAGGGGGCAGCCTCCTCGAGGTGGGGTCGCCTGGCACAGCTTGGCTCCCCCAGGGTCCCCCCGCCCCCGACAAAGACCAGACACACCACCCCACGGCCACGATCTTCCACGCCTCCGTTTTTGCCACAGCTGGGAAGGTGACACCGAGAGACCCAGCCTCCAGGAATGCTTGGCATCTGAGAGCAGGGGTGGCTTGTGACCCGGTTCAGGGATGGCGCCATCAGTCCTGACCTCCTCTAGTTCGTGGCTCATTTCTTAACTCGGGCTTTGTCAATTCTGGCTGCCCTGATGAATGATTCGGCAGATTATTTGGGCACAAAGTTTTTTTTTTTTTTTTTAAAGATTACATTTTTAAGTAATCTTCACACCGAATGTGGGGCTCTAACTCACAGCCCTGAGGTCAAGAGCAGCACGCTCTACCCACTGAGCCAGCCAGACACGCCTGAACCATACATTTTTGACTAATGACATGCACTTGGTATAGAATTTAAAAGGTGCAGAAGGGAATACAGCACAAAGTCTTCCTCCCGGTCCTGACTGCTGCCTTCCGGAGGCAACCACTGTTACCAGTTTGGTGGGTGACTTCTAGGAACAGTAAGTGGGCAGGCACACGACACGCAGACACGCAGACGTGGCGACACCTTCGTCACGGGAGAAGCGGCACACCCACCGACCATTCCACAGCCTGCTTCGCTCCTCTCGTAAAGAACCACCTTGCTCCCGTATAGTAAGCCTCCTCCTATATCCATTTGGGAATTTTCAAACTGGCTTAGTGTTTAGCTGTGGACACTTGACTTTCTGGCCATACGCCATCTGGCCTCAACCCTGCCCCCAGATTTTTTTTTAACTTTTTTTTAATATTTATTTTTGAGAGCGAGAGCGAGACACAGCGTGCGTGGGGGAGGGGCAGAGAGAGGGAGACAACAGAATCCGAAGCTGGCTCCGGGGTCCGAGCTGTCAGCACAGAGCCCGACGCGGGGCTCGAACCCACAAGCCATGAGATCATGACCTGAGCTGAAGTCAGATGCTCAACCGACTGAGCCACCTGGGGGCCCCTAACTCTGCCCCCGGAGTCTTAACTCCAGCACTACTCTTTCTTTGCACATCGGCAGGTTTTAGTCATCGTCCACCTTCCTATTTTTTTTTTTTTGTGCGTGTTACTTTTTAAATAACATATTATAAAACTGACTTCTGGGCAGACAGTTCTAAGAATTCTAACACATGCAAAGATCTGTGTAGCCACCGCCACCATCAGGGCACGGAACAGTTCTATGGCCCCGAAGACTCCTCACGTTGTCCCTCTGGGTGTGCTGTTTACCGTGTGTGCGACCTCTGACCTTGGAGAACAAATTAGGGCTGGGCTGTCTGATTTGTTTCTTAAACTTTCAGCCTACTGGATAAAATGTGTTTGCACGTTTCCAATCCACTGCGAAATGTTATGTTCTGTTTCGGTTTTTTTAAGTGTCAGCTTTTTTTTTTTAATATTTATTTTTGAGAGACAGAGAGAGACAGCAAGAGCAGGTGAGGTGCCGAGAGAGAGGGAGACAGAGAATCCCGAGCAGGCTCTGTGCTGTCACCACAGAGCCTGAACTCACAAACCACGAGATCAGGACCGGAGTGGAAATCAAGAGTCGGACACTTAGCCCGCTGAGCCACCCAGGTGCCCAAAATGGTTTGTTCTTGTTTGGGACGTCCTTGCAGACATTTCCTGAGAAGGAAGACTGAATCGGGCATGAGGGTAAACCGGAATGTTCTTTTCATTCTGTGTCTTTACCTGGCACCGGGAAGAAGGAGAAGATACGCAAGGGGACAACGCAGAGCTCTGCAAAGGCGAAGTCCACTCCGATGATGTCTATCAAAATCTTCTCGGAAACGTTGGGGGTCCAGAACATCACGAAACAGAGCTGGGGGCAGAGAGCACAGTCAGCGAGGTCATTAAGAGAAGGCACATGTGAGTGACGTGGCATCGGGGCAGGTGTCCCATGACCCCGAGGAGCTAGGAAAGAGGGCGAATGATGCGCCCATCCTCAAATCGCTGCCGTCCTGCTTTGTTCTCACCTTCAGACACGGGCCCCCGCCCATTTGCCACAAGTGCCCCAGAGGGACCCCAGCAGTGGGCAGATGTGGCATGCATCTGAGTGGGTAGCCCAGCTAGTGAGGGAGACCCGTGTGCTCTCGTGAGTGGCTTAACTACTGTGCTAAGCAGCTCAGTCAGTTCGGGGTGACCATGCTCAGTACTGTGATTTTTATAGGTTTTTAAAAAAATCTTTTTTTTAATGTTTTAATTTATTTTTGAAACAGAGACAGAGCATGAGCAGGGGAGGGGCAGAGGGAGGGGAGACCCAGAATCCGAAGCAGGCTCCAGGCTCCGAGCTGTCAGCACAGAGCCTGACGCGGGGCTCGAACTCACAGACCGCGAGATCATGACCTGAGCCGAAGTCGGACGCTCCACCGACGGAGCCACCCAGGCGCCCCTGTGATTTTTTATAGCTTTAACCAAAGAGTTAGAAGTGACCTGAAAGCATCTGGAATATTCTGCATGCACAGAGCCACACTGAATCAGCACACCTAATGAAAAAGGAAACAGTGACGCTTAAATTAATGATAGGTTCTGGAGCTCTCCGAGGTCGAGTTGAGAGAATAAGAGATAATACCCACAAAATGTGCACCTTTGGAGAGCAGGTGGGCAAGCAGTAAACTGATTTAACAGACCCAAGAAAATGGCATCTTTTTTTTTTTTTTTAATATTACAGAGACAGCGAGAGTCGGGGAGAGGGGCTAGAGGCAGAAAGAGAGAGAACCCTAAGCAGACTCCATGCTCAGCAGGGAGCCTGACACAGGGCTTGATTCCACGACCCTGGGATCATGACCTGAGCCGGGATCAAGAGTCAGATGCTCAACGGACTGAGCCGCCCAGGTGCCCTGAAAATGGCATGATCTTAAACTGATGGGGAGAAGCGAGCTGTCTGCAGCTCTTCCCTTTCCCCCCCCGGGTCAGGAAATGTGGTGACAGACCCTTCTGGAAGTGGGGGTGAAAGCGGGGCCAATAGCAGGCTGCTGAAAAGCCTAGTTAGTAAGCAACTTGTCCACAGTTGCTCTTGCACAGCTCGTGACGGTGTCCCCTGAACTTGGCAGGGCCCTGGACTTTCATGTCTGGATAACGTCGGTACAGTGGAAGGCAGGTGCTGCCCAGGAAAGAGGGGGGGTTAAGGGAGGACGACCCTGAAGGTCCTGTCTTCTTCCTCTGCTCAGTTCCTGCAACACAGGAAACCAGCTGCATCCCTCCCACGGAGGAGACCAGGGTTCCTGACACTGGAGGCTCCTGATGAGGCCCCGTCCCCCATCCCCACCCCTCCAGCCACCAGCAAGGCCCACACAGGGGACAGGCCACCCCCACACATGCACGGTTGTCAGTCGGCTTCTGATGCCCATCCGTACAGATGAGGAGACAGCCAGGGATCACCAGACTTCGAGGAAGGCCTTAGAGCTGAAGAGGCTAAAACAAAGGGAAAAAATTTTTGAAGGAAACACAGACAGTGCAGAGACAGAAAGACGGACAGGTGTGTGGGCACACATGCACAGGTACACGGTGCACACACACACACACACACAGAAAGAGAGAGAGAGAGAGAGAGAGAGAGAGAGAGAGGCAGGGTGGGGGGAAGGAACTTTTCCCCATTGACATTCCCAGAGTGATGGGAGAAGATACTAACTACATCCATGAAACAGGGACCAAATGGAAATGTTATTTTAAAAGGATGAAGAACAAGACAGTCCTTCTGAAAAATAAAAAGATTAAATCAGAAATAAGAAATTCACACAGTCACAGTAAGAGAAAGTTGAAGAAATCTACAACAAAGATGGACCCGGACAACGAGAATGGATTCAAAGAACAGAAATAAAGGACGAGTCTGGGACGCCGAACACTCAAATAACAGGAGTTCCAGGAAGACGAACAGTGAAAGTCTGGAAGCTGAAAGCTGAGACTTTTAAGACTGTCCTAGGGTCCAACGTGAGGATGTAGCCTAGCGGATGAAGAAAGACCCACTGGGCACGGCATCAACGATGCTGGAGGCAGAGACAAGATTCTAGGAGCTTCCAGCTGTAGACTGTAGACTGTAGAAAGCTAGCACCAGGAGTTAGAAGACATAGGGCACTGAGTTAGGAGAGAAACTGGTTTCTGTCCTAGAACTCAGAATCGAACGGTCAATCCAGTGTGTTGGAAGAAAGACATCTTCATACGTTCAAGGCCTCAAAGGATTTCCTTCCCATGCATACTTTTTCGAGAAGCCTTTGGGGGTTTACTCTGCAAAGCAAGGGAGTCACGGATGAAGAAAAAGAAAGACACAGGATCGATCTCAGGAAAAAGGCGCAGGGAATCCCTGAGAGGGGTAAGGAGAGATCCCGGGAGGGCTGAGACAGGCCCACGGGTCAGGTGATCTGCCCTGGAGCTGGTCGGAATAGGGTATGTAAAATGGTCTGAACACATGATGGGGTTTCTGCAATGAAGGGAAAATGGGGGAATAAGTTAGTGGCAAATACACAGAAAGCTGAGAAAAATTATAAATAGGACAGTGATGAGGTCCAGGAAAAACTACAATTTTTTTTTCAAGAAATGGAAGGAATGAGGCTCAGCGGTCAGAGTTTGCCTTAGTCGGAGCCCATCTAAAGAGCTGCGGGGTCTGGGGCCTGGGAGTATGGAAAGTGGGGAGTGGGCAGCCTAGGGGAACGGCTATCGTCGGTAACAATCCCCAGAGAACCGACTTTTTAAAACTTTGTGTGTGTATAATTGATTAACAAACCCTGAATTAAAAGATGTAACTATATCACTTTGGCAGAGAATGCTAAAAACCTGCCAATTCCATCCAATATTTCTCTTCCTTTCTTAAGGTGCAAGTGATTCCTCTTTAAAAGGAAGGTGAATACATTATAAAATGAATCACCATCATGTAAAAGCAGAACGCTGAGATGTCAGAATATAAGATCCTTCAGGCTTTGGGTAAATTGAGTTTCATGGAATTAGGCTGGTCCCATTAACCATGTCATGTTGAAATGTTTTCTCAAATACCCTGGAAGATCTATTCTAAAAATGTCTCACCTTATAAAAGTGATGAAGCCTTTGTTTCACCATGGGATCTCCAGCGTCTGGAAAGAATATTCCATCGCTTTTCAAAACTGACAGGTGTACAATCACTTAACCCTACTGCCTGCTGTCAGCACTCACACCCCGTTTTTTGACACGAAGGGAAAAATACTTCCTTAATTCCAGTAACTCAGAGCTCAGAGACTTTATTACCCAGCGGCCTGGACAACTGGCCGTGTCCTCTTTTCCCACTGCAAAGCCGCCAGCCTGAAATGGTGAGGTTCACACCTCTAGCTCGGGGGCGGGCTCTGGGGAGGCGGTGGGGAGCAAGCTCACGCAATTACAACTTCAAAACCACACCGAGCGCGGGATGGGGACACAACTCATTTCCCTGAGGAAGAGGGGGGACATCTGCCCTTCCAAACACCTTCCAGTACAGTGAAGCTGTAAAGTATGAAGATGAAATGAGCTTCGCCCCCAAGTCTGGACTTGCTTTGTGCCTTAGGGCATATGGAGGGTAAGCCATCCTGGGTCTTGCTTAAAGGTTGGAGGGAGATAACCGGGGCATATTCTCCGAAGAACTTAAGCTTTCGGGAGAATCACTGGCATGCTGTATTTATGTGATGGCGATTATCTGAATGTGAGATAAAGCCAACCTCTCTGTTTTGTAAGTCCCTGGAAGGTGGTCTTTAAGTTTCAACAAACCGAGGAGAAAGGAGGGTGTGATCGTCCGTCAGGACGGTACAAGCGAGCATGTGCGGTAACGGAATTCCTCTCTCTTGCTTCTCCAAGTGGAGAATGTTCACCTGGCAGCTTTTTACTGCCTTGGAGGAGATTATCAGTAACCTCTGAAGGAGGGAGACCCATCTGTGTCCGGAGGACACAGCGACAGGGACAAGTCACCCGAGACACTTACGTAACTATCAAGTACTTGGACGAGTGGCCACAGTTCTGGTCCCTTGGAAACCAAATGTGAAGGTCTGGTGGATCTCTAATAGAGCCTCCCTGGAGGTGGCTTCATACTCCATTTCTAAAGTTCCGCTGCATTTACTTGGAATCACTGAACCCCTCTGGTCTCCATCTGGTATCTACCTGTGCCAAGCATATCTTACACGTCCCTATCAAGGTCACATGCCACAAGGAGGAGCCTCTTCGGGGTGTTCAGTCCCACACACGTAGAGCCTAGACTGGGTCTTCTAGAACAAGAACGCTGTTAGTCTGGTCTGGGGCTTCAGCAATCCCAGGTAACTATTCAAAGAGAAGGGACACTACGTATCTTGATGCTTACTTCTTCCCCCCTCCCCCCTCCCCGCCCAAGTTTATAAATACGGCCCTTTGTCTCTGCCCTGCTTCCAGTATGAAAATGCCCCTTGCCTTCCAGCAAGTCCCCAAAAAGGCGACTGTCTCCTGCACTGCCCAGAAGGGAATATGTGCAACTGAGAAGTAGGTATGGTGGTGGTTAAAAGCTGCAATATGCACCTGCACGTCAACTTCCCTTAAGAACACTAATCAGATCATGGGGTGCCTGCCTGGGTGGCTCAGTCGGTTGGGCGTACCACTTCAGCGCAGGTCATGATCTCACGGTTCACGAGTTCGAGTCCTGCAGCGGGCTCTGTGCGGACAGCTGGGAGCCCGGAGCCTGCTTTGCATTGTGTCTCCCTCTCTCTCTGCCCCTCCCCCCCCCCCTCTCAAAAATAAAATAAAAATTAAAAAAAATAAGAGTACTAACCAGATCAGATCCGACTAGTCTGTTTCAGAAAACAAGAAGCTTCAGAAGTTAACCTAACAAAGACCATTTCAGGAAAAGTGTTATTCTAATGAGTTCAGCCAGAGGAGTCTTCCCTAGGAACACGCCCTCCCCGTTGACCATGGAGGCCGTGTTCCTCAAATATTTGCAGAGCCTAATGACATTGACTTTTCCAAACCAGAACACAAACCTAATAAACTACTGACAATGAACATGATTTGTTCTCCTTGGAGCAGCTGCAGGGTTGAATTTTTTTTTTTTTTTTTTTTTCCCTGCAGAGCTGGCTGTCAATATTATCTCATTAGGCAGCGGCCAGCAAAACAGAACAACCCACTCGGTGCCCAGATCTTGGTTTTTCTATTTATTCTCCAATAAAAGGAACCGGGCTTCTTAGAGAAGTGGCTTATTCTAAGACGAGGACAGGAAACATATGAGATGATCACCCTGGAGTAACATGTCAAAGAACATAGAAGCTCAGTGGAAAGAGCTCCCAATTGCCAAAGTTGGAACGATGTGAGCACCAAAATAATACAGAATTGAATTATGACCCCCAGGATACCATAAATACCCATGCATCCATACTGATATAAACAAATAAGGCTAAATCGGCCACACAGAGGTCCAAATAGTTTACATATTTGGATAAGGCCTCAGGGAGGTGACACATACCTGCTACTCCTCAAGTTGACCGCATAAACTTCCTTCTAAAGAGCAGTTGCAGAAAGTGGGGTGAAGGACCCTTACGGTGGAGACGTGGCAAACACGACCATGGCCAGGTGATCAAGGTCAACACCAACAGTGATTAAGTCATATCAATAGCATGTATTCTTTTTTTTTGATACGAAACTTATTGTCAAATTGGTTTCCATACAACACTCAGTGAATACCCTGTATTCTTGACGCGATGTGAGGAGAATGGGACCTCGCCTAGGTCGGCTTCCTCCCCCCAGACCCGGAAGCGCGGTCTAACAGCGAAAACTCTCAGACAAACCCACGTGGCAGGACGTGCCACACAATACCTAGTGAGTATTCCTCCTCAAAACTCTCAAGGCCACAGAAACAAAGTTTGAGAAACTCTTCCAGACCAGAGGAGACTGAGGGAAAAGGAGACTGACTGTAATGTGGTCACGCAGATGGGACCTAGAACACGAGAAGGAGGTGAGGACAGAGCTGGTGAAATCGGAATGAGCTGTGAGCTGAAGTCACGGTCGTGTTGGCTCCACGACTCACAACTGCGTCAAAGGGGCCCTCGTAGAGCTAGACAGAGCGAGAGGTGGCTCTCCGAGCTGTCTTCACACAGCTTCTGTAAATCTAAACGAATGCTAAAAGGATAGTAAAGAAGAAGGTCCATGACCCGCTCTTCTTGTATTTGACAGACTGAGTCTTCCAAGTCCAGACCATGGACTAGGACATTTCTATCGTGAACTTTGAAAACACTTATTTGTGTTTCAAGGTACGTTCATCTCTAGTCGAGCATAGACCACTCCAGACAAATGTTCTACCTTCAGGGTTACTGGCTTTTTCTTTTAATTGTATTAGCCTCTTGAGAAATGAACCACCCTTGGGCTGCAGCCCCATTTTAAAAAAAATCTTACTTGAGAGAGAGAGAGAGAGAGAGAGAGAGAGAGAGAGAGAGGGAGGGAGAGAACTGGGGAGAGGGGCACAGAGAATCTTAAGCAGGCTTCATGCTCAGCAAGGAGCCTGATGTGGGGCTTGATCCCATGACCCTGGGATCATGACTTGAGCTGAAATCAAGAGTCAGACACTCAACCGATGGAGCCACCCACGTGCCCCTGGGCCACAGTCCTTTTATTCACAATTATAACATGAATGGTCATGGTTTCTAATGATGCTTTGGCTCCTTAGAGGCAACCTGTTAAGCTAAGGCTTCACCTGTATGTGGTTGTTCTGTGTTGGGGGCAGCATTTAACCTCTTGTTTCTAAGTCTGTATAACAATGATCTACATTATGACAAAGTTCTGCCATATATTAGAATCCTCAAACAGGCTGACAGCATGCACAAAAGACGAAGGAAGCCCTAAGCCTCACAGAAATAATACCCGTGGGTCTACGATGCTATCGTCTGAGTCAACGCGACTAGAACCACAGAAGGGGCGTCCTTCCCAAGCCTCGCCTCGTCACGCAGAGTTAGTCCCTGCCCTGCCTGGGAACAAGGATTCGGGATTGGGATCTGAAGCAGCCAGTTGTCTCTGTCAGCATCTGAACTCGAGAACATACAAACCCAGCCACAGTGGGGCAGCCGTGTCTGCACGTCCTGGGGAGATTCCACTGTGTCCTGTGGGGATTCCGTTCCACAAAGAAATCTGTGGAGCTCCATTGCCAAGAGCTCTGGGTTTGACTTAATTTCCAGAAGCTGCTGACCATGCTTTTGAGGAACTCAAAACAAAGCTGTCTTCATTACCCCGAAGAATCAGGATTAGTAGTAACTCTGAGATTCTTATCCCTTGCAGTTAGAAAAAGCAAAATTCATGCAGCTGTTTTTGGTTAAAATTGTCAGCCCTGGGCATTATTTTTGTTTGGAGATTTTACTTAGAAAGAAAGGGTCAATAGCCTTGTAATCGGGTTTAAGTCTCCAGCGGGTAAGCCAGTGGTTAACCCTCAACGATACCGCGTACAAGGAGGTGGTTCTGAGCTTGGCTCTGGGCTGTGAGTTTGGAGAATAAGTTGATTCACAATCTGGGGCCAGCTCCTAACCGCACTGTAGACGACCAGACCACCAGAACATCTGTGGCTCCACGCTGGGGGGCCTGTGACATGCGCTAAGTGCCCCGTCAGTACTTGGCATGGTCAATGTGATCAATCAGTCTTAGCCATCGTCATCCTAAAAGGTCTCCCGGGACCTCGATAAAATGTTAATAGAGGAGTCATCTGTAGGTGGTTAAGATTAGAATTGATTTTATTTTCCTCTTTGTGCTTTTCCCTGGTTTCCACAAAGAACCAGTATTCTTTTTTCTTTGTCAGAAGAACATTTTAGCATTAAAAGGACCCCTGTTTCTGTCTTCCCAGATCCAGTCGGTGTGTGCCCATGATCGGGATGTGAGAAGTCCCGATTTCGAGGGAGGGCAACTTTCAGAAGGCGGCTGGCAACTCAGTTTTCATAACCAGCGTCCTGGGAAGCTGCGTCCCGTGTTCCCCCATTCGGAAGGCACACTGACACTGATTGGATTTACTTGGGGGTGGAGGGACACTGTCAGAAAAAGCGGGACACTATCAAGGTAACACAGGCCCATCTTGCCTGAGTTTTTAGTGAGAGCCGATGGAGACCCAAGGAACATCATTTGGGCTTTTGATTCTTAGCATCAAATAGAGTTGGCTGTATGCACATGGCAGGGGGTGGGGTGGGGAGTTCGCCGAGGGTTCTGTGGGCCATAGTCATGGCGCCGGGCCACGCCCCGGAGGTGGGGGGGGGGTGGTATGGTCAGATTACCGTGCTGACAGGCCCTCCAGTCTCTGATGCTGTGTGAGGACCGACTAGGGGTGCGAACAAGAGCAGAAGCGGGGGAACTACCGTAACAGTTCAGGGGAGTCGGCCACGGGCCAGGGGGAGCGGAGGAAGGACTGATTTGGAGGAATTACAGTTAGTATTAAAGGGAAACTCTGGGGGACAGAGGTGAGGAAGGAAGAGGCAGGGATGCCGCGTGATATGAATGAGCATTAGGCCACGGCAGCCTGGAGCCCAGGTGTGCTCCACAAGCCCGTCTAGCCCGTCCGGCCCAGCTTCTCACTCCCACTTGCTGGCTGCCACCTGGGCCACACTCGGTCATTTCGAAGAGCCTTCCCAGTGCAAACCAGTTCGTGACCCAGCTTTCCATCGAGATGCCTCTTAGAAGCGGGGGAGTCCCGGTTCTGAAGGGAAACAAATAGGCCGTTTTGCTAGAGTGGAAATGCCTAAAGCAAGACATAATGTGCGAAAGTGGCCAAGAAGCCCCATTTCTGGACATCGGCGTTAAAGAGGGTGACGGGGAGTACAGCCCGGAGGAATCGCCAGAGGGACCGGGCTGCCGTTCTGTGGGCCGGTGCTGACCATCCTCTGACAAAGAGGGGGCCGCCGAGGAGGGAGGGGACACTTCCGTGGAGGAGGCCGTCACAGGAGAGTAAGAGTCCTGAGCGTTACAGTAAGACACGGCGAGGAGACGCGGGGCGCCGTCTCCGGAAGGTCGGGCAGGTAGAAAGTTCGGTAGAAACAGGTGGGGTAAACTGCACCTGTTACACAGAGAAACACAACCTGGTTTTCCGTGCAGCTGGGGAGCTCGGAAAAGCACATCACAGAGTGTTTCTGTCACCCCTGGTATTCCCAGCGTGGCCTGCTGACAGTCAGACTTGCTGTGACACGTCTTAGCCAGAAGCACGTTCCTAAGGGAGTAGATGCACCTCTCACAGCCGCGGTAAAAAGTTCACGTTTCTGAGACGTGGGTTTTACAGTCTGCTTTTTAAAAGAACACGAGAACTAAACCATCCCCGCTGTCACTTAGATGGAAGGAAACTGCCAAATACACCTGGTTGGACCGCTCAGGGCTGCTTTGGGAGCGAAGACTGCATTGTCAGCAAGGAGCACACACTCCCACCAGCAGGGGGCGCCGTGCACCAAGCCTGCAGAGGGCGCTGCCTCTGGCTGCACAATGTTCAATTCTCTTCTATTCTTACCAGACTTGAAGAGTGTTTAGAAAGTTCCAAACGGAGCTTCGCTCAGCCTTGACTTTCCTTTGACGGTTAACAGTCAAACCGAAACTTGCTCAGGGCCAGGGGCAGGGGGTGGAGGGGGGGGGGACGGTCGCACAACTGAATGTACTGAACTTTAACACCTAAAACTTGAAAAGTGACTAAAAACCTTAAAACCTGAAAATTTTGAACTCCATCAACGGTTACGATGCTAAGTTTTACAGTAGGTGCATTTCACTGTGATGGAATCACATTTTAATTTTTAAAACGTTTTTTTAATTAAAAAATTTTTTTCCCCCGAGAGCCCGAGAAGAGCACGGGGCGGGGGCCGGGGGAGAATCCCAAGCCGGCTCTGTACTGTCAGTGCAGAGCCCGTCGCGGGGCTTGAACTCACGAAACCGTGACATCATGATCTGAGCCGAAACTGAGAGTCCATGCTTGACGGACTGAGCCACCCAGGCGGCCCTGAAAAATCTTTTTATACTGTCATTTTCTTATGAGGGTTTAGGTGGAGTTTCGGGGACTGGTCTTAACTGGTTTAGTCTCCTCTGAGTTCCCCCAGACAAACCAAGGAACCCCGCAAATCCGCAATGCGTGATGACTCGCTTAAAAAGCAGACGCACCAAGACGCTTATGACACACCGGAGCTTTCCATCGGTACATGCTCCGCGGACACTCTGAGAGGTGCCAAGTGAGAAAGTTCTGAATTCAGTTTCTCTACCTTCGGTCCCTTCTGTCCTCCCCATGCACAAGAGGGTCATTTTCTTCTCCCAGATAATGCGAACAACGAGCAGGCAGTGTCCGGGCGCGGGGGTGGGGCGGCCCCGCAGAACAAAGCCCCAAACAGGCCGTCCTTGTTGGAGACACAGGGTCAGCATGGTACCGTGGCCCGAATAAGGCCTGCAGTGTCCGCTGCCCCGATGGCTGAGTGACAGACAGCCCCTGGGCAAGTTCAGCAGCAGGAAGGTGAGACTGGGTCACTCGCGTGAACCAAACTTTTAACTCTGAAGACGGGACTGGTCGAGGTCCCGTGGAATGGCAGCTTTTACTATTGAGCGGCTTGGACTCTGCAGCTTTCCAGAACACAGCCGAGGGCCTCAGGACTGACATGCTCTCCTGGGAGGCGGCCCTGAGCGGGATGCATTCAGAACTGGCAATTCTTGATGTGTACGGGGGGGGGGGGGGGGGGGGGGGGGGGGGGAGGATGCGCTCTGTTACCCCCCCAGGGCAGCAAGAGGGGACAAGGGGCGCGCTGCCCAGAGCGTGACGCCCTGTCCGAGGCCCGTGGTTCTGCCAGCAGCGCCTCAGGCCCCGAGAGCAGCACGTGGGGGCCCGGGTGCTGGCCGGGATTAGGGGCGCTCCCGATACCGACGGGGTGAGCAACCGGTCCCGCAGAGGGGGCTGCGGCTGGGGCCGGGGGCCGGGTGGGGGACGAGGAGGCGGAGCGGAGTTCCTGTTGCCATATTTGAGATTTGTGCTTCCCGGGGACTTATGCAGTGAGAACAGCACAAGGAGTTATTTCAGGATTATCTGAACCTCACCGAAACGGATTATCTCAGTGTGTCACAGAGAAAATAACCCGGCGGGTGGAGTGTTCTGACTGCGTCCTTCTGGCTGCTGCTGCTTCTGGCTTTCCCTCCCTCCTGGGAGGGTCCTGGAGGCCTGAAGCTCTGAAGCTTTAGAATTAAAATGCTTTAAATACCAAATACCTTCACCTTACATTCTGCAGCGGCCTCCGCCCCTCGATGGCACATATTTTCCTACCGGACTCAGGGCTCTGGAGGCATCCAGTTGTGTTGCAATGCCATCCTGATTTCTGCAGACTTAGTCACTTAGTCACCTTGTCTCCTTAGCCTCCAACCTAATCCCTCCCAGACAAGGCTTATCTCAGGAAGCCGGGGGCCAAGACGAAGAAGAGCCTTCTGGATGGGACTCTGACCTGCAAGGAGAAGGAGGCTGGCCGCTCGCGTGGGAGAGGGTGACCGTGTCCTCCTGGAGTCACTGGGGGGGGGGGGGGGGCGTGAGGGGGGCAGGAATTCAACGCATTAAAGAAAACAGCGTTCACAATCCGTGGAAAAGTGGCGGGTCGGATCAAATAGTACTAGGAATTCGGAAAGGAGGATGGAACAGAAATTGCCCCGCACAATCAGAAAAGAGGAAGGAAACAGAAAGCCTACGGGAAATGCGCTCCCTCGGGGGGCCTTCCCTGACGGCCCGTCCAAAGCGGAGTCTCCCTCACCCTCTTTCCTTTTATTTTTCTCCCAAGCACCTGTGAGTGCCTGCTGCAGGTCGCGTAACGGCCCTGCAAAGACCTGTTCAGTCCCAAATCCCCGGGACACGCAAGTACCATCACTTTATATAGTAACCGGTATGATTAGATTAAGGATCTTGAGGTATGATTATCTGGGGACGTCTGAGGGGCCCTGAACACCATCACAGAGTCCTCCTAACGTGAGAGCCACGCAAAGGGAGACCCCGCACAGGCACAGAGAGGTGGTCCTAGGAAGAGAGACAGAGGCGGGAGTGATGTGGCCGAGGAACGTGGCAGCCACCAAGGGCTGGAAAAGGCAAGGGACAGGTTCTCTGAAGCCACGGGAGGGAGCGAGGCTGGAGAACAAACACCCTGACAGCAGCCCAGTCAACTGAATTTCTGGCCTCTGGAGACTTCTGGCCTCCGAAACTATGATAGAGTACATTTCTGTTTTCTTTTTTAAAAAAATTTTATTTAGTTTTGAGAGAGAGAGAGAGAGAGAGTAGGGGAGGGGCAGAGAGAGAGGGAGACACAGAATCGGAAGCAGGCTCCAGCCTCTGAGCTGTGAGCACACGGCCCCACGTGGGGCTCAAACTTGTGAACTGTGAGATCATGACCTGAGCCGGAGTCAGACGCTTAACTGACTGAGCCACCCAGGCGCCCCTACATTTCTGTTGTTCTTAAGCCATCAGGTTCGGGACAATTTCTTACAGCTGCCACAGAAAACGAACACACTGCCCAACACCACAGTATATGTTTACTGCCTGTCTGCTCTAGGAGACGATACATTCCATCGAAAAAGGCGACTTTGTGTGTTTATTTCATTGTGGTAGCCTCAGAGCCCGCTATGTAGCAGGGGCTGGAGCATCTGGTGAAGGACTGCCTGGGTAGATACGCATGTGTCCTCCGTCTGGGTAGCTGTGCCCATCAGAAGAGAGCCCCGAGCATCCTTCTAAAGCTCAGGCTTCAGAGAATTTTTGCAGTGCACACACATGTGGCTTCAAATCTTTCCCTGCCGGCATTTCCAACATTTGGTTGGCATCTACAAACGTATTGGACGTTCTGGGCCAGAAGGCTAAAAACAGGGATTTCTCTTCCTGTGCTCACTGTAGAGTGTGGGTAGCTGACATTTCTGAGTTAGCAAGACGGCCGACGGACGGAGTGAGCACTGTCCGCATTTGGCACTGGAGGCCACACAGAAAGGTGTGACGGGGCCTCCGAAGAGCTTTCCCAAGCCTCAGGGAGAAAACCGGTACGCATATTATATGTCTCGTGTATGCGTCCGGTCCTCCTGGAGAAGCTATGTGCACATCTATCGAGACACTGATTTTTTTCAAAACACCAAAAAAAAAAAAAAAAAAAATCCCACAGGAATTTGGAAGGATGTATAGATAGAAGTAGAAAAATTCACAGATTTATTCACTGGCATCCAATGTACCAATAGCCGCTTGTTTACATACACAGATACCTTATCTTCGCTTGGAATCCCGTGTATTTGGGGGACTTCCTGATCACGAGAGCTGGTGTTTTTTGCTTACAGCGTGCCTGGCGCTGTGCTCGTAAGTCTTAGGAGGGGGGTATTCTTATCATGCCCGTCTGGCAGCTGGGGAAGCTGAGGCTTAGTTTTAGATGACCCTTCCAAAGCCACCCAGCTGGTGCCCAGAGGAGCCGGGATTTGACGTCAGGCCCCAGGACCTCAGGACCACGTGCGTAAACACAGAGAGCTCTGGGGTACTGAATTCCAGCTTGAGGGTAAATCCCTCTCCCAGGGCCCCAGGGCCATTCAGCGCAGGCTTGCAGCCCTGCCTCTAAGCCCCTTTCCAGTTCAGAGGTGCTGGCGGTCTTGTTTTGTTTTGGCCCAATTCATTCTTCGAGCCCCGTCGGTCAAGAGCCATCTCTCGGGGAGGATCAAAAGACAGGCCCTTGAAAACCATCTGGCACCTGATTCACGGCGAGCAGCTTTTCCAGGCACTGCTAATTTTTCTCACCATCACACTGTGTTTCTCTTGAGTGGTGCCCTGGGCTCAGAAGGTTAAGTACGAAAGGACCCCGAGAACAATCTCGTGGCGCAATTCAGTCATGTTTACCTCACTGTGTTGGACCCCACAGCAGGAAACGCAGTAATAAACCCTTTAAGAGAAAATAACGTTTTGGGCAAAGGTCACCTGTCATTAGCTAAACGTGACTTTGCTTTCCAGGTCACTTTCTAAGCCCACCTGTAGGCGCAGGGGTCACCTAAGAGCTGGGAGAGGTCAACCAGTGAAATACGTCCGTGACCTGAGCGGTTTCTGACTGTTCTCTTTTGTTCCTGGGTCCAACGGTCTCTGGCTTCATTAAGCACACAGGATGACCCTTTAACGGACCAAGTGGCATTTCATGTCCTCGCCGTGCGCATTTCACACACTGCTTGATGTACATGCGTTTCTGTGGGGTTCTTTGAGATCACGGGGGTATTTTACGTGGGCTTTGCTGACCCCTTACATATCGTATCCGTGTAAATCCCACAGGGCAACCGAGAGTTTCGGGCCACCGGGAACACGCTCACGTTCAGAGCCCCAAGTACCCGGGAGCGTGTGAGCACAGGCTGAAATCAGAAAACCGACAAGCCACGGGCATCAGCCTTGCCCTGTCCACACACCTTACTGTGAACTGCCCCTGGGAGGGTCCTGCCTATGCATGTGAACCAGCCATGTCTCGGTCCTACACACTGTAACATGCCCACCGTGTAAGAAGAAAACTGCTCTCCACGCTCGTTCTGGTTTTGAGCGGAGACTCCTAAAAACAACTAAAAAAAGAGGCACGGTCATCAAATACAATTCCTGGAAGTCCGTGACTCAGTCCCTGCCGGGTTCCTCTGCCATTGCTGGAACAACACTGTCACCTTACTCTGATAAATCTCCCCTTGCACCAGAAAAGCCTCGGGGAGCCTGGCAACCGCACCTGAGCCAGGGGGGGTTCAGCAGCCAACACTTGTCCCTGCAGGATCCACGGGCCAATCGGGACTCCCCGGCGGGCCCCGGGGAGAATGCGGTGTCTTCACCGTTCTTCTCTTTGTAGAACACACACGTTAAACCGAAACCAGTAATCTCTACACCTTGGTGCCAAATCAGATACCATTTATAAGATCCAAGTGGGAAGAAGAGAAGTGTCGAGGTTCTGAGACAACTTGGAGGAATAAATACAACTGGATAAAATACTAGCAACTTAATTCCTTCTCCGGACGTTGGGAATGTGTTTAGGCTTTTCGCTGCTGGGGACAGTGGCCTGTTCAAGGGCCTGACTCAGAGGTGTACGGGATGACTCAATTCGGGGACAGCAGCGCAAAGCCAAAATGCAAAGTAACCCACACCCCCACCGCTGCTTCCATCGGACGCCGTGATGTCAACACCACCCCCGAGAAAAGCCCCGAAAAACCAGGCCTGCGAGGATATAATTAATCACGGAAATTTGGGGACAGCGCCGTACCAACGAAAAGTATTTCTCAGCAAACCCGCTACTCTGATTCTTACGCGAAGAATCTGGAAATAATGGAGACGCTTATGCAAACAGTGAGTGGAGAATTTAAAAAGAAACCAGGTAGTTGAATAGTCACGTGTGGCTAATCGATCCGTGGCCTTCCCTGACCACGTCAGTGTAGGAGATTTCTGGGGCCGCCGCAGCAAAATAGCATAAACCGGGTGGCTCAGCACAACCCAAGCTTCTTGCCCCCCGGTCGTGGAGTCCGGCATCAGGGTGTGGATGGGGCCGCACCCCCTCGCAGGCCCTGGGGAAGGTCCACTCCAGGCGTTGCCTGGCTTCTGGTGGCGCCTTGTGGCATGCTCCCGGGCTTGTCTGTGTCCGGATTTGCCCTCTTGTAAGACCAGCAATCATACGGATTAGGGGCCCACCTCACTCACTTCGCAGTGCCTCATCTGAACCCTGTTTCCCAGTAAGATCACATTCAGGGATGCTGGACGTCAGGGCTTCAATACGGGAATTTCTGGCGGATACAGTTAGAGCCATGGCAACTCAGAGCAGAAGATTCAGGCTTGAGTGCAGATCCACACTTCCCCTTTTTCCCACCCACTGACATCAAAAAGCAAAGCTCAGGAGGATCCAGAGTAAAAGAAACTTATTTTAACTTTTGGAAAAAGAAACAGATGCTTTAGTAGTAACGGCTGCCGGCCTCACACACACCTAGTACCCTACTGTGTGAGGCGGTGCGGTCGGCCGGCACGCAGGTGGCTTTCTCTCTCTCTGCTTCAAGGGACAGCAACACACACACACACACACACACACCAAGCAGCCTCCATCTACTGAAGGTGACAGAGGTCAGTGGGATACACTCTGGGGACCCGGGCACAGTCCCATGACCTTGGCATAATCTGACTCTGGGGCCACAAAACCAAGTCTGGACAAGCCTGGTGAGGATCTCACTCCATACCTGCCTCCCCGAAATAGGCCAGTTCCCCAAGATCACCCTACAGAATAGCCTATTTGGCCAACTGCCAATTTGTCAAATTCACTGGTTTCTTAAAAATCTGTCTCTTTTTAGCGCCTCTAAAATTTACAGCAATTTGTACTGGAAGGATTGGCAGGGCCCTGGAGGGCTGTGAGGGCTCCGGGCTCTCTGGGGCCCTCACATCCTCCCTACCTCTCTGTGTCCCCACCTCTGCCTCTGCCCATCTTTCCTGGACTCTCAACCTCTCCGTTCTTTTTCTGACCCGTGGTCTCTCCCCTTCCTCTGATCGGCACTCCTCCATCCTCCCCTCCTGACTGTCTCTGGGTTCAGCGACCAGGGGATGCTGGGTATGACTGTGAAGGTTGTTCACTGCACAAAAGTACCCGGCTGGTTCTGCCTGCCAAGATCCATCTGGATGGATGCCCATTTCCATCTTGTGTCAAGGGGGTTGGGGAGGCCCCAGCAGCAGCCAAGCCTGTGCTCTGCGTGGATTCTTTTCCAACTCTCTTGGAGCAAAGAGGCCGCCTTCTTTGCACCAGCTCCCGAGAACTAGAGCAGAAAGGAGCTCAAGAAAATACCGAATGTTCTTAAAATGCCGTTGTGAAGTCAAAATGGAAACTGGTCTTTGGGACACCTCTTCCTCATTCAAAGGACTGTTGAAAAGACACATCGTACCCTGGCTAATGGTCTCTATTTTACCCCCAAATCTAGAATCCAGAAAGGAATCATGATAAACTCAGAGGGGCCACCAAGAGGCCGAGTTTCTGTACCTTTGGAATCACCAGGGCCTTTCCCCAGGAGGAAGGGATACTGCTTCTGCTCCCTGACCGCAAGCTCCTCGCCGCCACCCTCGGCCCGTGTTCCCCACGGTTGTCTGCTGGACAAACTCAGCCTGTCAGGACGCAGTCCTTACCACTGTGCTCCGCAGCCAGTCGCAGAAGCCACGGAGACTCACGGCTCTACCGCAAGGTTCAGGGCAAACCGGGCCATCTGCTGGTGACCCCGGCACCAGCCGCAGACTCCTGCTCACGGCCCTGCCTCCTGTGTCGCGGCTGGTCTGCCGTGTCTCCTCCTCTGCAGGGCCCCCGCACTGAGAGCGCTCACCACGCAGCTGGTCTTCCGAATCGATTTACACCGTGTATGTTTTCGAACCGTGTGATCCTTTACCCCAAACACCAGCTCATCAGGCCGCAGTCACCTTGCTAACACTGGTTGGCATTATGTCTCTTCCCCTTGCCACTACCGAGGGGATCGCTTTTCATCTGACAGTTCTACCATTTTCAAGATAACCTTTCGGAGGGACTCAAGTGCCCCCCCTTTCCTCACCCTGACTCCCATCAAATGACACCGATCAGTGCTTCTTCCCCAAGGCAGCTCTGAAGGAGGAAAAGGAAGGTGCTAAGGGAAGAGTATTTCTACTTTTTGACTTGGCCCACCTCCCCAGTCCATCTTCATGGGCCTTTGCTGCCCTCCTTGAAGGAAAACTCCCGGATAAAGGCGTGAGGAAGAACCAGCTTTTGGAGTAGAACAGAGACTCTGAATTTAAATGGAAAGTCTACACTAGGGAATGGATGTATATGTGCATTGTAGTGTACTGAATATGAGTCTCTTATTAACTGTCAAAAGTGACACAGCCGTGGGGCACCTGGGTGGCTCGGTTGGCTAAGCGTCCGACTTTGGCTCAGGTCATGATGTCACGGTTGTGAGATCGAGCCCCTCGTCGGGCTCTGGGCTGACACTGCAGAGCCTGCTTGAGATTCTCTCCCTGTCCCTCTGTCTCTGCCTCTCTCTCTCAAAATAAAAATAAAAAATAAAATAAAATAAAAGGGAAATATGTTAGCTCATTAAAAGATATACTTTAGGGGCGCCTGGGTGGCTCAGTCGGTTGAGCGTCTGACTTCGGCTCAGGTCGTGATCTCACGGTCTGTGAATTCGAGCCCCGCGTCGGGCTCTGGGCTGATGGCTCGGAGCCTGGAGCCTGCTTCGGATTATGTGGCTCCCTCTCTCTCTGCCCCTCCCCCACTCATGCTCTGTCTCTCTCTCTCTGTCAAAAATAAATAAACATTAAAGAAAAAAATTAAAAAAAAATGATAAAAACAAAACAAAACCAGACTCGAGAGTAAAGGGCCTCTTCCGAAAGCTTTAGAAGTTGCATAAAGTCAGGGCGCCTGGGTGGCTCTGTGGGTTAAGCTTCTGACTCTGGATTTCAGCTCAGGTCATGATCTCACAGTTGGTGGGATCGAGCCCCGCATCGGGCTCTGTGTGGACGGTGCGGAGCCTGCTTGGGACTCTCTCTCCCCACCCCCACCGCCGCCCCCTTGTGCTCTCTTTCTCTCTCAAAATAAATAAATAAAAATTAAAAAAAGTAAAACTTGGGTAAATTGAGTATAAATAAGGAGACTCTCGCCCACCAGGGATGAGTGCTATCAGTACCCTTCTGACTCACGGTTAAGTCTTAATTGACGGATGTATTTATTAACGGTTCATGGTGCCCCTTCGGTGCCTGATAGGATACTCGGGCCTGAGGACAGAAGGTGGCTAAGTCACAGACCCTGCCTCGGGCACTTCAGAGCCAACAGGGAGCAACAGATACAAAGACTGAATACGGAAAGTGCTACAGGAACGTATACGTATACGTTATACGTATACGTTATAGCCACAGCTTAACATTTAGGAAGGAAAAACCAAAACCAAAACCAAAACCCCGTAATTGAAACTAATGCAACGCTGTGTGCCGATTATACTTCAACTTAAAAAAATTGTTTACTTGTCCCCCATGTCTTTTAAAGACAATTCCTGTGGCCAAGATGTTGGGCCGACTGAACCGTTGTAAGGATAATGTGTGAGACGCCTGATTAGCTGCAAACTCAAATACTACTGTTTTTAGTGTGGAAGAAACCACCGTTTCAAGCATGGCGCCCACGTCTGGAGCCTCTGGGCCAGACAGCGGTTCCTACTCGCTGGACCCAGCAGGGTTTGGAGAGTGGGCTTGGAAGGTTGGCTTCTAGCTGGTTCTATTACAGGTGCTCGGGCGAGTCACTTATCCTCTCTGAGTCATTTCCTTTTCTAAGAAATTAAGGGTTTTGATTAGCTCATCTCCAAGTTTCTTCCCAACGAAGGGCTTCGAATTTCTGTGAAAATCTACCCTGATATACTTCCAGTTACAGAGGATAGGATTGGAATAATTAAACTGAAAAAAAAAAAAAAGAAAGAAAAGAAAAGCCTTTACGTGGGCAATCAAAGCATTTTTCTAGATCATTACCATGTCAAAATAAACCAGCTGCACTTGACTTAGAGGTGCAGGTTACTGCGCGTGCACCGAAGGAGAGAAGGAACAACCTTAAGTCCGGTCGGGCAAAGTTCTCTGTCGGGCTCAACTGTAGCTGGGGGGAGATGTTTAAATGGAGTGACAGGCGACAGAGGAGAGTAGACTCTGGACTGCAGAGCCAGTGACAACCCAGAGCTTCTAGCTTTCAGGGAGGGATGAGGTCTAAGTCATAGCACCTGGCATCCGACTCGACTCAACTTTTGACTTCCAATCATTTCACATAGTCTCCAAAAGCTGAGGTCTGTTCCTGGAATAGAAACCTTCCCTCTGCTTTTTCTAAAATACTCTTTTAAACAGTTTCAAGGTTGCTCACTGTTTTCCTAATATTTTAGGGAACTATGGAAAAATCTGCACGCCATAGAGAAATAACGCAAATAGGGGAGCAGGGTTGCCTGGGGTAACCTGTCCCAACTAAGCAGGCGTGCTATCAGACATTCTTCCTCAGTGAGGTGGCACAGGACTATGTTTCCAACACCCCTACCCTCCCCCCCACTTTCATGAGGGATGAACTGGCGGGAGGGGCAGGTTGGGGTCAAGGGGCGGTTGAGGACACAAGGTTGTGATGTGTGATGGATGGGACAGGCTATTTGTCTCATGTTGCCCTTGTTATGATCTATTCAAGTGTTGGATCAATGGATCAAATATTAAATGGTGGTGGGCTTTGGAAAAATATCCATTGAAGGTTTTCCTTAAAGAATCTTTTTTTTAAGTTTATTTATTTATCTTGAGAGAAAGAGACACAGGTAGAGAGGGAGAGGAGAATCTCCAGCGGGCTCTGCACTTCAGCACAAAGCCCTATGCGAGACTCGAACTCGTGAACCTTGAGATCATGACCTGAGCCGAAATCAGGAGGAGGATGCTTAGCTTACTGAGTCACCTAGGTGCCCCTCCATTGAAGGTTTCAATTTTTTTTAATGTTTATTAATTTTTGAGAGAGCGAGCGCGAGAGAGAGACAGAGAGAGAACATGAACATGAGCAGGGGAGGGGCAGAGAGAGAGGGAGACACAGAATCAGAAGCAGGCTCCAGGGTCTGAGCTGTCAGCACAGAGCCCGACACGGGGCTCGAGCTCACAGACCTCGAGATCATGACCTGAGCCCAAGTTGGACGCTTAACCAACTGAGCCACCCAGGCGCCCCTCCATCGAAGGTTTAAGACATGTGTAGGGCTTGAGTTTAAGGACCACTCCCAGGGGTCAGCAAGCCCAAGAGTCCCTTTGATGACAGTTAGGAGGGCTAAAGTTACAGTGTGCCTCTCATCAGGGCAACCAACCCTTCTGCCTTAGGTCCTCATCATCAGTCACTGATGATAAGAGCTGCGTGCCCCCGGCATT